>NC_137358.1:18772381-18810768 GCF_965287045.1 Carcharhinus amblyrhynchos
TAGGGGTCTGATATAAGTGTCCTTGTTATCTCAGTTTTTCAGGGTTGGGTGCAAGGCCAAGGAGATGGTGTCTGCTGTGGACCTGTTTCAGCGGTAGGCAAACTGTAGTGGATCCAGGTAGTCCAGGAAGGGGGGATTGATTTGTGCCATGACTAACCTTTTGAAACACTTTATAATGATGGATATCAGAGCCATAGGCTGATAGTCATTAAGGTCACGCTGCATGGCTTTTCTTAGGCACTGGGATGATGGTTGTTTTCTTGAAGCAGATAGGGACCTCAGCTTGTTGTAAAGAGAGGTTGAAGATATCTGTGAATATCCCCCGCCAACTGATCCACACAGGATCTGAGTGCCCGTCCGGGTATCCCATCCGGGTCAGTCACTTTCCGTGGGTTAACCTTCGAGAAAGCTGCTCTGATATCTGTAATGGTGACCCCCAGATACAGGTTCATTTGAGGTTTCTGGGATGGAGGATGTCCGCTTGCTGACTTAATGCTCAAAACGGGTGTGGAATGCATTGAGCTCATCAGAGAGGGGTGCGCTGGAGCTGGCGGTTTTACACACCTTCACCTTGTAGCCTATTATGTCTTGCAGACCTTGCCATAGTTGGTGGGGTCGGTGTGGTTAACCTGGGACTCTAACTTGGTCCGGTATTGTCTTTTGGCATCTTTGATGGATCACTGTAGATCATATCTGCCTTTCTTGTATAGACAGTAAAAAGTCTGACAACACCAGGTTTTATAGGTCAGGGTCACCTGATTTGAATGCCTCAGACCTGGACTTCAGCAACCAGTGGATATCCCTGTTCATCCATGGTTTCTGGTTGGGAAACTCATGGATTTGCTTCTTTGGCACACAGTCTTCTACACACTTATTAATGAAGTCAGTTACTGTAGTGGGTGTACTCGTTCAGGCCGGTCACAGAGTTTTTAAATATTGACCAGTCCACTGATTCTAAGCAGTCCTGTAGGAGATCATCCGATTCCTCAGACCAACATTGCATGTTCCTCTTTGATGGATTCTCCAGCTTCAGTTTTTGCTTGTAAGCCGGGAGTGGGAGCACAGCCTTGTGGACTGAGTTGCCAAAGTGTGGATGGGCGATAGAGCTGTGGGCGTGTTTGATATTTGTGTAGTAGTGGTCTAGGATGTTTGGGCCTCTGGTGGAACAGGAGACGTGTTGGTGGTAACTTGGTCGAATGCTCTTGAGCTTGGCCTGATTGAAGCCCCCAGCTGCGACGAACAAGGCCTCCGGGTATTTTGTCTCAAGGCTATTCATAGTGGTGCAAATCCCAACATATTTTTGTTTTCGTTAGAGAGAAGAAGGTTAAGAGGTGACCTAATTGAGGCATACAAGATGATCAGAACTTCTTCACTCAAAGGGTGGTGAATCTCTGGAATTCTCTGCCCGTTGAAGTGGTGGAGGCTGCCTCACTAAATATTTTTAAGACGCGGGTTGATGGGTTTTTGATAAGCGAGGGGATTAAGGGTTATGGGGAGAGGGCGGGAAAGTGGAACTGAGCCAAGACAGATCAGCCATGATCTTATTGAATGGCGGGGCAGGCTCGAAGGGCTAGATGGCCTACTCCTGCTCCTATTTCTTATGTTCTTATATTCTTATTATCAGAGGGTTAGATAGGGTGGACAGTGAGAGCCTTTTTCCTCGGATGGTGATGGCTAACACGAGGGGACATAGCTTTAAATTGAGGGGTGGTAATTATAGGATGGATGTCAGAGGTAGGTTCTTTACTCAGAGGGTAGTAAGGGCGTGGAATGCCCTGCCTGCAGCAGTTGTGGACTCGCCAACTTTAAGGGCGTTCAAATGGTCAGTGGATAGGCATATGGATAACATTGGAATAGTTTAGGTTAGAGGGTCATTAGATTGGTTCCACTGGTCGGCGCAACATCGAGGGCCGAAGGGCCTGTACTGCGCTGTAATGTTCTATGTTCTATTTTGAGTGCATGCAAATAAACTAAAGCTTAGGGATCATCCTATCACACATTTGCTGTGGGGTTATTAATATGTGGAGATGCCGGTTTTGGACTGGGGTAAACACTGTAAGAAGTCTCACAACACCAGGTTAAAGTCCAACACGTTTATTTGGTAGCAAAAGCCACTAGCTTTTGGAGCTCTGTCCCTTCATCAGGTGGGTGGGAGTTCTGATCACAAACAGGGCACAGAGACACAAACTCAATTTACAAAATAATGATTGGAATGCGAGTCTTTACAGATAATCAAGTCTTAAAGGTACAGGCAATGTGAGTGGAGAGAGGGTTAAGCACAGGTTAAAGAGATGTGTATTGTCTCCAGACAGTACAGTGAGTGAGATTTTGCAAACCCAGGCAAGTCATGGGGGTTACAGATAGTGCGACATGAACCCAAGATCCCGGTTGAGGCCGTCCTCATGTGTGCGGAACTTGGCTATCAGTCTCTGCTCAGTGACTCTGCGCTGTCGTGTGTTGTGAAGGCTGCCTTGGAGAACGTTTACCCGAAGATCAGAGGCTGAATGCCCGTGACCACTGAAGTGTTCGCCAACAGGAAGGGAACAGTCTTGCCTGGTGATTGTCGAGCGATGTTCATTCATCCGTTGTCTGCATGGTGAGAGGGGCAAGTATTGCTGTTTAAATTAACTTCCCTCCTTAATGTAACAAGATGCTTCCAATAAGTTTATTTATCAGTGTCACAAGTGGGCTAACGTTAACTCTGCAATGGAGCTACTGTGAAAATCCCCTGGTCACCACACTCCGGCGCCTGTTCGGGGTACACTGAGGGAGAATTTAGCACGGCCAATGCATCCTAACCAGCATATCTCTCAGATTGTGGGAGGAAACATACGCAGACCATGGGTAGAACTTGGCCCAGTGGGATTATCAGTCAACAATTAAACCAGAAACTCAGCTAATAGAACATAGAACATAGAACATAGAACATTACAGCGCAGAACAGGCCCTTCGGCCCACGATGTTGCGCTGACCAGTTACAAAAACAATGACCCACTAGCCTATACCAATCCCTTTTCGTCCATAAACCTATCCAGAGATCTCTTAAACGCCCCCAAACTAGACGCATTTACAACTGCAGCAGGCAGGGCATTCCAATCCAATAATTCCAATAATGTTCTGGGGACCCGGGTTCGAATCTCACCATGGCAAGTGGTGGAATTTGAATCCAATAAAAAAAAATCTGGAATTATGAATATACTGATGACCAGGAAACCATTATTGATTGTCGAAAAAACCCGTCTGGTTCACTAATGTCCCTTTAGGGAAGGAAATCTGCCATCCTTACCTGGTCTGGCCTACGTGTGACTCCAATGTGGTTGACTCTCAACTGCCCTCTGAAATAGCTGAGCAGGCTGCCCTGTTTCAAGGGTAACTAGGGATGGGCAATAAATGTTGGTCTAGCAGCGGCACCCATGTCTCACAAATAAATTTGAATTTTGAATTTAGACAGTGGCCCAAGCCAGGAATTGAAGCCTAGTCTCTGGCACTGTGAGGCAGCCATGCTAACCACTGTGCCAATATACCATCCTACCTGTTCACCACCAAGACAGATACAAAATTCACAGAAATGGCACAGGGCAGACCATGACGCCCATTGTGCCTGCTGTGCCATTCAATAGGATCATGGCTGGTCTTGTGTTTCAACTCCACTTGTTCTCCTATCCAAGACAGCTCTCGATGCCTCAGAAACCAAAAGCCTGTCAATCCCAATCTGAAATATTCAACAATGGAATTCCAACATCCCTCTAGGATAGAGTGTCAGTGAGTCTTATAGAGACCTACAGAGTCTTAGTGAGTCTTAAAGGATCAGCCCTATATCTTGAGACTCTGCCCTGTGTTTTGGACTCCCAACCAGTGGAGACAGTATCTACATCTACCCTTTCAGAATCTAATAGGTTTCGATGACATTGCCCCTCATTCTTCTAAACCCCAGTGAGCGTAGACCCAATTTACTCAGCCTCTCACCGTAAGACAGGCCCCCATTCCAAGAACCTTCATCATATCACCTCCAATTCAAATATGGGTGGCACAGTGGCACAGCACTGCTGCCTCACAGCACCCCAGATCTGGGTTCAATTCCAGCTTGGGTGACTTTCTGAGTGGAGTTTGTACGTTTTACCTTTGTCTGCGTGGGTTTCCTCTGAGTGCTCCAGTTTCCTCCCAGAGTTAGGTTGATTGGCCATGCTAAATTGGGTTAGGTGTGTGGGTTAGGCCGATTGGCTATGCTAAATTGGGTTAGGTGTGTGGGTTAGGCCGATTGGCCATGCTAAATTGGGTTAGGTGTGTGGGTTAGGCCCATTGGCCATGCTAAATTGGGTTAGGTGTGTGGGTTAGGCCGATTGGCCATGCTAAATTGGGTTAGGTGTATGGGTTAGGCCGATTGGCCATGCTAAATTGGGTTAGGTGTGTGGGTTAGGCCGATTGGCCATGCTAAATTGGGTTAGGTGTGTGGGTTAGGCCGATTGGCCATGCTAAATTGGGTTAGGTGTGTGGGTTAGGCCGATTGGCCATGCTAAATTGGGTTAGGTGTGTGGGTTAGGCCCATTGGCCATGCTAAATTGCCCCTTAGAGTCAGGAGGACTATCAGGGTAAATACATGGGGTTATGGGGTTAGGGCCTGGGTGGGATTGTTGTCAGTATCGGCTTGATGGGCCGAATGTCTTCCTTCCTCACTGTAGGGATTTTATGATTCTATATCTGTCCTTAAATATGGAGACCATAATTACACACAATATTCCAGATGTGGTCTCACCAAAGCTTTGCACAATAATAGCAAGACTCCTTTACTCCAGTACTTTATTTGATTTGATTTATTATTGTCACATGTTTAGTATAGAGTGAAAAGTATTGTTTCTTGCACGCTTTACAGACAAAGCATACCGTTCATAGGAAAGGAAACGCGAGAGTGCAAAATGTAATGTTACAGTCATAGCTAGAGTGTACAGAAAGATCAACTTAATGTGAGGTCGGTCCATTCAAAAGCCTAATGACAGCAGCAGGGAAGAAGCTGCTCTTGAGTCGGTTGGTACGTGACCTCAGACTTTTGTATCTTTGTCCTGATGGAAGAAGGTGGAAGAGAGAGTGTCCAGGGATGGATGGGGTCCTTGATTATACCGGCTGTTTTGCCAAGGCAGTGGGAAGTGTGGACAGAGTCAATGGATGGGAGGCTGGTTTGCGTGATGGGTTGGGCTACATTCACGACGTTTTGTAGTTTCTTACAGTCTTGGACAGAGCAGGAGCCCAGACCGAGCCGTGATACAACTTTCTATGATGCATCAGTAAGCGTTGGTGAGAATCGTGGCAGACATGTCAAATTTCCTTGGTATTCTGAGAAAGTAGAGGCTTTGAGTGTTGTTGGCTTTGACTTGAAGCTCTCGACCATTTCTACTTTGTCCCCATTGATGTAGACAGGGGCATGTTCTCCTTTACGCTTCCTGAAATCGATGACAATCTCTTTTGTTTTGTTGACATTGAGGGAGAGATTATTGTTGCCAAACCAGTTCACCAGATTCTCTATCTCATTCCTGTACTCCGTCTCATCATTGTTTGAGATCCGACCCACTACGGTGGTGTCATCAGCAAACTTGAAAATCGAGTTGGAGGGGAAATTGGCGGCACGGACAGAGGTGTATAAGGAGTATAGTAGGGGGCCAAATGGCCTCCTTCTGTCCTTTAAGAATCAATAATTCAATGATATCTGGCTTTATTGTACAGTCATAATGGAGAGATGTTGGCGTCGGACTGGGGTAAACACAGTAAGAAGCCTCACAACACCAGGTTAAAATCCAACAGGTGTATTTGGTAGCAAAAGCCACTAGCTCTTGATCTTGGCTTGATTGAAGTCCTGGCCATAATGAACAAGGCCTCAGGATATTTTGTCTCCAGGCTATTTGCAGTGGTGTATATTTCATCCAGTGCTGTCTTCACTTCCGCATGGGGTGGGATGTAAACTGATAAACTGGTACATGAATGGGAAAGAAGTGGAGATGCTGGCATTGGACTGGGGTGGGCACAGTAAATCCCACAGGTTTAGTGCTCACCATCAGGATCACCCAATGAAGGAGCAGTGCTCCGAATGCTCGTGATTCCAAATAAACCTGTTGGACTTTAATCTGGTGTGTGAGACTTCATAAAATCATAGAAACCCCACAGTGCAGAAAGAGGCCATTTGGCCCATCGAGTCTGCACCGAACACAATCCCACCCAGGCCCTAACCCCATATCCCTACATATTTACCCACTAATCCTTCTAACCTACACATCTCAGGACATCAAGGGCAATTATTAGCATAGCCAATCAACCTAACCTGGGTGGGCAAAAAGCACAGTGGGTTAGCACTGCTGCTTCACAGCTCCAGGGACCTGGGTTCGATTCCCGGCTCGGGTCACTGTCTGTGTGGAGTTTGCACATTCTCCCCATGTCTGCGTGGGTATCCTTCGGGTGCTCCAGTTTCCTCCCACAGTCCAAAGATGTGCGGGTTAGGTTGATTGGCTATGCTAAGAAATTGCCCCTTAGTGTCCAGGGATGTGTAGGTTAGAGGGATTAGTGGGTATAATATGTAGGGATATGGGGGGCTAGGATTGTGTTCAGTGCAGACTTGATGGGCTGAAGGGCCTCTGTGCACTGTAGGATTCTATCCTGCACATCTTTGGGCTGTGGGAGGAAACCGGAGCACCCGGAGGAAACCCACGCAGACACGAGGAGAATGTGCAAACTCCACACAGACAGTGACCCGAGCCGGGAATCGAACCCGGGTCCCTGGAGCTGTGAAGCAGCAGTGCTAACCACTGTGCTACCGTGCCGCCCAATTCTTACCACAGATAGGAAAGGTTTAGAGGGAAACAGGCCAAATGCAGACAAATGGGACTAGTTCAGTTTCGGGAAATCTGGTCAGTATAGATGAGCTGGGCCAAAGGGCCTTTTTCTGCGCTGTTTATCTCTATGACTCTGAGAAAGAAAATGCTGGAAAATCTCGGCAGGTCTGACAGCACCTGTGGACAGAGAATACAGCCAACGTGTGTGCAGTTTTGGTCGCCGCACTTACGCAAGGATATTTTGGCCTTGGAGGGAGTGCAGAGGAGGTTTACTAGGCTGATGCCGGAGTTGAGGGGGTTGAGCTATGAGGAGAGGCTGAATAAACTAGGCTTGTACTCGTTAGAGTTTAGAAGAATGAGGGGAGATCTCATTGAGACGTATAAGATGATGAATGGGATGGATAGGATAGAGGTGGAGAGACTCTTCCCGCTCAAAAAGGACAGTAGGACTAGGGGGCACAGCCTCAAGATAAAGGGGGGGCGGTTTAGAACGGAGTTGAGGAGGAACTTCTTCACTCAAAGGGTGGTGAATCTCTGGAATTCTCTGCCCGTTGAAGTGGTGGAGGCTGCCTCGCTAAATATTTTTAAGACGCGGGTTGATGGGTTTTTGATAAGAGAGGGGATTAAGGGTTATGGGGAGAGGGCGGGAATGTGGAACTGAGCCACGACAGATCAGCCATGATCTTATTGAATGGCGGGGCAGGCTCGAGATAGAACATCGAACATAGAACACTACAGCACAAACAGGCCCTTCGGCCCACGAGTTGCGCCGATCACATCAACACCTACCAATCTATAGACCTATCTATAACCCCCAATCCCATTAAATCCCATATACTCATCCAGAAGTCTTTTAAAAGACCCCAGCGAGTTCGCCTCCACCACCACTGACGGCAGCCGATTCCACTAACTCACCACCCTCTGAGTGAAAAACTTACCCCTAACATCACTTCTGTACTTTCCTCCCTGCACCTTAAATCTGTGTCCTCTCGTAGCGACCATTTCAACCCGGGGAAATAGCCTCTGAGAATCCACCCTATCTATTCCTCTCAACATTTTATAAACTTCTATCAGGTCGCCTCTCAACCTTCGTCTCTCCAGGGAAAAGAGTCCCAGCTCCCTCAACCTATCTTCATAAGGCATGCCTCCCAATCCAGGCAACATCCTTGTAAATCTCCTCTGTACCCTTTCAATAGCTTCTACGTCCTTCCTATAGTGAGGCGACCAGAACTGCGCACAGTACTCCAAATGAGGTCTGACAAGGGTCTTATAAAGTTGCAGCATTACCTCCCGACTCCTAAACTCAAACCCTCGATTAATGAAGGCCAGTACACCATACGCCTTCTTGACCACCTCTTCCACCTGCGAGGCCGATTTAAGAGTCCTGTGGACCCGGACCCCAAGATCCTTCTGCTCTTCAACACTACTCAGACTCCTGCCCTTGATAGTGTACTCGTTCATCCCATTGGTTCTGCCAAAATGGACGACTACGCATTTATCCGCGTTGAAGTCCATCTGCCACTTCTCCGCCCAGTCCTGCATCCTATTTATGTCCCGCTGCAACTTTTGCCATCCTTCCAGACCATCCACAACACCACCGACCTTCGTGTCATCGGCGAACTTACTTACCCATCCCTCCACTTCCTCATCCAGGTCATTTATGAAAATGACAAACAGCAAGAGTCCTAGAACAGATCCCTGGGGCACTCCACTGGTGACTGACCTCCAGGCAGAAAAAGACCCATCCACAACCACTGTCTGCCTTCTGCAGGCAAGCCAGTTCTGGATCCACAAGGCCAAAGGCCCTCGGATCCCATGCCCTCTCACCTTCTCAAGAAGTCTTGCATGGGGGACCTTATCAAACGCCTTGCTGAAGTCCACGTAAACCACATCCACCGCTCTTCCTTCGTCAATGTGTTCAGTCACATTATCGAAGAACTCGACTAGGCTCGTAAGGCACGACCTACTCCTGCTCCTATTTCTTATGTTCTTATGTTTGGAGTCTGGATGAGCTTTGATTACGGCTCTATTCTCCCTCCACAGATACCGTCAGACCTGCTGAGCATTTTCTGTTTTTGGTTCAGATTCCAGCGTCTGCATTTTGTTTTAACTGATTGTGGCACCAAACGGTTTTACAACAACAATGTACATTTGCGTAGTGTCTTTCACTGTAGTGAAATAGAGCTCGTTGCTTCACAGGAACATTCCTGCTAGAGTTTATGGGTTTAACAGGGCTACAGGTAGAGCATTGAGCGCAGTTCTGGTCTCCACATTATAGGAAGGATGTGAATGCACTGGAGGGGGTGCGGAGGAGAGTCACCAGGATGTTGCCTGGGATGGAGCGTTTAAGTTATGAAGAGAATTTGGATAGGTTTGGGTTTTTGTTGGAGCAGCAAAGATTGAGGGGGTGACCTGAACCGGGTGTACAAGATTATGAGGGAGATGGACAGAGTGGATAAGTTCCCCTTAGTCGAAGGGTCAGTCTCACGGAGACATAAGTTCAAGGTGAGGGGCAGGAGGGTTAGGGAGGGATGAGGAAAATCATCTTTACCCAGAGGGTGGTGATGGTCTGGAATGCACTGGGTGGTGGAGACGGGTTGCCTCACATCCTTTAAAAAGTAGAACAAAGAACAAAAGAACAAAAAAGCAGCCTGGGAAACAGGCCCTTTGGCCCAACGAGCCCACGCTGCCATTTTAACATTACCAGCCCCCCTCCACCCATGACCCTTATCTATGCTTATGGCCATCCACATTGAAGGAAACTAATTTAGAGACAATTTACCTCCAATCAGCCTAACAGCACATCTTTGGGGTGTGGGAGGAAACCGGAGCACCCGGAGAAAACCCATGCAAGCACGGGGAGAATGCGCAAACTCCCACAGACACCGACCCAAATCCATGTGTCTGCACGGCAATCAGCGATAGTCACTGAGCTGTCGTGTTGCCCAGTATCTGGTCCAGTTTCTGTGTACACTAACGACATGAAGCACTAGGCCCTTCTCGAACATTCAAGTACGACCCATCGCGTGCATGCCCCTCGTTGGACAACAAGGCGGACCTGGGTTGAGGACTAGGCAGGCGAAACAGTCAAAGCGACGGGCCAAGAATGTGGAACTGAGCCACGACAGATCAGCCATGATCTTATTGAATGGCGGGGCAGGCTTGAAGGGCTAGATGGCCGACTCCTATTTCTTATATTCTTAAAACGGGGTTAGGTCGGGGTTCAGGTGTATCCAACGTGATGGGCCAAAGGGTGTCTTGTGGGCTGTGTGACAAACTTTCCACACACGCTTGATGGAGGAACAGCGTTTCCGAAAGCTTTACTACCAAATAAACTGGTTGGACTTCAACTTGTGAGACTTCTGACTCTGTGACAGAGAGACTCACGTTGGTAGAGAGGTCAGGAAAAGCTTTATCAAAGCAGGGACATAATTTAGTTTAAACTTCATATTGCTGGCTGAAGTTTTGCCTATTGAAAACCTGGCACTCTGTCAAACAGATTAAACCCTACTGGATGTACAAACAGTAAAGCATCATAAATCATACTGATTACAATGGGTTAGCTGTCGCTGTCTTTGAGAGGCGGCTGTAGGGAGGTGAGGTGAAGGAAGCGGTTACTGAGCCTCCTCCGGTGCGGGGGAAAGAACCCCGCCACCTCCCCGTCAAAAATTGCTGAGTTTTTCCAGAAAATTAACAACACTACCGCACCCTCCCATGTCCCCTATAACCGACTACCTTTACATCAAAGTGACCGCGCACTCACCAACCAGCTCCAAGATGATACTTTGACACAAAACACTTTAATGCACTAAATATATGCTTTTATTTACAAAACGGATTTGAGATCGATCCAAAAATGCGTCCGGTTAAATTTTTGTTTGTTTATTTGCATATCTGTCCCCACCCGCCAATCGAAGACAGCGCCCTCTTCCGATGACGTACCCTTCCTAGCTTTTTATTGGTTAATATTAATGCCACTCAACCCCAATGCTGCACTGTGATTGGCGCGCTGGGTTAGGGGCGGGTCTGCTGCTGGTGGACCCTCCCAGTGTGGGGAGAGCGGAGGGAATCTGACTGCCCCGAGAGAGGCCATTCAGCCCATTGAGTCTGTGCCAGCCATCAAGCACCTATCTCCCAGCGCTGCTGCCTCACAGCATCTGGGACCCAGGTTCGACCCAGGCTCCAGTCACATTTCATTTGATTTATTATTATCATGTATTAATATATAGTGAAAAGTGTTGCTTATTTTGTGCTATCTGTGCTGGGCACTGTCTGCGTGGAGGTTGC
The DNA here is from genome assembly GCF_965287045.1 of Carcharhinus amblyrhynchos. Lineage (NCBI taxonomy): Eukaryota > Metazoa > Chordata > Chondrichthyes > Carcharhiniformes > Carcharhinidae > Carcharhinus > Carcharhinus amblyrhynchos. The sequence goes on from NC_137358.1 coordinate 18,783,484, forward strand.
ACATTCTCCCCGTGTCTGCATGGGTTTCCTCCCGGTGCCGCGGTTTCCTCCCACAGTACAAAGGGCAGCACGGTGGCACAGTGGGTTAGCACTGCTGCTTCACAGCTCCAGCGTCCTGGGTTCGATTCCCGGCTCGGGTCACTGTCTGTGGGGAGTTTGCACATTCTCCTCGTGTCTGCATGGGTTTCCTCCGGGTGCTCCGGTTTCCTCCCACAGTCCAAAGATGTGCCGGTTAGGTTGGCCATGCTAAAATTGCCCTTAGTGCCCTGCGATGTGAGGGTTAGTGGGTATAATATGTAGGGATAGGGGGGTAAGGCCTGGATGGGATTGTGGTTGGTGCAGACTCGATGGGCTGAATGGCCTCTTTCTGTACTATACAGTTTCTATGATTTCTATGTGCAGTTTAGGTGGATTGGCCATGGGATAGGGCCTGGTTAAGAAACTGTGCCGGAGAGTTGGTGCAGACTTGATGGGCTGAATGGCCTCTTTCTACACTGTAGGATCCAATGTTTCTATTCTAATCCCATTTTCCAGCACTTGGCCTTGTGTGCTCTAGCATTTCAAGTGCCTATCTAAATACTTCTTAAATGTTGTGAGGGCCCCTGCCTTTTACCATCTTTTTGGGCAGTGAGTTCCAGATTCCCACCACTCTCTGGGTGAAAAAGGTTTTTCCTCAAATCCCCTCGAAATCTCCTTCCCCTTACCCTAAACCTCTGTCCCCTGGTTACTGACCCCTCTACTAAGTGGGAAAGTTTCTTCCTTTCTATGCTGTTGCACATTGAGTAATTTTGGAAATCTTGATGAGATTCCCCCCTCCCTAATCTAAAGATAAGAGCCCCAGTCTTTCCAGTCTCTCTTCAGAGCTGAAACCCTCCATCCCAGGGAATGTCCTGGTGAATCTTCTCTGCATCCTCTCTATTGCAATCACATCCATCCTATAGTGTGACGACCAGAACAGTGCTCTAGCTGTGGCCTAACAAGCGATAACCTTTTCATTTTATTTTAGTAAGGCGTTTGATAAGGTTCACCATGGTATGCTTCTGCAGAAAATGCAGATGTATGGGATTGGGGGTGATCTAGGGAATTGGATCAGGAATTGGCTAGCGGATAGGAGACAGAGGGTGGTGGTTGATGGTAAATATTCATCATGGAGTTCGGTTACGAGTGGTGTGCCTCAGGGATCTGTTTTGGGGCCACTGCTGTTTGTAATTTTTATTAATGATCTGGATGAGGGTATAGTTGGGTGGATTAGTAAATTTGCTGATGACACCAAAGTCGGCGCAACATCGTGGGCCGAAGGGCCTGTTCTGCGCTGTAATGTTCTATGTTCTATGTTCTATAACCTCCCTGCTCTTATATTCTTTTCCTCTGCTAATAAAGGCAAGTATCCCATATATCTTCTCAACCACCTTATTGACCTGTCCTGCTTTAGGGATCTTTGGACATGCATCTCAAGTTCCCTCTGGCCCTCTCTACTTCCTAGCATCCTACCAGTCATTGCATATTCCTTTGACTTTAATCCTCCTAGAATATATCACCTCACACTGCTCAGGGTTAAATTCCAGTTGCCACTATTCTACTTGTTTGACCAGATGATCTATATCATCCTGTAATCTTCCCTTGCTATTCACCACACCTCCAATCTCATCTGCAAATTTCCTGATTCAACCTCCCACATTCGCGTCTAGACAAAGGGTCATCTGGTCTCGAAACCTCAGCTCTTTTCTCCCTCCTTACAGATGCTGCCAGACCTGCTGAGATTTTCCAGTGTTTTTTTCTTTTGGTTCTAGGTCATTCGTGTAAACAGCAAGGGACTCAGCGCCGATCCCTGCAGCACACCACTGTAAGAAGTCTGACAACACCAGGTTTAAGTCCAACCAATTTATTTGAAAGTAACCTCACAAGCTTTTGGGGTTTGCCCTTCGTCAGGTGAATGGAGAGTTCTGGCCTCAGACACTTGATGCACACCACTGGACACAGGCTTCCAGTTACAGTCACCTAGTGCCTCCTATCGCTAAGCCAATTTTGAACCCAACTTGCCAAATTGCCCTAGTTTCCATGGGTTCTTACTTTCTTGATCAGTCTCCCGTGTAGGACCTTGTCAAAAGCCTTACTAAAATCAATGTAACATAATCATGGAACCCCTACAGTGCAGAGGATGCCATTTAGCCCCTTGACTCTGCGCCGACTCCCTGACAGCGTATCTTACCCAGTCCTTCTCCCCCATCCTATCCCCATAACCCCACACATTTATCATGGCTAATCCATCGAATCTACACATCTTGGGACACTAAGGGACAATTTAGCATGGCCAATCCATCTCACCTGCATATCTTAGGGTGGGGGGGGGGTGCGAGGTATAATTTGGATATTAGAGGGAGGTTTTTCACACAGAGGGTTGTGGGGGTATGGGATGCTCTGCCAAGCAAGGTGGTGGAGGCAGGTACGCTGGAGTTGTTTAAGGGATACTTAGATAGACACATGAACAGAGTAGAGCTGGAGGGATATAGGAGACTGTTCTAAATAAAGATCAAGAGCCTTGGGACATCCCTGGGAATCAATTGGTTCCTACGGACCTTCCAACATATTTCATGGCTCACTTGTCTTACTTCTGAGCTTCTGGGGATTCTGTAAATGTCTGTCTAAGCTGTATATGTTTATTGACATCTTTTCTTTTAATCCACAGGAGATTCGATCTGCATTGTTGTCCAACAAGGGGCAAACACGCGGTGGGTCGCGCGAGGGCTGCTCTTGGATGTTGCTTCGAGAGTTGCCTAGTGTGTTAGTGTACGCTTAAACTGGACGAACTGATGGGCAACACGACAGCTCAGTGACTATCACTGATTGCTGTGCAGATACATGGATTTGGGCCGGTGTCTGTGGGAGTTTGCACATTCTCCCCGTGCTTGCGTGGGTTTTCTCCGGGTGCCCCGGTTTCCTCCCACACCCCAAAGGTGTGCTATTAGGCTGATTGGTGTAACAAATTGTCCCTAAGTTAATCTTCCCTCAATCTTCCCCAATAGGCGTAGACAAAGGTCATGGGTAGAGGAGGGCACTCATAATGTTAAAATGGCGGCGTGGGCTCATTGGGCCGAAGGGCCTGTTTCCCCTGCTGTGTTGTTCTTTGTTCTTTGAAACCGGAGCACCCGGAGGAAACCCACACAGACACGGGGAGAATGTGCAAACTGTCCTCATCTCCATAACTCCAATCAAGTACAGGTAGAAAGCCCCATTCAGACTTGATTGGCCAAGTGGCCTCCTTCTGCACTGGAAAGATTCTGTGATCTCAACTAAACCACGACGACACCCAGGGTGAGGGGTGAGGGGACAGTGGGGGACAGGACAGTAATCGAATTTGCACTGACCATAATCCCACCCGGGCCCTATACCTGTACCCCCACACATTTACCCTGCTCATTCCCCCTGACACCCGGGTCAATCTAACACGGCCAATCCACCTAACCCGCACACCTTTGGATTGTGGGAGGAAACCGGAGCACCCGGAGGAAACCCACGCAGACACGAGGAGAATGTGCAAACTCCACACAGACAGTGACCCGAGGCCGGAATTGAACCCGGGTCCCTGGCGTAGTGAGGCGGCAGTGCTAACCATTGTGCCACTGTGCCGCCCAAACTATTGATTCAAACCTGTCAACGTTCAATCCCTCATTCTCTCATTGAGCTCCTATCTGGCACAGTGGTTAGCACTGCTGTCTCGCAGTGCCAGGATCCCAGGTTCGATTCCTGGCTTGGGTCACTGTCTGTGTGGAGTTTGCACGTTGTCTGCGTGGGATTCCTCCTGCAGTCTCAAAGACGTGCTGGTTAGGGTGCATTGACCCCAAACAGACTGTGGTGACTAGGGGAATTTCATGGTAACTTCATTGCAGTGTTAATGTAAGCCTTACTACTAAGTAAACTTTACTTTTACGCTATTAATTCTAGGGATGTGACCATACGGTTAAGGTCAGTATTTATTGCCCATCCCTCCAATCCCCTGTTAAATTAATTTAAACCTTTGCCTGCTACACTCATGAGTTCTCCTGCCAGAATTCTGGTCCTAGATCTGTTGAGGTTCAACCTGTCCAACCAGGACTAGGTTCCTCCTGCCCCAGGCCTGATCCCAATGCCCCAGGAATCTGAATTTCTCCCTCCTTCACAGTTCAAGAGGAGCTTGCACCGGGAGTAATCCAGAGATGAAGAAATTTGGTGGGGCAGCATCCCATTTTCTAATTCGGCACATTACAGCACTCAGGGCCCAAGCCTGAGCTCAACACTTTACACCGTAACCTCCTGCATGCATTATGGCGCAGTGGTTCGCACCGCTGCCTCACAGCTCCAGGGACCAGGGTTCGATTCCCGGCTCGGGCCACTGTGTGCCGAGTTTGCACGTTCTCCCCGTATCCACGTGGGTTTCCTCCGGGGGCTTCTCCCACACTCCAAAGATGTGCAGGTTAGGTTGATTGGCCGTGCTAAAATTGCCCCTTTGTGTCATGGGATGTGTAGGTTAGAGGGATTAGTGGGTAAATGTGTGGGGCGAAGTGGGTAGGGCCTGGGTGGTGTTGTTGTTGGTGCAGACTCAATGGGCCGAATGGCCTCCTTCTGCACTGGAGGGTTTCTACGATTCTATGATCCTGTGTCTATTTATTTCTGTTTGGACGACAATTTTTGGCCGGCCCACTTTGCACTTCAAAATGTCCGACACTCAAAGAACAAAGAACAGTCCAGGATAGGAACAGGCCCTTCGGCCCTCCAAGCCTGTACTGATCATGATGCCTAAACTAAAACCATCTGCACTTATGGAGTCCGTATCCTTCCATTCCCGTCCCATTCATATATTTGTCCAGTTGCCCCTTAAATGCCACTATCGTACCCGCTCCCATCACCACCCTCTGCATATCATTAGACCACAAGACACAGGAGCAGAATGAGGCCACTCGGCCCATCTGTTCTGCCATTCAATCACGGCTGATTTTTTATCTCATCCCCATTCTCCTGCCTTTTCCCCACAACCCCTGACCCCCTTATTAATCAAGAACCTATCTATCTCTGTCTTAAAGACACCCGATGACCTCCACAGCCTTCTGCAGCAAAGAGAATTCTCCATACAACTCCACCCTCCCCCCCATTATTTAGTTTAAGGCCCTATCTACAGCTCTAGTTATACAATTCACCAGGACTCTGGTCCCAGTGCGATTCAGATGAAAACCATCCCATCGGAACAGGTTCCTTCCTCCCCAGTGCTGGTGCCAATGTCCCATGAATTCAAACCCATTCATAGAACATAGAACATTACAGCGCAGAACAGGCCCTTCGGCCCATGATGTTGCGCCGACCAATTAAAAAAGCAATGACCCTCTAATCTAAACCAATCCCTTTCCATCCATAAACCTATCCATGGACCTCTTAAACGCCCCCAAACTAGGCGCATCTACAACTGCAGCAGGCAGGGCATTCCAATCCCTCACCACCCTCTGGGTAAAGAACCTACCTCTGACATCCGTCCTATAACTACCACCCCTAATTTAAAGCTATGCCCCCTCGTGCTAGCTTTCTCCATCCGAGGAAAAAGGCTATCACTGTCCACCCTATCTAAACCCCTAATCATCTTATATGTTTCAATAAGGTCTCCTCGTAGCCGCCTTCTTTCTAACGAAAACAACCTCAAATCCCTCAGTCTCTCCTCATACGACCTCCCCTCCATACCAGGCAACATCCTGGTAAACCTCCTCTGCACCCTCTCCAAAGCCTCCACATCCTTCCTATAATGTGGGGACCAGAACTGTACACAATACTCCAAGTGCGGCCGCACCAGAGTTTTGTACAGTTGCAACATGACGTTGCAGCTCCTAAATTCAATCCCCCTACCAATAAACGCCAAGACACCGTATGCCTTCCTAACAACCTTATCTACTTGATTCCCAACTTTCAGGGATCCATGTACACATACACCTCGATCCCTCTGTTCGTCAACACTATTCCTCTCACATCAATCTTTGAGCCATGCATTTTCCTCCTTAATCTGTGCCAATTAGTTCGTGGCTCAGGTAGTAATCCAGAGATTATTCCTTTTTGGTTCTGCTTTTTAATTTAGCTCCCAGCTGTTCATACTCCCTGAGCAGAACCTTTATTCCTTTTCTGCCTATGTCATTGTCACCTACATGGATCACAACAACTGGATCTTTACCCTCTCGTTCCAAGTTCCTCTGCAGCCCAGATGAGATATCCCTAACCTGAGCACCAGGTAGGCAACACCTTCAGGACTCTCGATCCTGGTCAGTATCTGTGCCCCTAACTATACTATCTCCAATTAAACTACCTTTTTCTCTCCCCACTTGAACAGCTCCCTCTACCACGATGCTGTGGTCAGTTTGCTCATCCTCCCTGCGGCACCCATTCCCATCCATACAGGGAGCAAGAATCTCAAACCTGTTGGACAAGTTCAGGGACTGAGGCTCCTGTAACCCTACCTCCTGGATTCCTCTACCTGCCTCACTCGCAGCCGCACCCTTCTGTCCCCGAGCACTAGCCGAATTCGAGATATTTAATCTGAGGGGTGTGACTGCCTTCTGGAAGGCAGTGTCCAGGTACCTCTCCCCATTCCTGATGTGTCACAGCGTCTGAAGCTGAGAATCCAGCTCACTCTGAGCCAGAGTTCCTCAAGCAACCAACACTTATTACTGACATGATCACTGGGAGCTCTGCACCTCAGAGCTCTGCAATTTCTCACCATTTCGATAATAAGCTTCTTTCTCATTCATCTTGTTGAAATGGACAGCTTCACATTTGCCCACATTATATGGCATTTGCCAGATTTTACCCACCCTTTTAACCAATTGTCGGGTCCATTCATTCGTTCGGAGAGATGAGAGAACAGCACGGATATGAGTTTTAAAATAGTTTTCTTTTATTGAAAAGAGTTTAATGAATTAACATGACAGAAGCAAAAAAACAAACTTGGAGACTAGCTTCTCAGTCAGGCCCTGAACTGAACTGAACTTAAACTAGAGCTTGAACTGAATGCGCACACATTAAAGCCAAAATATATTTCAACCTTGATCTCGTTATTGGAAGTGTTTTTCACGTGCTGTCTCCACCTAGAGAAGCAATCCTCGCAGTTGCTGTGATGGGAAACTGTTGTTTGCCTGCATTGGGTACCCTTCAGGAATGCAGTCAATTTTTAGCTAACCTCTCATGCCTTCTGATTCTACATGTAGTCAACATATCTACAAATGTGCAGCTTAGCAGAATTAGTTAACCCCTACAGTCTGGCATTTAAATGTAATTGTCCATAGGCAGAAATACCTTAAAATGAAGTCTTTGTATAGACTGTAACAAACAGGGCTAAGAATACACAGGATCCCTCACCTATCTAATCCTTTTGTAGCCTCTTTACAGCCTCTTCACAATTTGCCTTCCTACCTATCTTTGTGTCATCAGCAAATTTAGCAACCATCCCTTCACTCCCTTCACCCAAGTCATTGATCTAAGAACATAAGAAATAGGAGCAGGAGTAGGCCATCTAGCCCCTCGAGCCTGCCCCGCCATTCAATAAGATCATGGCTGGTCTGTCGTGGCTCAGTTCCACATTCCCGCCCTCTCCCCATAACCCTTAATCCCCTCGCTTATCAAAAACCCATTAACCTGCCTCTTAAAAATATTTAGCGAGGCAGCCTCCACCACTTCAACGGGCAGAGAATTCCAGAGATTCACCACCCTTTGAGTGAAGAAGTTCCTCCTCAACTCCGTTCTAAACCGCCCCCCCCCTTTATCTTGAGGCTGTGCCCCCTAGTCCTACTGTCCTTTCTGAGCAGGAAGAGTCTCTCCACCTCTATCCTATCCATCCCATTCATCATCGTATACGTCTCAATGAGATCTCCCCTCATTCTTCTAAACTCTAACGAGTACAAACCTAGTTTATTCAGCCTCTCCTCATAGCTCAACCCCCTCAACTCCGGCATCAGCCTAGTAAACCTCTTCTGCACTCCCTCCAAGGCCAAAATATCCTTGCGTAAGTGCGGCGACCAAAACTGCACACCTTATTGAATGGCGGGGCAGGCTCGAGGGGCTAGATGGCCTACTCCTGCTCCTATTTCTTATGTTCTTAGATCAATGACTTGGGTGAAGGGAGTGAAGGGATGGTTGCTAAATTTGCTGATGACACAAAGATACCTGGTCCAAATCCCTCTGCAAGCTTTGAAAACCTTCCTCACTGTCCACTACGCCTCCAATCTTTGTATCATCAGCAAATTTGCTGACCCAATTGACCACATTATCATCCAGATCATTGATATAGATGACAAACAACAGTGGACCCAACACCGATCCCACTAGTCACAGGCCTCCACTCAGAGAAACAACCCTCCACAACCACTCTCTGGCTTCTTCCATTGAGCCAGTGTCTAATCCAATTTACTACCTCCTCATCTATACCTAGCAACTGAACCTTCCTAACTAACCTCCCATGCGGTTATTGGGAAAACCCGGGACCAGAGGGGAGGCCTCCGACTACAAGGTAATGTAGGGCTGCTGGAGTTATTTGCTGGACATCTGACAGTATCTGGATAGGATTCCAAAACACTCACCTTCACTCAATCAGTTAAAGTTGCTTCATCCTATTATAAGGTTCACTGGACATTGTAACCTGGTGAAGCAGATAACATCTTACCAGGGAACAACCCAAAGCCAACACAAGCCTACATTATAATCATTTCCTTTCCCGAGGGTTTTTTCCCCAAAAATATACTTTATTCATAAAAATCTCAAACCATTGCGAATCTACATGTCTTTGAATTGTGAAACAGTGCAGAATTAAAACTTTTTACAGTTCTATACAAATTACAGTCATAACAGTTCAAACCTTAAAACTATATACATGCCTCAATAAATTACTGTGTGCCGTTGTTGCTCAGATTGGCACACAGTTACGCAGGTCGAGGGTATTCTGCAGTTCCTGGGCCCTCAGTCTGCTTCTGTTAAAAGGCCTTATGGTGTGGCCTTTCCCGAACCACCATTTTTTCGCTGAGTGTTCTCGATTCAGCTTTCTGCAGTGAGTTAGAACATAAGAACATAAGAAATAGGAGCAGGAGTAGACCATCCAGCCCCTCAAGCCTGCCCCGCCATTCAATAAGATCATGGCTGATCTGTCGTGGCTCAGTTCCACATTCCCGCCCTCTCCCCATAACCCTTAATCCCCTCTCTTATCAAAAACCCATCAACCCACATCTTGAAAATATTTAGCGAGGCAGCCTCCACCACTTCAACGGGCAGAGAATTCCAGAGATTCACCACCCTTTGAGTGAAGAAGTTCCTCCTCAACTCCGTTCTAAACCGCTCCCCCCTTTATCTTGAGGCTGTGCCCCCTAGTCCTACTGTCCTTTCTGAGCGGGAAGAGTCTCTCCACCTCTATCCTATCCATCCCATTCATCATCTTATATGTCTCAATGAGATCGCCCCTCATTCTTCTAAACTCTAACGAGTACAAGCCTAATTTATTCAGCCTCTCCTCATAACTCAACCTCCTCAACTCCGGTATCAGCCTAGTAAACCTCCTCTGCACTCCCTCCAAGGCCAAAATATCCTTGCGCAAGTGCGGCGCCCAAAACTGCACACAGTACTCCAGCTGCGGCCTCACCAATGCCCTATACAGCCGCAGCAAGACCTCCCTACTTTTATATTCAATCCCCCTCGCTATGAAGGCCAGCATCCCATTCGCCTTCCTGACCACCTGCTGCACCTGCAAGCTGGGTTTTTGCAACTCTGCACAAGGACCCCCAGGTCCCTCTGCACCGTCGCCTGCTGCAGTTTTTCGCCACGTAAGTAATAATCCTTCCTACCATTCTTCCTACCAAAGTGGACCACCTCACACTTGCCAACATTAAATTCCATTTTCCAGTTCCTGGCCCATTCGGCCAGCCTATCTAGATCCTTCTGCAGACTCTCCACTCCCTCCGCACAATTTGCCGTTCCACCAATCTTGGTGTCATCAGCAAATTTTGACACCCTACACTCGGTTCCCTCCTCCAGATCATCTATATAAATGGTAAATAGCTGAGGCCCCAGCGCCGACCCCTGAGGCACTCCACTAGTCACCATCCGCCAATCCGAACAGCACCCATTGACCCCCACTCTCTGCCTCCTATTTGACAACCAATCCTCTATCCACGCTAACACCCTACCCCCAACTCCATGTCCCCTGACCTTCTGCAATAACCTCTTGTGTGGTACCTTGTCAAACGCCTTCTGAAAATCCAGAAAGACCACATCCACCGGCTCTCCTCTATCCACCGCCCTAGACAAGTGCGAGGTGGTCCACTTTGGTAGGAATAATGGTAGGAAGGATTATAATTTACGTGGAGAAAAACTGCAGCAGGCGACGGTGCAGAGGGACCTCGGGGTCCTTGTGCATGAGTTGCAAAAACCCAGCTTGCAGGTGCAGCAGGTGGTCAGGAAGGCGAATGGGATGCTGGCCTTCATAGCGAGGGGGATTGAATATAAAGGTGGGGAGGTCTTGCTGCGGCTGTATAGGGCATTGGTGAGGCCGCAGCTGGAGTACTGTGTGCAGTTTTGGGCACCGTACTTACGCAAGGATATTTTGGCCTTGGAGGGAGTGCAGAGGAGGTTTACTAGGCTGATACCGGAGTTGAGGGGGTTGAGCTATGAGGAGAGGCTGAATAAATTAGGCTTGTACTCGTTAGAGTTTAGAAGAATGAGGGGAGATCTCATTGAGACGTATACGATGATGAATGGGATGGATAGGATAGAGGTGGAGAGACTCTTCCTGCTCAGAAAGGAGAGTAGGACTAGGGGGCACAGCCTCAAGATAAAGGGGGGGCGGTTTGGAACGGTGTTGAGGAGGAACTTCTTCACTCAAAGGGTGGTGAATCTCTGGAATTCTCTGCCCGTTGAAGTGGTGGAGGCTGCCTCGCTAAATATTTTTAAGACGCGGGTTGATGGGTTTCTGATAAGAGAGGGGATTAAGGGTTATGGGGAGAGGGTGGGAATGTGGAACTGAGCCACGACAGATCAGCCATGATCTTATTGAATGGCGGGGCAGGCTCGAAGGGCCAGATGGCCTACTCCTGCTCCTATTTCTTATGTTCTTATGACACATCCTCATAGAACTCCAGTAAATTTGTCAGACACGACTTCCCCTTAACGAAACCGTGCTGCGTCTGCTCTATCAAGTAATTCCCCTCAAGATGCCTCGCTATTTCCTCCTTGATGACGGATTCTAACATTTTACCTACAACAGACGTTAAACTAACCGGCCTATAATTCCCTGACTTTTGCCTGGCACCCTTCTTAAACAACAGTGTAACATTAGCCGTTTTCCAATCTTCCGGCACTTCCCCGGAATCCAGCAACGTTTGGAAAATAACCACCAGTTTCTCTGGTAACTCTACTCTCCCCCCGTGTGTCTCCCCGTGAGTTCCTGCTAGTTTACTCAGAAAGATAATCAACCCCCAACCAAATCCTGGGAAGACCGAACCATTGTATTTGGTCCGTGTTACAAGCTTTTGTTTCCTGACTATCTCCATCATTGACGATTGCATGAAGCTGAGCCAGAGATGGTGATGGGAAGATTGTCTAATTCCACTTCTATAACATTGCCCAACAGCACCCAGGTCTCAGCTCAGCCTCTCCTGAAAGCCTCGGCCATACGTTTATTATCTTTAGACTTGACTGTTTCAGTCATCTCTTGGCTGGCTTCTCGTCTTCTAACCTGTGTTCATCCAATCTCTCGTGCCCATATCCTAACCTGCCCCAAGCTCGTTTGCCCATCACCCCTGGGATGGCTGACTTACTTTAGCTCCTGTCTGAAAATGCCTCAGTTTTAAAATCCCCAATTCTGATTACAGATCTCTCCTTGGTGCTCCCTTTTCCATAGTCTCCTGTAACCCTACAACCCTTCAGGGTCTCTGCGCTCCTCCAATTCCACCCCCTGTGCACATCCCCAAGTCGGTGACGCTGTGTTCAGCTTTGGAACTCCCTAAAAACACTCGCCTCTTTACCCCTCCCTCCTTTCCTCTTAAAGCTCATCTCTTTGACGAAGCTTTTGATCGTCCATTCTGGTTATCTCCCTCTGTGGCTGTTTCTATTGATAATGTTCTCGCCAAGTGTCTTGGGGCATTTTGCCACGCTAAAGGCACCAGGTAAATGAAAGTTGTTGTTGTAAAGGCACATGCTGCTGGGATTGGTTTGGTGATTTTGAGTCGTCATCGGTTCTGGCCAATTGTCCAATCACATCACATGTTCTGCAAGTTGAATGAACTGAACTGGGATTGATACCAACTCTCTCCTGGAGGGAGTGCAGAGGAGGTTTACTAGGCTGATACCGGAGTTGAGGGGGTTGAGCTATGAGGAGAGGCTGAATAAACTAGGCTTGTACTCGCTAGAGTTTAGAAGAATGAGGGGAGATCTCATTGAGACGTATAAGATGATGAATGGGATGGATAGGATAGAGGTGGAGAGACTCTTCCCGCTCAAAAAAGACAGTAGGACTAGGGGGCACAGCCTCAAGATAAAGGGGAGGCGGTTTAGAACGGAGTTGAGGAGGAACTTCTTCACTCAAAGGGTGGTGAATCTCTGGAATTCTCTGCCCGTTGAAGTGGTGGAGGCTGCCTCGCTAAATATTTTTAAGAAGCGGGTTGATGGGTTTTTGATAAGAGAGGGGATTAAGGGTTATGGGGAGAGGGCGGGAAAGTGGAACTGAGCCACGACAGATCAGCCATGATCTTATTGAATGGCGGGGCAGGCTCGAAGGGCTAGATGGCCTACTCCTGCTCCTATTTCTTATGTTCTTATGTTCTTATGCTTCCTATTAGACAGCCAATCCTCTATCTACGCTAACCTCTTACCCCCAACTCCGTGCCTTCTGTAGCAACCTTTTATAAGGCACCTTATCAAACGCCTTTTGGAAATCTAAAAACACCACATCCACCGGTTCCCCTCTGTCTACTGCATGTTCTGCAAGTTGAATGAACTGAACTGGGATTAGTAAGACCAAAGAACAACGTGACTGACTCCAGTGCGAAGGGGATGAGTTCTGCCAAAAGGAGCGATTAAAGGAGTTTGAATATTGCAGCCAAAGGCGGTTAGAAATCATAGAATCTCTACAGTGCAGGAACAGGCCATTTGGCCTGTCCAATCTGCACCGACTCTCTGATGGATCATCTCACCCAGAGTCTATCCACGTCACCCTACATATTGCTCCTACTAACCCCCTAACCCACACATCTTGGGACACTTAAGGGGCAATTTAGCATGACCAATCCACCTAACCTGCACATCTTTGGACTGTGGGAGGAAACCGGAGCACCCGGAGGGAATCCATGTAGATACAATTGAATAGACTAGGTCTGTACTCGTTAGAGTTTAGAAGGATGAGGGGGGATCTTATAGAGACGTATAAGATAATGAAAGGGATGGATAGGGTAGAGGGAGAGAGATTCTTCCCGCTTAGAAAGGATAGCAGGACTAGAGGGCACAGCCTCAAGATAAGGGGGGCAGTTTAGAACAGAGTTGAGGAGGAACTTCTTCACTCAAAGGGTGGTGAATCTCTGGAATTCTCTGCCCGTTGAAGTGGTGGAGGCTGCCTCGCTAAATATATTTAAGTCACGGGTAGATAGGTTTCTGATAGACAGGGGAATTAAGGGTTATGGGGAGAAAGCGGGAAAGTGGAACTGATCCACTTCAGATCAGCCATGATCTTATTGAATGGCGGGGCAGGCTCAAAGGGCTAGATGGCCTACTCCTGCTCCTATTTCTTATGTTCTTGTGTACAGGCAGAATGTGTAAACTCCACACTGACAATCACCTGAGGCTGGAATCAATCTCGGGTCCCTGGTGCTGGGATGAGCTGAGCTAACCCGCTGTGCTGCCTCAGTTGAAGGATCCCTCAGTGACCTATAAAGGGAGAGCAAACTCGCTAAACATACACATTGAAATTGATTAAAGAAACCTTCTTTACATGAAAAAGAGTGAAATGTTTGGAACAATATTTTAGAAATTCTCATTCATTCTTGGGATGTGGGCATTGCTGTCGAGCTCAGCGTTTGTTGCCCATCCCTAATTGCCCTTGAGAAATTTTTGGTGATTCCTCCTGTGGCGACATGAATTGAAACCATCTTCCAGAGGAGCTCTGACAGAGGCCTGACGGCTGGAGTTAACAGGAACAGAGCGGGAATCCATGCTTTGCGGTGAGATCCCTGACCTGAGGTCCTTGTTCAGGATTCTCTTAAGGTTAATTTGCAAGTTGAGTTGGTAGTTTGGGAGGTAAATGCGATGTTAGCATTCATGTGGAGAGGACTAGAATACAAGAGCAGGATGTACTGCTGAGGCTTTAGAAGGTTCTGATGAGACCACATTTGGAATATTGTGAGTAGTTTTGGGCCCTGTATCGAAGGAAGGATGTGCTGGCCTTGGAGAGCGTCCAGAGAAGGTTTAACGAGAATGATCCCGGGAATGAAAGGCTTGACATATGAGGGATGTTTGAGGATTCTGGGTCTGTACTCAATGGAGTTTAGAAGGATGAGGGGGGGATTTCATTGAAACTTACAGAATACTGAAAGGCCTGAATAGAATGGACATGGGGAAAATGTTTCCATCAGTAGGAGAGTCTACGATCTGATGGCACAGCCTCAGAGTAAAGGGACAACACTTCAGAACTGAGATGAGGAGGAATTTCTTCAGCCAGAGGGTTGTGAATCTGTGGAATTCATTGCCGCAGAGAGCTGCGGAGGCCAGGTCATTGAGTGTGTTTAAGACCGAGACAGATAGGTTCCTGATTGGCAAGGGGATCAAAGGTCACGGGGGGAAAAAGCAGGAGAATGGGTTGAGCCATGATCGAATGGCAGAGTGGACAATGGGCCGAATGGCCTGATTCTGCTCCTATATCTGACGGTCTTTTGAATCTCGGGAAGAAGGAGTCAATCATCCGGATTTCCTGCTCCTGATGGTTCCTGCTGGAGAAGGCATGTGTGCTGCTATTAACCAAGCGGAGAGGGAATGGGAGTCTGACCCACCTGTATCTCCCCCTGCGGTGCAGCACCCTGTTAGCACTGGGTAATCAGGTTGAACCCTGTTCAATGGCAACTCAGAGAGAGGGACAGGCAGACAGAGTCAGTAAGGAGTTGGGAATCTTGCCGAATGGTAGACGGTGTAAATGACGGAGGGATTAGTGACTAACGAAGCTGATAATATAGTGAAATGTCCAATTTGTTAACCTCCCCCTCCTCTTTCTGCAGCTCCGGTGAAACTCCACGTGTCAGTGGCAGTGTTATCTGGTGTGGACGGCAGCGTTCTGTGGACATCCCCGGCCCCGGAGCGACTGAAGTTCATCCAGTGCGGCATTGGCTACGTGGATGGAGGACCGGGTTCTATCTGCCTGCTGGTTGGAATCAGTCACATGTTGAAGGCCGTTAACAGCAGCTCAGGTACGCAGACCCTCGGCACAACCACCCTCAGGAACTCTGCTTAAAACTATCTGCTACCTTGGTGTCATCACAAGTTCCCATCAGGGTGAGGCTGGATGTGTAATTAACCAGCTCCCAGCTCACAGAGTGTCAGGGTATAGAGTTAGTGACCACAGTTTGCTCTGTCTCTCTGTGAGTGGACCCTGCATTACAGCGCACACTCTGTCACTGATCCATGCGTTACAGTACACTCTGTCTGTAACTGGACCCTGCATTACAGCGCACTCTGTCTGTGACTGGGCCCTGCGTTACAGCGCACTCTGTCTGTGACTGGACCCTGCGTTACAGCGCACTCTGTCTGTGACTGGGCCCTGCGTTACAGCGCACTCTGTCTGTGACTGGACCCTGTGTTACAGCGCACTCTGTCTGTGACTGGACCCTGCGTTACAGCGCACTCTGTCTGTGACTGGACCCTGCGTTACAGTGCACTCTGTGACTGGACCCTGCGTTACAACGCACTCTGTCTGTGACTGGACCCTGCATTACAGCGCACTCTGTCTGTGACTGGGCCCTGCGTTACAGCGCACTCTGTCTGTGACTGGACCCTGCGTTACAGCGCACTCTGTCTGTGACTGGACCCTGCGTTACAGTGCACTCTGTGACTGGACCCTGCGTTACAACGCACTCTGTCTGTGACTGGACCCTGCGTTACAGCGCACTCTGTCTGTGACTGGACCCTGCGTTACAGCGCACTCTGTCTGTGACTGGACCCTGCGTTACAGTGCACTCTGTGACTGGACCCTGCGTTACAACGCACTCTGTCTGTGACTGGACCCTGCGTTACAGCGCACTCTGTCTGTGACTGGACCCTGCGTTACAGCGCACTCTGTCTGTGACTGGACCCTGCGTTACAGCGCACTCTGTCTGTGACTGGGCCCTGCGTTACAGCGCACTCTGTCTGTGACTGGACCCTGCGTTACAGCGCACTCTGTCTGTGACTGGACCCTGCGTTACAGCGCATTCTGTCTGTGACTGGACCCTGTGTTACAGCGCACTCTGTCTGTGACTGGGCCCTGCGTTACAGCGCACTCTGTCTGTGACTGGGCCCTGCGTTACAGCGCACTCTGTCTGTGACTGGACCCTGCGTTACAGCGCACTCTGTCTGTGACTGGGCCCTGCGTTACAGCGCACTCTGTCTGTGACTGGGCCCTGCGTTACAGCGCACTCTGTCTGTGACTGGACCCTGCGTTACAGCGCACTCTGTCTGTGACTGGACCCTGCGTTACAGCGCACTCTGTCTGTGACTGGGCCCTGCGTTATAGTGCACTCTGTCTGTGACTGGACCCTGCGTTATAGTGCACTCTGTCTGTGACTGGGCCCTGCGTTATAGTGCACTCTGTCTGTGACTGGGCCCTGCGTTATAGTGCACTCTGTCTGTGACTGGGCCCTGCGTTACAGCGCACTCTGTCTGTGACTGGGCCCTGCGTTACAGCGCACTCTGTCTGTGACTGGACCCTGCGTTACAGCGCACTCTCTGTGACAGTTCACTCTCTGTGACAGTAACTGGTGTTACGATGCACTCTCTCTGTGTTAAGAAACCACATTATTCACTATTGTTTTTCAGGAAGTAGCCTGTGGTAAATGAAGAGTGTGTACCAATCCCATCAGACTCCAGCCGCCCCGGCACTGCTCCTCCCTGGTATACAGGATGTGGAGATGCCGGCGTTGGACTGGGGTAAACACAGTAAGAAGTCTAAACACCAGGTTAAAGTCCAACAAGTTTATTTGGTAGTAAACGCCGCTAGCTTTCGGGGCTTTTCCCCTTCGTCAGGTGAGTGGGGAGTTCTGATCACAAACACGGCATAAAGACACACTCAGTTTACAGAATAATGATTGGAATGAGAGTCTTTACAGCTAATCAAGTCTTAAAGGTACAGACAATGTGAGTGGAGAGAGGGTTAAGCACAGGTTAAAGAGATGTGTATTGTCTCCAGACAGGACAGTTAGTGAGATTTTGCAAACCCAGGCAAGTCATGGGAGTTACAGATAGTGTGACATGAACCCAAGATCCCGGTTGAGGCCATCCTCATGTGTGCGGAACTTGGCTATCAGTCTCTGCTCAGTGACAGATCAGCCATGATCTTATTGAATGGCGGGGCAGGCTCGAAGGGCTAGATGGCCAACTCCTGCTCCTATTTCTTATGATCTTATGTGAAGGCCGCCTTGGAGAACGTTTACCCGAAGGTCAGAGGCTGAATGCCCGTGACCACTGAAGTGTTCGCCAACAGGAAGGGAACAGTCTTGCCTGGTGATTGTCGAGCGATGTTCATTCATCCATTGTCGTAATGTCTGCACAGTCAACTGGTCAACACCGCATATCTCACACTGCTGTCTCACAGTGCCAGAGACCTGGGACAGCACGGTGGCACAGTGGGTTAGCACTGCTGCCTCACAGCGCCAGGGACGTGGGTTCGATTCCCAGCTTGGGTCACTGTCTGTGAGCAGTCTGCACATTCTCCCCATGTCTGCGTGGGTTTCCCCTGAGTGCTCGGGTTTCGTCCCACAGTCTGAAAGATGTACTGGTTAGATGCATTGGCCGTGCTAAATTCTCCCTCAGTGCGCACTGTTAACAGGTACACGGAATGTGGCGACGAGGGAATTTTCACAGCAACTTCCCTGCAGTGTTAATGTCAGCCTACTTGTGACACTAATGACGACTTAATGACTGCGTTTCAGAATAACCTGTCAGATGTTAAACTCTTCCAGACATTTTGAGGAGGTACGGTGATAAATACAGCCCCTTTAGCTTCAGGCCATCCTTGTTATTTACCCCAGTGTTGTCCTCTTGGGTTCATCCTCCCTGGTTGGTGACTTACACGTGTGTTGTTGCCAGGTTACAGTGAGGATAAAAATGATCATGTTTTCCTTTCACCTTTGGCCTTTGCCCACACTCACTGTGCCTGTTCAGAGGCAGATATGCCCTGCCCTCAGCCAGTGGTGAGTCCCCATGCACATCACCCATGCCCCAGAGTAACCCTTCCCACTGCTGCCCTATTACAGCAGATACTGTTTAGCTTGCTGGGGTGTAGGGCCATGTGTAATGTGGGCAGTCGCATGAATCAAATAACTCCTGCTGTGTGCTAACAAAAGATGCCGTTCTATGTGCACACACACGCATGCACACGTGTACACTCACATGCACAGACGTGCGTACACGTGCATGCATGCACACACATGCGCGCGCACACACACATACATGTGCAAATTAGCTTTGGATTATACATAGTCACACACACGCATGCTGCAGTTACCTGTTTGTGGTCTTTGAGCAGCAGGGTGTGTGAGTGAGATGGTGCGGATCACACCTTTAAGGTACATCACCCATTCAGAAAGCCCCTTGGAGAGTCACTGCTCTGGGGTGTCCTCCTGATAGCCAGTTGGTGAAGGAAGAATCCAAAGCTAATCCTTAGATAGAATCATAGAATTCCTAAAGTGCAGAAGGAGGCCATTCGGCCCATTGAGCCTGCACCAACAACAATCCCACCCTGGCCCTCTCCCCGTAACCTCATGTATTTACCCTGCTAATCCCCCTGACATTAAAGGGCAGTGAGCGTGTGCGGGTGCGTACATGCGTGTGAATGTATGCAGTGTGTGTGCTTGAATATCCAAGACTTTGGGTGCCTTGTTCTAATGAATTGTTTCCATTTCAGACCAGCCATGTTCGTGATGTCTCCTTTGCGTTTGTGTCAGGAGCGACTGGGACCCTGATTGGTCAGGTGGTTACTTACAATGTGACTGGCGAAGGCAAGCTGATTGGTCCAAAGGCGTACACGACTGGAGGAGGGGTCTTGTACGTTATGTTTGGTTACGGTAAGCAGGAGTGTTCCCTGGATCTGGTTATTCAGCATCCCCCACTATCCCTCCTCGAGGGTTTTGGTTACTGTTCCATGTGAATTAAGAGCAGGAGTGGTGACCCCTCCCTACGTGACGATCTGACTGTAACCTCAACCCCACATCCTGCCCACCCTGACAACCTTTCACCCCCTTGTTAATCAAGAATCCATCTAGCTCTGCCTTAGCAATCATCAAATTCTGTTTCCACTGAACCATAGAACCCTTGCAGTGAGGAAGGAGGCCATTCAGCCCATTGAGTCTGCACCGAATCTTCAACAACAATCCAACCCATCCCCGTAAATCCACGTACTTACCCCAATAATCCCCCTGACCTACACATCTTTGGGCACTAAAGAGCAATTTAGCATGGCCAATCCACCTAACCTGCACATCTTTGGACAGTGGGAGGAAACCCACGCAGACACGGGGAGAATGTGCAGACTCCACACAGACAGTGACCCAAGGCCGGAATTGAACCCAGGTCCCTAGTGCAGTAGCACTAACCACTGTGCCACCCTCTCTTTGAGGAAGAGATTTCCAAAGACTTAGGACGCTCTGAGAGAAAAAGATTCTCATCTCTGCCCTAAACGGACCCCTAAGTGTGAAACAGTGACTCTTGTTCTAGATTCTCTGCCACGTGGAAACAGCCTCTCCACATCCACCCTGTTAATACCCCTTTAGGATCCACAGGTTTCAGCCCAGTTGCCTCTTACGCTTCTAAACCTTGCTGGGTACAAACCTAACTTCTCCAACCTTTTATAAGACCATTCCTGTTATTAGTCTAGTAAACCTTCTCTGCATTGCATTTACATCTTTTTTTTAAATAAGGAGAGCAATACTGTAAATAGTGTGTGGTCTCACCAACACCCTGAATAACTGAAGCATAACTGTGCTACTTTTGTATTCAATTCCACCCTGTGATGTGGCTCCATTTTAACCTGTCACTGTGTGAATACAAAATACTGCCCACCGAGCTGGTGCTGAGTCATCTGATCCCGAGACAGATGACCTTTGGCCCTTCAGCAGCCAATGCCAGTGGAAAATGCTGAGGCTGTGCCCTCTGCCATGCAATGTGCTGCCTGCCCATCGCTGCCAAACTCCACTAGCCACCTCCGCTTCCAGCAGGGGAGAGGAAATTCGAAGCCCTCGATCTCTCGCCTAACTCCCAGGACCGTCTCACTTCACCCTTCCAGCCGTTTGTCCCAGTGACTCATGCTGTCAACCACTTCCCATTCCCGGCTTCAGCCATCATTTCCACATCCTCTGAAATGGTATTCTATCTGACGGTAAGCCTGCAGGTACAGCGGGCGATAAAGAAGGCAATTGTTATGTTGGCCTTCATTGCGAGAGGTTACGAGTACAGGAGCAGGATGTGTTGTTACGATGATGATGTGGAGGTGCCGGCGTTGGACTGGGGTAAACACAGTAAAAAGTCTCACAAACCTGTTGGACTTTAACCTGGTGTTGTGAGACTTCTTGTTGCAATGATACAGGGGCCTTGGTGAGGTCACACCTAGAGTATTGTGTGCAGTTTTAGTCTCTTTTCCTGAGGAAGGATGTTCTTGCCCCCAAGGGAGTGCAGCAAAGGTTTACCAGGCTGATTCCGGGGATGGTGGGACTGATGTAAGAGGAGAGATTAAGATTGTTTTCGCTAGAGTTCAGATGAATGAGGGGAGGATCTCATCGAGACTAATAAAATTCGAACAGGACTACACAGGGTCGATGCAGGGAGGATGTTCCCGATGGTGGGGGAGTCCAGAACCAGGGGTCACAGTCTGACCATTTGGGTTGGAGATGAGGAGACATTTCTTCACCCAAAGAGTGGTGAGCCTGTGGAATTCATTCCCACAGGAAGGTGTTGATGTCAAAACGTTGAATGTATCCAAGAGGCAGCTGGATATAGCACTTGGGGCGAATGGGATTGAGATTACAGGGAAAAAGCAGGATGAAGCTGTTGTGTTGGATGGTCAGCAGTGATCGTGATGAATGGTGAAGGAGGCTCGAAGGGCCGAATGGCCTGCTGCTGCTCCTATTTCTTATGTTCTATCTTCTACGTTTCTATCTCATAGTCTGTCATAACCTCGACACCATTCCCCCCTCCTTTCAGAAACCTCCAATGAGACGCTCTCTTTGGCCTGAACTGGAAACTTCTCCTGCTCTGTGTACGTTCAGTACCAAACTCTGAGGGACCATCAACATCTGCAGCTCCTCAGAAGTGTAAATTTAACTTGAAAGTTCATCTCACTGAAAAATATGTCCACATCATTGGTAGCACGGTGGCACAGTGGTTAGCACTGCTGCCTCGCAGCGCCAGAGACCCGGGTTCGATTCCCTGCTTGGGTCACTGTCTGTGTGGAGTCTGCACATTCTCCCCATGTCTATGTGGGTTTCCTCCGGGTGCTCCGGTTTCCTCCCACAGTCTGAAAGACGTGCTGGTTCGGAGCATTGCCCATGCTAAATTCTCCCACAGTGTACCCGAACAGGCGCCGGAGTGTGGTGACTCGGAGAGTGTCACAGTAACTTCATTGCAGTGTTAATGTAAGCCTACTTGTGACACTAATAAATAAACCAAACTAAACGTGATGTATTTGAGGGGAAACTTGACAAGCAAATGACGGAGAAGGGAATGGAAAGGTATGATCGTAGAATCCCTGTAGCACAGAAGGAAGCTATTCAACCCATCAAGGCTGCACCAACTCTCTTACAGAGTATCTTACCTGGGCTCTCTCCTCTGCTCTATCCCCGTAACCCCACACATTCACCACGGCTAACCCCACTAAGGGGCAGTGCAGCCTGGCCAATCCCCCTAATCTGCACATCTTTGGACTCTGGGAGGAAACTGAGGACAGATTTAGAAAAGCATGAGAGGAGGTTTGAATGGACTGGTTGGGCCGAATGGCCTGCTGTGCTGCATGTCCAATGGAGTCCTGGTTATGGACCCCTTGTGTCAGACAGTGTCGTCCAAATCCTAATCTACTCATGTAAATATAAATGTTTTTATCATTTCACCTCTCCTCAATCCCGTGTCCTTTGGTCCCACCCAGGCTCCCCCCCCCCCCACCATTCCCTGTCACCCACACATTCCCTACAGCTAATCCATCTGACCCACACTTCTTTGGACTGTGGAAGGGAACCGTAGTTGAGGCCAAAACATTGTCTGATTTCAAGAGGAAATTCGATATAACTCTTGGGACTAAAGGGATGAAGGGATATGGGAGAAAGGGGGGGAATCAGGATATTGAATTCAGTGATCAGCTTTGATCAGAATGAATGGCGGAGCAGGCTTGATGGGCTGAATGGCCTCCTCCTGCTTCTAGGAAACCCGTGCAGAGACGGGGAGAACATGCAGACTCCTCTCAAACAGTGACTCAAGCCGGGAATTAAATCGTAGAATCCCTACAGTGCAGAAGAACGCCATTCAGCCCATCGACTCTGCACTGACCACAGGCCCACCCAGACGCTATCCCCTCAACCCCAAATGTTTACCCTGCAAATCCCCCTGGATTGAGGGTCAATTTAGCACAGCCAATCAACCTAACCCGCGCACCTTTGGACTGTGGGAGGAAACCAGAGCACCCGAGGAAACCCACACAGATACGGGGAGAATGTGCAAACTCCACACAGACAGTGACCCAACGCCAGAATGGAACCTGGGTCCCTGGCGCTGTGAGGCACTGTGCCACCCTGCAGAGTAATCCAGTTTAAGGAAAGTTCTCCCTCATAGCTAGGCTTCTCATTCTCAGGGTGTCTGTGAAAGCTGTCATCTGGGTTCCCAGCCAAGATTTCTAAATGATTATTAGTCAAAGTGGCCCAAAACCATGAAACTGCTGATTTTGTTTAAACCCAGCTTCAAGTCCCATCAAGACTCTTAACAGTGTAGAGGATCAGAAGGGTCTTGGGGTCTGGGTCCATAGGACTCTTAAATCGGCCTCGCAGGTGGAGGATGTGGTCAAGAAGGCGTATGGTGTACTGGCCTTCATTAATCGAGGGATTGAGTTTAGGAGTCGGGAGGTAATGCTGCAACTTTATAAGAACCTTGTCAGGCCCCACTTGGAGTACTGTGCACAGTTCTGGTCGCCTCACTACAGGAAGGATGTGGAAGCTATTGAGAGGGTGCAGAGGAGATTTACAAGGATGTTGCCTGGATTGGGAGGCATGCCTTTTGAAGATAGGTTGAGGGAGCTGGGACTCTTCTCCCTGGAGAGACGAAGGTTGAGAGGCGACCTGATAGAGGTTTATAAAATGTTGAGAGGAATAGATAGGGTGGATTCTCGGAGGCTATTTCCCAGGGCTGAAATGGTCACTACGAGAGGACACAGGTTTAAGGTGCAGGGAACAGGTACAGAGGAGATGTCAGGGGTAAGTTTTTCACTCAGAGGGTGGTGAGTGAGTGGAATCGGCTGCCGTCGGTGGCGGTGGAGGCGAACTCGCTGGGGTCTTTTAAAAGACTTCTGGATGAGTACATGGGATTTAATGGGATTGGGAGTTATAGATAAGGGATATCATCAGCGCGACTAGTGGGCCGAAGGGCCTGTTTGTGCTGTAGCTTTTCTGTGTTCTATGTCCTAAGATGTGTTACGGGAACATGACATACGCTGCTTTAGTACATAAAAAAGGCAATGCAAATTTTACCAGTCTGAATGATTAGAAGTGGCAATGACATTGCGTCCATTTCATTTTATACCGTAAACTTTTTGTTTGGTTTGGTCAATTTATAGAACAAGAATATCTGGTCAAACATGAAGAGATCTTGGGGCCCGCAGATCTGAAAGGATTCTGCAGCTACATAAGAGATCTAAAACCTGTCATATAAAACAGCTGGTGAAAAATTCCAACATAAACAATACCACGGACAGCAAGAGGTGACTCAGGAGAAAGTTAGCAGAATCCAGGACCCTGGCTCTGTGAGGCAGCAGTGCTAACCACTGTGGCACCGTGATGCCCCAAGTAAAGTTTAAATTTATTTATCAGTGTCACAAGTAGGCTTACATTAACACTGCAATGAAGTTGCTGTGAAAATACCCTAGTTGCCACACTCCAGTGCCTGTTCGGGTACACTGAGGGAGAATTTAGTATGGCCAATGCACCCTAACCAGCACGTCTTTCAGACTGTGGGAGGAGACCAGGGTGCCTGGAGGAAGCCCACGCAGACACAGGGAGAACGTGCAGTCTCCACACAGACAGTCACCGAAGGCTGGAATTGAACCCAGGTCTACGGCCCTGTGAGGCAGCATTGCCAACCACTGTGTCACCGTGCTGCCTGCATTCACCAGATAACCTTTAAATAACAGGACAAGTGGGTGACTGTTATTCTGCTGCTGTTAGCACCATCTCTTGGAGAATACGAGATAACACAGGAAATATTTACAGAGTTACATCTCGTCAGGCAGTGACGATCGCAGTGAGAAAGACTGTGGCCACTGAGTTGCCCCAGGCTAAGCTGGGGAACAGTGAGAGAGGAGGAGGTAACTGTGGAAACGGTGACACCAAGCTTGGGTTTACAAGACCTGCAAAGTTTAGTTTGAAAGGAAGACAGAATTGAGGAGCTGCATTGTTGTGAGGGAACACACTGCGTAAATACACAGAGTGAATTCCAATCTAACCAGTAGCTGTTTAACCAGAAAGAAAATATTCTTATCATTTAACCTGTAATTGTCAGTGTAGTGAGGAAGATCCAGAGTGGTACATGCTGTAGTGTAAGAAAATGGACTGCATTGCATTTTTAGGAAGGTTGTGGCAGAGTGGAATTGTCACAGGACTCGTAATCCAGAGACCCAGGGTAATGCTGTGGGACCCGGGTTCGAATCCCACCACAGCAGATGGTGAAATTTGAACTCAATAAAAAAAATTGTAACGTCAATTGCCCTAAAAACCCATCTGGTCTGGAAATGTCCTTTAGAGAAGGAAATCTGCTGTCCTGACCTGGTCTGGCTGACACATGACTCCAGGTTGGACTCTTAACTGTCCTCTGAAATGACCTAGCAAGCCACTCAGTTCAAGGAGCAATTCGGGATCAGTAACAAATGCTGACTGTGCCAGTGATTCCCAGATTCCATGAAAAAATAAGAAGATTTATATCAGGCTAAAATTTAAACTAGATTCACAGAATCACTACAGTGCAGAAGGAGGCCATTCGGGTCATTGAGCTTGCACTGACGACAGGCCCTATCCAAATAACCCCACGTATTTACCCTGCTAATCCCCTGCCACAAGGGGTAATTTAACAGAGCCAATCAACCACACATCTTTGGTGTGTGGGAGGAAACTGGACCACCCGGAAGAAACCTATGGAGAGACGAGGAAAAGGGACAAAATCCACACAGACAGTTACCCAAGTGCCAGTATTGAAGCTGGGTCCCTGGCGCTGTGGGGCAGCAGTGCTAACCACTGTGCCACCCTGAGTCATTTTTACAGATTTATGAATAAAGTATATTTTTGGAAATTATTTTGACGGGCTGAATGGCCTCCTCCTGCACTGTGGGGATTCAGTGAAAGAAAGTAGTGATTTAATAAGAAACCCGTCCCAGTTCCTGTTGTAAAAGCACTTTTTGAATCCTGGTCTTAGTTTGTAACTAAACGATCCCATAAATGACGGCTCCAGGTTTGAGATCAGCTTTATAAACCAGCGAACAACAGCTGGAAAAAGTCACATTCGAAACATTAAGGACAACTCCTGTTGCTGGGGGAATCTGTTGTTTGTAAGGAAATCTCTTACTGTTCACTGACACAGAATCTTTCCTCTTCAAGGAACATCCAGGCTGTGTCGGTGAGGGACATTTACAAGCGGGCGAATGGAAAAGGCAGTTTGCCGGCCTCCCTACAAACCAGGACACAGAATGGGGATGGAAGAGGAAGGGCAGCCTGTCTGGCTTGTTGGAGGTGTACAGGTAGCTGGTGTACACACAGCATGCGGGCTGGGCTGGGGAGTGTTCTGCCAGTGCTGCTGATGGAATGAATATCTGGACAGCTGACCGGGACAGAAGCCTTTCCCTTTGGTCAGGGAGTGTAATGGGAGGTCGAGGAGCCGGCTGCAACTCAGTGCAGTGGCTGAGCTGGGGGGGCTCACCCACCCCAAATTTCAGGGTGTTGCAAACGGTGCAGAGGGACCTGGGGTCCTTGTGCACAAGTCGCAAAAACCCAGCCTGCAGGTGCAGCAGGTGGTCAGGAAGGCGAATGGGATGCTGGCCTTCATAGCGAGGGGGATTGAATATAAAAGTAGGGAGGTCTTGCTGCAGCTGTATAGGGCATTGGTGAGCCGCAGCTGGGAGTACTGTGTGCAGTTTTGGGCGCCGCACCTGCGCAAGGATATTTTGGCCTTGGAGGGAGTGCAGAGGAGGTTTACTAGGCTGATACCGGAGTTGAGGGGGTTGAGCTATGAGGAGAGGCTGAATAAACTAGGCTTGTACTCGCTAGAGTTTAGAAGAATGAGGGGAGATCTCATTGAGATGTATAAGATGATGAATGGGATGGATAGGATAGAGGTGGAGAGGCTCTTCCCGCTCAGAAAGGACAGTAGGACTAGGGGGCACAGCCTCAAGATAAAGGGGGTGCGGTTTAGAACGGAGTTGAGGAGGAACTTCTTCACTCAAAGGGTGGTGAATCTCTGGAATTCTCTGCCCGTTGAAGTGGTGGAGGCTGCCTTGCTAAATATTTTTAAGATGCGGGTTGATAGGTTTTTGATAAGCGAGGGGATTAAGGGTTATGGGGAGAGGGCGGGATTGTGGAACTGAGCCACGACAGATCAGCCATGATCTTATTGAATGGTGGGGCAGGCTCGAGGGGCTAGATGGCCTACTCCTGCTCCTATTTCTTATGTTCTTATGTTCAAACACCAGTCGAAAATAAGGAATAAAAGATGACAATGAGATTGTGACATCGACAACTTTACTATAGATCAGTGAGAGCGATCACTGATTAAATCACATTCGCACATCAATAGAGACACAGAGATTGCAAACATGTCAGGAATGGTACAGGC
>NC_137358.1:18810868-18908368 GCF_965287045.1 Carcharhinus amblyrhynchos
TATAGTTCATGCCGTGAATGCGAGAGTCATTTCAATCTTTGCTGATGTACTGCTCCCTTTGAGACTTGTCAGTTCCTGGCTGTTGATGAAACCAGCCATTGTATTAGCTGGGGAGGTAAGGCTGGGTCTCCAGTGAGTACACTCAATAACAAAGCGGTTTGTCTATTTGAAACACAGCGTCCTTATTGCCTGAAATCTGAAACACCCCAAAGCTTGGCCAATACCACCCTTACACCATCGCAGAAACTTCTCACGGGTTCTCACTGATGGAGAGGATATGAGTACAATTAAATCCACTCTCCGGCAGATGGCATTTACAGGATTTAAATGGATATTGGAGAGTGGATGAGCCCTGGCAACAGCTGTGGAATGGATCAAACGGAATTCAATTAGTTGCGCTGCTCAAAGAAGGCTGGACACCGGAGACTACTGATCAGGCAAGCTGACAAAGCAGTCAGCTTCTGAATGGGGCAGTTAATGTTTCAGCTAAAAACTCTCGATAGAAAGGAAGAGAACGTAAACACCATTTAAAACTGACCCACACAAAGCGGGAGAACAGGTAATTGCACAGGGATGGGTACAGGGACCATTGCAACTGATTGTGGAACTAACACAGCTCTGAACAATAACCCGGGGATGTGGGAACTAAACAAGGCTGCTCTTATTTTGGTTCTGTCTTCACAAAACAGAACACAAATCAGATACCAGAGATGTTGGAGAATGCAAGATTTAGTGAGGGAGAAGAACTGAGGGAGATCATAGAATAGAATCATTGAAACCCTACAGGGCAGAAAGAGGCCCTTCGGCCCATCGAGTCTGCACCGAGGCCCTACCCCCATATCCCCACATATTATACCCACTAATCCCTCGAACCTACACATCCCTGGACACTAAGGGGCAATTTCTTAGCACGGCCAATCAACCTAACCCACACATCTTTGGACTGTGAGAGGAAACCGGAGCACCCGGAGGAAACCCACGCAGACACGGGGAGAATGTGCAAACTCCGCACAGACAGTGACCCCAAGCCGGGAATCGAACCCAGGACCCTGGAGCTGTGAAGCAGCAGTGCTAACCCACTGTGCTACCGTGCCACCTCAGTATTAGTAGAGAAATGGTGCTGGGAGAATTGATGCATTGAAGGGGGATAAATCCCCAGGGTCGGATAATCTACACCCTGGAGTACTTAAAGAAGTGGCTCTAGAAATGGTGGTCATCTTCCAGGATTCTATAGACTCTGGAACAGTCCCTGCAGATTGGAGGGTAGTGAATCTCACTCCAATATTCAAAAAGGGAGGTAGAGAGAAAACAGGGAATTATAGACCAGTAAACTTAATGTCAATGGTGGGGGAAATTCTCCAATCCATTATCAAGGACTTTATAGCGGAGCATTTCGAAAGCAGTGACAGAATCAGACAGGGTCAGCATGGATTTATGAAGGGGAAATCATGCTTGGCAAATCTATCGGAATTCTTTGAAGCCTTATGAAGTTAGGTTGAGGGAGCTGGGACTCTTTTCCCTGGAGAGACGAAGGTTGAGAGGCGACCTGATAGAAGTTTACAAAATGTTGAGAGGAATAGATAGGGTGGACTCTCAGAGGCTATTTCCCCGGTTTGAAATGGTCGCTACGAGAGGACACAGGTTTAAGGTGCGGGGAGGGAGGTTCAGAAGTGATGTTAGGGGTAAGTTTTTCACTCAGAGGGTGGTGAGTGAATGGAATCGGCTGCCGTCAGTGGTGGTGGAGGCGAACTCGCTGGGGTTTTTTAAAAGACTTCTGGATGAGTATATGGGGTTTAATGAGATTGAGGGTTATAGATAGGTCTGTAGGTTGGTAGGTGATGTGGTCGGCGCAACTTGTGGGCCGAAGGGCCTGTTTGTGCTGTAGTGTTCTATGTTCTATGTTCTATGTGACTAGTAGCATTGACAAGGGGGGTCAGTGTGATATATTTAGACTTTCAGAAAGCTTTTGGCAAAGAACTCCTAAGAGATTATCGTGCAAGATTAAAGCGCTTGGGATTGGGGGAAATGTATTGAGTTGGATAGAAAACTGGTTGGCAGGGAGGAAGCAAAGAATAGGAATTAATGGGTGCTTTTCAAATTGGCCGGCAGTAACTAGTGGGGTACCACAGGGATCGGTGCTGGGACCCCAGCTATTTACAATATATATTAATGATTTGGATGAGGGAACAAAATGTAACATCTCAAAGTTTGCAGATGATACCAGGTTGGGAGGGTGAACTGTGACGAGGATGTAGAGATCCTTCAGAATGATCTGAACAGGTTGGGTGAGTGGGTAAATCAATGGCAGTTGCAGTATAATTTGGATAAATGTGAGATTATTCACTTTGGAAGCAAAAACAAGAAGGCAGATTATTACCTGAATGGCTGTAAATTGGGAGAGGGGAGTGTGCAGAGGGATCTGGGTGTCCTTGTGCACCAGTCACTGAAGGTAAGCGTGCAGGTACAGCAGGCGGTAAAGAAGGCAAATGGTATGTTGGCCTTCATTGTGAGAGGTTTGGAGTACAGGAGCAGGGATGTGTTGTTGCAATTATACAGGGGCCTTGGTGAGGCCACACCTAGAGTATTGTGAGCAGTTTTGGTCTCCTTTTCTGGGGAAGGATGTTCTTGCTCTCGAGGGAGTGAAGGTTTACCAGGCTGATTCCCCAGGGATGGAGGGACTGATGTACGAGGAGAGATTGACTAGGTTAGGATTATTTTCACTGGAGTTCAGGTGAATGAACAGGGAATCTCATAGAGATTTATTAAATTCTAACAGGACTAGACAGGGGAGATGCAGGGAGGATGTTCCCGATGGTGGGGGAGTCCAGAACCAGGGGGTCACAGTTTGAGGATTCGGGGTAGACCATTTAGGACGGAGGTGAGGAGACATTTCTTCAGCCGGTGAATCTGTGGGATTCATTGATGCCAAAACATTGAATGTATTCACGAGGCAGCTGGATATAGCACTTGGGGTGAATGGGATCAAAGGTTATGGGGAGAAAGCAGGATTGGGCTATTGAGTTGAAGATTGGCCATGATTGTGATGAATGGCAGAGCAGGCTCGAAGGGCCAAATGGCCTCCTTTCTATGTTTCTATCACAGCTATGATGGGCCAATTGGCTTCCTTCTGTGCTCCACATTTCTATCATTCCACAGCAAAGAACACTGGGATGGAGGAGGTGTTATAACTGAGAGAGGGAGCAGCTAGCTCAGGGACTGGAGATAGTGAGTGATAGAGTGAGGGAGATAGTGGATTGAGTGAGGGAGAGGAATGGAGCAAGTGAGGGAGTAATACTCTATTCATTAGTCTGACGTGGACACCACTGGCTGGCCAGCATTTATTGCCCATCCCTAGTTACCCTTGAGAAGGTGGTGGTGAGCTGCGTTCTTGAATCGCTGCAGTCCATGTCCTGTGGGTTGACCCACAGTGCCGTCAGGGAGGGAATTCCAGGATTTTGACCCAGTGATTGTGAAGGAACAGCCAATATATTTCCAAATCAGGATGGTGAGTGGCTTGGAGGGGAACTTGCAGGTGGTGGTGTTCCCATTTATCTGCTGTCCTTGTCCTTCTAGATGGAAATGGAAGTGGGTTTGGAAGCTGCTGTCTAAGGATGAGTTGCTGCAGTGCATCTTGTAGATGGTACACACTGCTGCTACTGAGTGCCGGTGGTGGAAGGAGTGGATGTTTGTAGATGGGGTGCCAGTCGAGCGGGGCTGCTTTGTCCTGGATGGTGTCGAGCTTCTTGAGTGTTGTTGGAGCTGCACCCATCCAGGCAAGTGGGGAGTATTCCATCACACTCCTGACTTGTAGATGGTGGACAGGCTCTGGGGAGTCGGGAGGTGAGTTACTTGCCACGGCGTTCCACACCTCCGACCTGCTCTTGTAGTCACTGTGTTCATGTCTTGAATCCAGTTGAGTTTAACCCCAAGAATGTTGACAGTTGGAGATTCAGTGACGGTAACACCATTGGGCACTCACAATGTTAAAATGGTGGCGTAGGCTTGTTGGGCTGTTTCCTATGCTGTGTTGTTCTTTGTTAAGGGCTGGCAGTGGTTAGAGTGTCTCTTATTGCTGATGGTCATTGTCTGGCATTCGTGTGGCATGAATATTAGTTGCCACTTGTCAGCCCAAGTTTGGATATTGTCCAGAACTTGTTGCATTGGGACACAGTCTGCTTCAGTATCTGAGGAGTTGCGAATGGTACTGAACATTGTGCAATCATCAGCGAACATCCCCACTTCTGACCTTATGATGGAGGGAAGATCATTGATGGAGCAGCTGAAGGTTGTTGGGCTGAAGACCCTTCCCTGAGGGACTCCTGCAGAGATGTCGGGGGGTTGAGAACCTCCACTACCACAACCATCTTCCTATGTACCAGGTATGACTCCAACCAGTGGAGAGTTTGCCCCCTGATCCCCACTGATTTCGCTCAGGCTCCTTGATGCCACACTCGGTCAAATGTGGCCTCGATGTTGAAGGTTGTCACTCCCGCCTCACCTCGAATTCAGCTCTTTCGTCCATGTTTGAACCAAGGAGCTGAGTGACCCTGGCAAAATCCAAATTCACTGAGCAGGTGCTGGGGGTAGCTCTGTCGATGACCCCTTCCATCACTGCGCTGATGATCGAGAGTAGACTGATTGGGCTGGAATTGGCCAGGTTGGATTAGTCCTGCTTTTTGTGTACAGGACACACATGTACCTGTGAAGAATGGAGTGAGGGAGCGGAGCAAGTGAGGGAGTGGGGAGCGGGGCGAGTGAGGGAGTGGGCACACTGAGGAAGTGAGGATAGAGTGAGTGAGTGAGGAGGGAGAGAGTGACAGAGTGGAGTGTGTAGGGATTGGAGTAAGGATGGAGTAAGGAATTGGGCACAGTGAGGAGGGAGTGAGTGAGGAGGGAGTGAGTGAGGAGGAAGGGAGTGAGGAGGGAGGGAGTGAGGAGGGAGGGAGTGAGGAGGGAGGGAGTGAGTGAGGAGGAAGTGAGGGTTTGAGCACTGTGAGGGAGTGTAATATAATTGCTGTATTATATTTACACTCAGGATGATTGGCCGTGCTAAATTGCCCCTTAGTGTCCCAGGATACATAGGTTAGAGGGATTCGGTCCACCTTGTTGTCCAACGAGGGGTGTACAGGCGGTGGGTCGTGCGAGGGCTGCTCTTGGATGTTTCGAGAGTTGCCTAGTACTTCACGTCGTTAGTGTACGCTTCAACTGGACCAGCTGATGGGCAACACGACAGCTCAGTGACTATCACTGTTTGCTGTGCAGATACATGGACTTGGGCCGGTGTCTGCGGGAGTTTGCGCATTCTCCCTGTGCTTGCGTGGGTTTTCTCCGGGTGCTCCGGTTTCCTCCCACACCCCAAAGATGTGCTGTTAGGCTGATTGGTGTAACAAATTGTCTCTAAATTAGTCTCCCCTCAAGCTGGATTCCAATGTGGAGTGCCATAGGCGTAGACAGGGGTCACGGGTGGAAGAGGGGACTCACAATGTTGAAATGGCGGCACGGGCTCGTTGGGCCGAAGGGCCTGTTTCCCGTGCTGTGTTGTTCTTTGTTCTTTATTTCAGTTCTGACCGAAATTACTGCTTTATTTTAGGAATTGAAAGTGTTAACACTGGGGTGAAATGGGATGTTGCTTATCTGCTTCATTTACACTGCAAAAAGATTACACTTGTTTGTGACGACGGGACTCTCATCACCTCTGACCCGTAATGATGAAATCAGTCCCATGAACCTTAAACCAGCAGGGGGTTACAGACTGAACCCTGTTAACACAAACCAACTAGTTTTATTAAGCTGTAAGAAATACAGATCAGCCCACAACATACAGGAATAATTAATGACATTTTATTTCCATAGCTGATCACTTTTCTGTCAAATGTCACACGGTGGGAATGGGGATGTATTTCTGAGTTTATATATCGTTCTTACACAGGTGGATGAAACATCGATGCAGCTCACAAACAGCGAGCATTTCCCCGCACACCAGTGATTAACGGGGTCATTCCCCCCCCTTCCCAACTGTTCCGAGCACAGGTAATAATGAGCAGCAATCTCAGATCAGAAGAGTGACCACACACCGGAGTGACAGGGAGACAACATTTTCAGAAAATATAGGAATGGGAATGTATGTACAACACAATGAGGAAAACCAGTACGGATTAATTACATAGAGAACAGGTTTACTGTGCGAACAGAGCAAGCCCGCTGTCCTGTGAACACACTGCTCAGACAGGGGACATTTACCACTTTCTTAACTGTTGTTAGAACAGAGAAGTTTCCAGCTAATCAGTCCCATGTTGTCTAAAGAATTGATTTTGACTGGGGCAGGGGGGCAGACTCTCAGATTTAGCCTCTTTCTGGGTGACAGATGTAAATGTTATCACGGAAAACAAAGTTTCCCCCTGTGAGTGATCCACGGTTCGCAATTCCTACAGGGAAGAATTAAAGATCAGTTGATTTGGAACGACGGGGACTATCGACACGTCTCACAAAGGCAAAGTATCATCATCTTCAGATTGTCATGTCTGGGTGATCTCTGAACCCTGAGGTAGTCTCCAATCACAGGTCATGTTGTCCTTGCCTCTCAGGCTGGGCAACAGGTTGGTGCAAACATAAATATTATATATTAAATTTGTTCAAACCACTTATATATACTGGTTTCAAGTGTGTCTATTTATATTTGATTTTAGTGTACTGCCGCTATATTTTTATGATCTTATATACATATAATCAATGTAACAACACTTCCTTTTTGCATTTTCATCAGTGTAGGTTCACGCTCAAGCCTTGAGATTGATACAATGAACACTAATAATTATAATGCAAACTATAATAAATTCTAATAGGTCACACTGTTAAAGGTGGTTCTATTTAGATTGTAGCTGCAACAAGATTGCTCTATTCTAAAATGCAAAGTCACAAAGCCAGACTAACTTGCAAAGGTAAACGAGGCCCTGTGGGGATGATTTCCCACTCCCCATCACCATATCTACAATATACATCCTTCGAAAGAAGGATTCTGTTAGACGACAGGCAGCTTCGGATCCTCTTGTCGAGGTGGCAGCAGACTGAAGGTGATCTGACAGGAGCTAACAGCAACAGGAGAAACTCCATCCCTTCAGATCTAACCGGTAACCAGCAGCAGAGTTCCGGCTGCCACTGCTGCCCCAAACTTGATCATTCTCAAGATACCTTCAGTTCAAGTCAGATGCTCCCATGGGGCTGGCTGGGGTGGGGGGAGAATGGGCTGCTGCACTCAGTGGCTGAAAGGGAATGAGATGGCACAGGATACACTGACTGGGGGCAAGGTGGTCAGGAAGGCTGGGAGAGGGGCGGGAGGGCTGGGAGAGGGGCGGGAAGGCTGGGAGAGGGGCGGGGAAGGCTGGGAGAGGGGCGGGGAAGGCTGGGAGAGGGGCGGGGAAGGCTGGGAGAGGGGCAGGAAGGCTGGGAGAGGGGCAGGAAGGCTGGGAGAGGGACAGGGAAGGGCAGGAGGGCTGGGGGAGGCAGGAGAGCTGTTGGGGGGGAGGCTGGGCAGGAAGGCAGGAGAGGCTGTAAGGCTGGTGTATGGGGGGAGGGAGGTCAGGAAGACTGGGATTGGGGGGTTGGAGGGGGGAGGGTCGGTACAGGAAGGTCAGGAGAGGGGAATACCGTGATTGGGATGCAGCATTCGCAGTGGATGAGTCTCAGTTGCGAGCATGAATTCGGGTCAGCACCTGTGGTGACAGCAGAGAGACACGACCAGCCGATGAGTGTTTCTTCACTGCTGGGGAAATGATAAAGTTAAGGAATTACAAAAGGAATCTTCTGTCAAATGCTTTTAAACCCCAGAGTTTCTCCCTGTCTCGCTCCTACCACAGCAGTTTGTTGTTCAGATTTCTCCAGCCCAGACAGCTCCGAGTACCTGCTCACTGCGTACACGCAGGACACAGGCTGCTAGATATACAAGGGAATGAAGGGATGTGGGGATATAGTGCGGGAAGGTGGAGAGAGATACAAGGTCTGCCATGATTACAGTGAATGGAACAGACCCGAATGTCCCACTCAGTCTGAGTTCTTCAGTTCTCAAGTGGATGGAGAGTCTGTTCAGGTCTCATCTGTTATTACGGGGGTGACACAGTGGGTTAGCACTGCTGCCCCACAGCGCCAGGGACCTGGGTTCGATTCCCAGGGAGGGGCACGGTGACATAGTGGGTTAGCACTGCTGCCCCACAGCACCAGGGACCTGGGTTCGATTCCCGGGGGGGGGGACACGGTGACACGGTGGGTTAGCACTGCTTCCCCACAGTGCCAGGGACCCAGGTTCGATTCCCAGGGGACACGGTGACACAGTGGGTTAGCACTGCTGCCCCACAGCGCCAGGGACCTGGGTTCGATTCCCGTGGGGGGGCACGGTGACACAGTGGGTTAGCACTACTGTCTCACAGCACCAGGGACCCGGGTTCGATTCCCGGGGGCACGGTGACACAGTGGGTTAGCACTGCTGCCTCACAGCACCAGGGACCCGGGTTCGATTCCCGGGGGACACGGTGACACAGTGGATTAGCACTGCTGCCTCACAGCACCAGGGACCCGGGTTCGATTCCCGGGGGGGGGGGGACACGGTGACACAGTGGGTTAACACTGCTGCCCCACAGTGCCAGGGACCTGGGTTCGATTCCCGGGGGGGGGGGGACACGGTGACACAGTGGGTTAGCACTACTGTCTCACAGCACCAGGGACCCGGGTTCGATTCCCAGGGGACACGGTGACACAGTGGATTAGCACTGCTGCCTCACAGCACCAGGGACCCGGGTTCGATTCCCAGGGGACACGGTGACACAGTGGGTTAGCACTACTGTCTCACAGCACCAGGGACCCGGGTTCAATTCCCAGGGGACACGGTGACACAGTGGGTTAGCACTGCTGCCCCACAGCGCCAGGGACCCGGGTTCGATTCCAGCCTTGGGCCATTGTCTGTGCGGAGTTTACACATTCTCCCCATGTCTGCATGGGTTTCCTCCGAGCGCTCTGGTTTCATAGAACATAGAACATTACAGCGCAGAACAGGCCCTTCGGCCCACGATGTTGCACCTACCAGTTAAAAAACAATGACCCTCTAACCTAAACTAAATCCTTTCCATCCATAAACCTATCCACGGATCTCTTAAACGCCCCCAAACTAGGCGCATTTACAACAGTTTCCTCCCACAGTCCAAAGATGTGCAGGTTAGGTGGATTGGCCGTGGTAAATTGCCCCTCAGTGTCCAAAGATGTGTAGGTTAGGGGATAAATCTGTGAGGTTACAGGGATAGGGTCTAGGTGGGATGCTCTGTTGGAGGGTCAGTGCAGACTCAGTAGGTCGAATGGCCTGCATTTACATCGTAGGGATTCTATGATACTAATGTCAACCTATTTGTAAAGATCAAAGAATAGGTGGTAATGTAAAGTTTGGAATATCATGGACAGAGGGAGAAGCATTTAATCCTCTCTCTCTCTCCCTGTGAGTAAGGTGCCAAGGATGGCAGTAACTTTACTCCATAGTTTCGGTGGGAAATAAGAAAGCAGTGTGACAGAGAGCGTTCGTTCTGATGGCCTCAGCCTGGCTGAGACTCATTGCTCAGAACTCTCATGAAACCATCTATAAGAACATAAGAACTTAGGAGCAGGAGTGGGCCATCTGACCCCTCGAGCCTGCTCCGCCATTCAATAAGATCATGGCTGATCTTTTCATGGACTCAGCTCCACTTATCCACCCACTCACATAAATCATAGAACCCTACAGTGCAGAAAGAGGCCCTTCGGCCCATCGAGTCTGCAATCCCACCCAGGCCCTACCCCCATATCCCTACACATTATACCCACCAATCCCTCTAACCTACCCATCCCTGGACCCTAAGGGGCAATTTCTTAGCACGGCCAATCAACCTAACCCACACATCTTTGGACTGTGGGAGGAAACCCACGCAGACACGAGGTGAATGCGCAAACTCCACACTGACAGTGACCCGAGCCAGGAATCGAACCCGGGACCCTGGAGCTGTGAAGCAGCAGTGCTAACCGCTGTGCTACCGTACCGCCCATTCACCATAACCGTTAATTCCTTTACTGTTCAAAAATTTATCTATCCTTGCCTTAGAAACATTCAGTGAGGAAGCCGCAGCTGGGCAGGGATTTCCTCAGATTCACAATCTTTTGGGTGAAGAAGTTCCTCCTCAACTCAGTCCCACATCACCTCCCTAACCTGCAGGCAATGGGGAGGGAGGGGGAAACCAAGATGCGGCGGTGCCCCCGGAGACCGGGATGTGGCGGTGCCCCCGGAGACCGGGATGTGGCGGTGCCCCCGGAGACCGGGATGTGGCGGTGCCCCCGGAGACCGGGATGCGGCGGTGACCCCGGTGACGGGGATGTGGCGGTGACCCCGGAGACCGGGATGCGGCGGTGCCCCCGGAGACCGGGATGTGGCGGTGCCCCCGGAGACCGGGATGTGGCGGTGCCCCCGGAGACCGGGATGCGGCGGTGCCCCCGGAGACCGGGATGCGGCGGTGACCCCCGGAGACCGGGATGCGGCGGTGACCCCGGTGACCGGGATGTGGCGGTGACCCCGGTGACCGGGATGTGGCGGTGACCCCCGGAGAACGGGATGTGGCGGTGAC
Organism: Carcharhinus amblyrhynchos; assembly: GCF_965287045.1. NCBI lineage: Eukaryota > Metazoa > Chordata > Chondrichthyes > Carcharhiniformes > Carcharhinidae > Carcharhinus > Carcharhinus amblyrhynchos. The sequence goes on from NC_137358.1 coordinate 18,821,497, forward strand.
CCCCGGAGACCGGGATGCGGCGGTGACCCCGGTGACCGGGATGTGGCGGTGACCCCGGTGACCGGGATGTGGCGGTGACCCCGGAGACCGGGATGTGGCGGTGCCCCCGGAGACCGGGATGTGGCGGTGCCCCCGGAGACCGGGATGTGGCGGTGCCCCCGGAGACCGGGATGTGGCGGTGCCCCCGGAGACCGGGATGTGGCGGTGCCCCCGGTGACCGGGATGTGGCGGTGCCCCCGGTGACCGGGATGTGGCGGTGCCCCCGGTGACCAGGATGTGACGGTGCCCCCGGTGACCAGGATGTGGCGGTGCCCCCGGTGACCGGGATGTGGCGGTGACCCCGGTGACCGGGATGTGGCGGTGACCCCGGTGACCGGGATGTGGCGGTGACCCCGGTGACCGGGATGTGGCGGTGCCCCCGGAGACCGGAAGTCATTGAGTTTGCTGCAAGTGATTAATTTGGAATCATTGACTGAAAGGTGGGAAGATGAACCGGGGTTTTGTTCTCAGGTTTCCCGGGGGGGGGGGAGGATCCCGTTGTGCTCCTGGCTCAGTGACTGCACTCACCGGCTGTGAAGGACTTCAGGAGGTGCAGAGGGTGGGTTTACCTGTCAGTGCTGCACAGCGGAGAACCGGATCTTGGAGAAGAATTTCCTGATGCTGCCGATTGCCTCTGTCTCCAGGGTCAGCATCCTGCTGTGGGAAATGGCCCAACTGAGGCCCAGGCCTTTGACTCGCAGAGGCCCAGCACGGTTATCGTGGGATCGGTGTGTGGAACCCGTCGTCATGCTAACATAAAACGCATCCTTCTGTTGTTCCAGTATTCCAGCTGGAGAATAAAAACAAATTCCAGAAGGTTCCACAGTGATTTCATAAAAACAAGAGGGAAAATCGACAAGTCAGAGAATTTTGATTAATATCTCTCCAGGAAGCAGGCACCAGTTTACAGGGATGCACAGCTTTAAATTCTTAACACTCAGCAGTGTTCAACAGATAACGCACAGGACCGAGCCCCATCCCCCCCAATCCAACCACCCCCCCCGACCGAGCCCCATCCCCCTCCCCCCCACCCCAGACCAAACCCCATCACCCCCGGACCAAACCCCATCACCCACGGACCAAACCCCATCACCCCCGGACCAAACCCCATCACCCCCGGACCAAACCCCATCACCCCCGGACCAAACCCCATCACCCCCGGACCAAACCCCATCACCCCCGGACCAAACCCCATCACCCGGGACCAAACCCCATCACCCCCGGACCAAACCCCATCACCCCCGGACCAAACCCCATCACCCCCAGACCAAACCCCATCACCCCCGGACCAAACCCCATCACCCCCGGACCAAACCCCATCACCCACGGACCAAACCCCATCACCCGGGACCAAACCCCATCACCCCCGGACCAAACCCCATCACCCCCAGACCAAACCCCATCACCCCCGGACCAAACCCCATCACCCCGGACCAAACCCCATCACCCGGGACCAAACCCCATCACCCCGGACCAAACCCCATCACCCGGGACCAAACCCCATCACCCCCAGACCAAACCCCATCACCCCCGGACCAAACCCCATCACCCCCAGACCAAACCCCATCACCCCCGGACCAAACCCCATCACCCCCGGACCAAACCCCATCACCCCCGGACCAAACCCCATCACCCCCGGACCAAACCCCATCACCCCCGGACCAAACCCCATCACCCGGGACCAAACCCCATCACCCGGGACCAAACCCCATCACCCCGGACCAAACCCCATCACCCCGGACCAAACCCCATCACCCCGGACCAAACCCCATCACCCCCGGACCAAACCCCATCACCCCCGGACCAAACCCCATCACCCCCGGACCAAACCCCATCACCCCCGGACCAAACCCCATCACCCCCAGACCGAACCCCATCACCCCCAGACCGAGCACCATTTCAATGCCCCTCCCCACCCCCAGCCACTCCTTGCACTTCCAGGAACAAACCTGACCTTCCCCTGGGGGGGGGACAAGCCCTGACCCTCTGGGTTTGAACCCCAATGGTTTGGGCTTGAGCTGGACTGCATAGTGGTACGAACGTTACAATTGGCCTCACTACCCCCCTAACGGGAGGGGGGGGGGGGGCATCATCCCTGGATCATAACCCAATGCTCCCAGTGGGGATGGGGCAGGGGGAGGGGGGGTTATTGGTCAACTGGTAACGGGATCAGATTAGGCTGTGAGATCTTCCATTTCCGAACAGCCACTCACACATTCCCACTGGAAAAGCAGCATTTGAGAACACATCCTGCAAAAAGCCACCCAGCAAGGAGTCACTTACAAGGAATCAAACAGCAACAATCGAGGATATTTAATCCATCGAGTCTGTGACAGCTCCCTGCCGGTTATCCATAACTCTGCGACGTTTCTCTTTATCGAGAGTTTATCCAGTTCCCTCTGGAAGGTTCCTATTGAACCAGCTTTCATCATACTCCCAGACCAAAGCACGCCGCTGGGTATAAAATTCAAATCACCCCTCTGGGTCATTTGCGACTTATTTTCCGATCAGCGTTCCCTGTTTTCTGACCCTCCTCGCAGTAAACAAAGAGAATAGGAGCAGGAAAAGACCACTCAGCCCTTCGAGTCTGCTCCACCATTCACTTGTCTAGTGCAGAAGAGGCCCTTCGGCCCATCAAGCTTGCACTGACACATGAGAAAGACCTGACCTCCCACCCATTTCCTTTTACCAGCACTTGGCCCATAGCCTTGAATGTTACGATGTGCCAAGTGCTTTTAAAGGATGTTTAGAGGGATCCGGGCCAGAAGGGGTTAGCTTAGACAGGTATTTTGGTCTGAATGGGCCAGTCTGGGCCTGCCTCAATGCTGCAGGTTTTATGGTTCAGTGTGAGACAACCCGGCCCTGCCACCCTCTGGGTAAAAACCTTTCCCATGTCATTATCGTGACTGATCATCAACTCACTATCCTGGTCCCACCTGCCCTGCCATATCCTTTGATCCCCTTCACCCCCTAGACCTATAGAAACAGCTTCTTAGTTTATCATGATTTTCAACGCCTCTTCCCAGCTTTAATCCAGTTTCTCCACGTAACTGAAGTCCCTCATCGTTGGTCCCAGTCTGATAAATCCCCTCTGCACCTTGATGAGAGGAAGGCAGAGGGAAGAGGCAGAGGTTACTCGTCAGCATTCCTCATCCAGTCTGTTTAATAAATTGCATTTATATGACACCTTTAGGGTGGTAAAACCTGCCAGAGCGCCTCACCGGAATGTCATCAGGTTAAAAGAAATGAAGCATCAGTCATATACTTGCATTGGGACCAGGGTTGGTGGTTTTAAAGGGATGCGGTTAGAGCAGAGGTGGAGAGTAAGAGACTTACGGAGGGAACTCCTGAGTTTAGAGCCTAGACAGCCAAAGATCATAGAACCACAGAACCCGTGAACTGCACAAGGAAGCCATTCGGCCCACTGAAAGTACATCAACTCTCTATCTTACACAGGGCCCCCCCATCCCGACCCTATCCCCATAACCCCATGCATTTACCATAGCGAATCCACCTAACCCACACATCTTTGATTTGATTCATTATTGTCACATGTATTAGTATACAATGAAAAGTATTGTTTCTTGCGCGCTATACAGACAAAGCATACCGTACAGAGAGAAGGAAATGAGAGTGTAGAATGTAGTGTCACAGGCATAGCTAGGGTGTAGAGAAAGATCAACTTAATGTGAGGTAGGTCTACTCAAAAGTCTGATGGCAGCAGGGAAGAAGCGGTTCTTGAGTCGATCGGTATCTCACTGGAACGATGGAGGTTGAGTGTGGACCTGTTGGAATTCTACAAAACTATGAGGGGCTTGGACAGAGTGGGTAGTCAGAAGCTTTTTCCCAGGGTGGGTCAACTACTTGTGAGGAGCAAGATTTAAAGGAGATAAACGTTTACACAGAGGGTGGTGGATGCCTGGAACTCACTGCAGGGGGAGGTAGTGGAAGCAGATACAATAATGACTTTTAAGGTGCACCTTGACAAATACGCGAATAGGATGGAATAGAGGGATATGGTCCCCGGAAGGGTGGGGGGGTTTTAATTCAGTTGGCCAGCATGGTCGGTGCAGGCTTGGAAGGTCAAAGGGCCTGTTCCTGTGCTGTAATTTTTTTTGTTCTTTGGTACGTGACTTCAGACTTTTGTATCTTTTTCCTGACAGAAGAAGGTGGAAGAGAGAATGTCCGGGGTGCGTAGGGTCCTTAATTATGCTGGCTGCTTTGCCAAGGCAGCGGGGAGCTTGGACAGAGTCAATGGATGGGAGGCTGGTTTGTGTGATGGACTGGGCTACGTTCATGACCTTCTGTAGTTCCTTGTGGTCTTGGGCAGAGCAGGAGCCCATACCAAGCTGTGATACACCCAGACAGAATGCTTTCTATGGGGCATCTGTAAAAGTTGGTGAGAGTTGTAGCTGACAGGCCAAATTTCCTTAGCCTTCTGAGAAAGTAGAGTCATTAGTGAGCTTTCCTAACTATAGCGCCGGCATGGGGGGGACCAGGACAGGTTGTTGGTGATCTGCACACCTAAAACTTGAGGTTTTCGACCATTTCTACTTCATCCCCGTTGATGTAGACAGGAGCATCTCTTTCAATACGCTTCCGGAAGGCGATGACAAGCTCCTTCATTTTGTTATCATTGAGGGGGAGATTATTGTTGCTGCACCAGTTCACCAGATTCTCTATCTCATTCCTGTACTCTGTTTCATTATTGTCTTTTGTACTGTGGGAGGAAACCGGAGCACCTGGAGGAAACCCACATGGACACAGGGGTTGGGATAGATTGGCTCGCATTTTGATGCGCATTAATGACATCTGAAGGTGCTGCATCCCTCAGGGGATTAACACCCACTCAATGGGCTCCCCCAACATTAACACTTCTCGCTGGTTGTCAGGTGTCAGCGTGCAGTGCTCTGTGCTCTGCCGTCTCAGGGCAGAGAGCTGTACAAAGCCGGCAGTATAATTGAGGGTCAGTTGCTCTGCGTCCCACTGTGCAAATCTGTAACCAGGCTTCATGCACAGTAGTTAACACTGCTGCCTGACAGTGCCAGGGGCCCAGGTTCGATTCCTGGCTTGAGTGATTGTCTATGCAGAGTCTACACGTTCTCCCCGTGTCTGTGTGGGTTTCCTCCGGGTGCTCCAGTTTTCTCCCACAGTCTGAAAGGTGTGCCGGTTAGGATACACTGGCCGTGCTAAATTCTCCCTCAGTGTACCTGAACAGCTGCTGAAGTGTGGCAACTGGGGGATTTTCACAGTAACTTCATTGCAGTGTTAATGTAAGCCTCAGGGATCTGTTTTGGGGCCACTGTTGTTTGTAATCTTTATTAATGATCTGGATGAGGGTATAGTTGGGTGGATTAGTAAATTTGCTGATGACACCAAAGTCGGAGGTGTGGTAGATTGTGAGGAAGGGTGTCATAGTCTGCAGGGAGACTTAGATAGGTTGCAGAGCTGGGCCGAGAGGTGGCGGATGGAATTTAATGTGGAGAAGTGTGAGGTAATTCACTTTGGTAGGAGCAACAGATGTGTCGAGTATAGGGCTAACGGGAGGACTTTGAATAGTGTGGATGAACAGAGGGATCTAGGTGTATGTGTACATAGATCCCTGAAAGTTGGGAATCAAGTAGATAAGGTTGTTAAGAAGGCGTACGGTGTCTTGGCGTTTATTGGCAGGGGGATTAAATTTAGGAGTCGCAGCGTCATGTTGCAACTGTACACTGCTCTGGTGCGGCCGCACTTGGAGTACTGTGTGCAGTTCTGGTCCCCACATTACAAGAAGGATGTGGAGGCTTTGGAGAGGGTGCAGAGGAGGTTTACCAGGATGTTGCCTGGTATGGTGGGGAGGTCCTATGAGGAGAGACTGAGGGATTTAGGGTTGTTTTCGTTGGAAAGAAGGCGGCTAAGAGGGGATCTTATTGAAACATATAAGATGATTAGAGGTTTAGATAGGGTGGATAGTGATAGCCTTTTTCCTCGGATGGAGAAAGCTAGCACGAGGGGGCATGGCTTTAAATTAAGGGGGGGTAGTTATAGGACGGATGTCAGGGGTAGGTTCTTTACCCAGAGGGTGGTGAGGGATTGGAATGCCCTGCCTGCTGCAGTTGTAAATGTGCCTAGTTTGGGGGTGTTTAAGAGATTGGTGGATAGGTTTATGGACGAAAAGGGATTGGTATAGGCTAGTGGGTCATTGTTTTTGTAACTGGTCGGCGCAACATCGTGGGCCGAAGGGCCTGTTCTGCGCTGTAATGTTCTATGTTCTATGTTCTATCTGTGACACTAATAAATAAACTTTAAAGAAATGTGCAACTCATCAAATCCAGTGAAAGAGTTTCTCACAAACCTCAGCAGAGCCGAGGACACGGATATTCATTTTCACCACAAAGAGATCAGGGAACTTGTTTCCCTTCCCTCAGAAAGGCTGCCGTAATTTAACTCCTTTCAAAACCAGCTGGATGAATGACTACTTATTACAGAGACAAAGACTGTAAGGATGAGAAGGGAACGAAATGATCAAATTCTGTATGGGACACAGTGTCCGCTGTGTCGGGAATCCCTGCGGGAATCGCGATGAAATGTATCTGGCTGGGCTGTGGATCTGGTGCTCCGCAGGCTTTCCATCAGCACCTTTAGACGGCACGGAGATAGTCTGCAGACTTTGTTACTTCCTGGCCCGATGATATCTGCCTAGCTCGTCTCCCACCTTCCACCTCTGTAGGCGAGACCACGTCCAAAACACTGCTGCCGATATTCCAACTGGTACCGAGTCTGATTCACCCAGCAATCATATTCTTATTGAGCCACACTGCCTCTCTGTCTGGCTACAATTTTAAAAATCCTCATTCTTGAGTTAAGGGAGGGGGTGGCCTAGTGGTATTATCACCCGGCTATTAATCCAGAAACCCAGCTAATGTTCTGGTTCGAATCCCACCATAGCAGATGGTGAAATTTGAATTCAATAAAAACAAAATCTGGAATTGAGAATTTACTGGTGACCAGGAAACTATTGCTGATTGTCGAAAAAACCCATCTGGTTCACTAATCTCCTCCAGGGGAGGAAGTCTGCTGTCCTTACCTGGTCTGGCCTACATGTGACTCCAGATCCACAGCAAACTGGTTGACTCCCAACTGCCCTGCAAGGGCAACTAGGGATGGGCAATAAATGCTGGCCAGCCAGAGACGTCCATGTCCCATAAATGAATTTAAAAACCCCCACCCTGACCTTTCTGCAATGTAGGGATTCTATAATTCTACCCACTGTGACAGATGTGAGAAAGGCAAGGATGGCTAAAGGTAGGATGGCTAAAACAATCTGAATTAAAGGTTTTTAAAAGTAATTGTTTATTTTTAAATCAAGATTTCACAGTCGTTCTGCTGCTGGGGGAATGGTCATCATGTAAATAGGCATCTCCGAGTAACACTGGCCGCTGTTACTGTCGGTGTTGACACTGGAATTGGTGATTTTGACCAGGAACATCTGGTATGAGTGAGGGGGCTCAGAGTGAAGGGGTTTGCAGTGCAGAGTAACAACGCTGTGTCCCAATCCCTGTCCCAGCCCGACAGCCCGCCTCTCACAGTTACCCCTGGGCGTTGTGACTGTACTCACTGGCTGACGCCATCACAAACTCCGTGCTGTTGGTCAGTTCCAGCAGGACACTGGGGTACAGCGGGTGCAGGAGGTAGAGGTGATACTGGCTCTGTGAGCTGGAGTCTGTCCTTTGGGCCTGTGACTAAACAGAAAAACAAGCGACTGTCAACGGCACACGCTGGAACTTTCTGCTGTTGTTGGTTTTCATTATCAGGATGTGAGCAGTGGGCCAGCATTCATTCCAGCCGTCCCATTCTCTTCCCACACCCAGCGGTGCGCTACGGCAGACTTTCACCTGCTCTCATAGCTAGTAATTCTCGAACAGGTCGCTAGTCTGTCACCGGACACTTACAGCTCGAGGGGGTGCCAGTCCACATCAAACATAACTGACCAGGAGCCTCTCTCACTCTTACCGCCAGCCATTGGCACGTTTGGAAGGATTTTACAGGTTCACACGCTCGGCCAGTTTGGCTGCATTGTGAATGAGCCTTCCTTGGCCATCAAAGCCTGAGGTGGGTCTCGAACTCGGAGTTTCTGGTGCAGGGGCAGGGACGCTAACCCAAGACTTCCCCCAGAATTTACTGCTCAATCCTAATTGTCTTCGAGAAGGTGGTGATGAGTTACCTTCTTGACTCGCTGCAGTCCATATGGTGTAGGTACACCTGCAGTGCTGTTAGGAAGGAAATTCCAAGAAGTTGACCCAGCGACACTGAAGGAGTGGCAAAAATAGCAAATATAATTCCTCTATCAAAATCAGCAAATATAAAGCATCTATTCTACAGAGGAGGGGAACAGAAAACAGAGCGTTATAGACCAGTTAGCTTGACATCGGCCATGGGGCAAGTGTTAGAATCGATTATTAAAGAGTTATAGCTAGGCATTTAGAAAAACTCAAGGTAACCGGGAAGAATGACCATGGTTTAGTGAATGGGAAATCACGTTTAACCTATTTATTAGCGTTCTTTGAAGGAGTACCATGCACCATGGATAAAGGGGAACCTGTAGACGTACTGTACTTGGATTTCCAGAAGGCTTTTGATAAGGTGTCACAACATCATCACAGGTTGCGGTGGAACGTAAAGGCTCCTGGTGTAGGGGGGTAACATAGTAACCTGGATGGAAGATTGGCTGGCAGCCAGATAACAGAGAGTGTGCATAAATAGGTCTTTATCTGATTGATATATAAGGAAATGCTAGAGACCAGGCTGAGCGAGTCCAGGGGTTCCCCCATGCTAATGGAGACCGAGGGCACAGGGCTGATGGAGAATGAGGGGTCCCAGCATTTGAAGGACTGCGCTCAGAGGGCGTCCTATGTTATCCTAATACAAGATCAATTGTAGTTCCAGTATTTAGAGTTCAAATCCCACCAAGCTGATTCGTAAATTAGAATTAAGTTAATTAAATAAATCTGAAGTAAAAAGCTAGCTCCAGTAATGGTGGTCACAAAGCTATTGGATTGTCATAAAACATGACTGTCCTTTAGAGAAGGAGGTCTGCCCTCTCACTAGATCTAGCCTGCAAGAAATCCAGACCCACAGTAACTCTAACTATCTTCTGAAATGCCCTTGCAACCACTCAGTTCTATCAAACTAGTCCAGGTACAAGACACGAGAGGAATAATCACTTAACAGTGACCTACACATCAGATTAAGAAGTATCAAAGATACATCTAGCTAGTCAACAGCATTATCATCACTGAATCCTCATCATCAACACTCTGGGAGTTACCACTGACCCGAAACTTAACTGCATCCACCATTTTCACTCTACAAAAGCAAGTCAGAGGCTAGATGTTCTGTCAAGACTGAGTCATCTCCTGACTCCCCAAAGCCTTTTCATCACCTACAAGACACATGTGGGATGGCACGGTGAAACAGTGGTTCGCATTTCTGCCTCACAATGCCAAGAATTTGGATTCAATTCCAGCCTGTGTGGAGTTTGCATGTTCTCCCCGTGTCTGCGTGGGTTTCCCCCAGGTGCTCTGGTTTCCTCCCACAGTTCAGAGATATCCGGATTAGGTGAATTGGCCATGCTAAGTTTCCCCTTAGTGTCAGGGGGACTAGCAGGGTAAATATATTGGGTTACGGGAAAAGGTAGGATTGTTGTTGGTGCAGACTTGATGGGCCGAATGGTCTCCTTCTGCACCGCAGGGATTCTGTGATTCTAAGTCAAGAGTGTGGTCAAATACTCTCCAATTGCCAGGATGAGTGAGGCTCCAGAAACACTTTAAGAAGTTCAATACCATTCAGGACAGAGCCACTCTGGCACAGAGCAGTTTCAATATGTGCCAACTACAAGGTTCACTTATCCTTCATAGAACCTCCAAAATCCAGGAATTCTGCCAGGAAACTGGGGACCACCTATAAATTACCCTCTAATTCATACAGTATTCCGACATACGAGCATAATCACTGTTCCTTCATCATCACTGGGTCAAAATCCTAGACTTTCCTCCCTAATATCACCATTGGGGCATCTGAACCAGTTCAAGATGGCAACTCGCCAATGCTTCCTCAAAAATAATTAGGATTGGCAATAAATGCTGCCCTTGCCAGGGATGCCCTGATCCCGAGAATGGATACATTTAAAAAGGAAACTCTGAGGGGTTCACTTTCCACTCGAGAGGTTCACTCAACTCACCGAGGAGGCCACTCCATCGACGGGAGCCTTCACTCCACACTCTTTGGCCCAGAACAGGAATGCAGACCTTCCATCGGACAGCGGTATCGAGGCTGCCTCCGAACCCTGAATGTGACAGCCCAGTTTGGCTTTCCATAGCTCCTTACCAGAATTCCCGTCAATGATCAAACTCTAGGAGCAGAACAAAACATGTGTAAAGGAGATCGGAATTGTGCAGCCAATAAGCAACCTGTGGTTCAAACACAGACATCATTTCAGAAACAGTGACTGACAACATGGAAACATATAAAGGTTTAAGGTTTAAGATGTGGAGGCATTGGAAAGGGTGCAGAGGAGGTTTACCAGGATGTTGCCTGGTATGGTGGGAAGGTCTTATGAGGAAAGGCTGAGGGACTTGAGGTTATTTTCGTTAGAGAGAAGAAGGTTACGAGGTGACCTAATTGATGCATACAAGATGATCAGAGGGTTAGATAGGGTGGACAGTGAGAGCCTTTTTCCTCGGATGGTGATGGCTAACACGAGGGGACATAGCTTTAAATTAAGGGGTGGTAATTATAGGACGGATGTCAGAGGTAGGTTCTTTACTCAGAGGGTAGTAAGGGCGTGGAATGCCCTGTGGACTCGCCAACTTTAAGGGCGTTCAAATGGTCAGTGGATAGGCATATGGATAACACTGGAATAGTTTAGGTTAGAGGATCATTAGATTGGTTCCACTGGTCGGTACAACATCGAGGGCCGAAGGGCCTGTACTGCGCTGGAATGTTCTATGAAACTACCTCGATAAGTTCTGCCCCACCCCTGTGAATACTCTCACTATCCTGTTGAGTTTCCATACTGTTGCACATGCTAATCAGAAGAGTGGAGATAAAGCAGTGAGCAGAAATCATTGAAACAATCACAGAATCCTTACAGTGCAGAAGGAGGCCATTTGGCCCATTGAGTCTGCCCTGCTCTCTAATAGAGTATCTTACACAGGCCTATTCCCCCAGCCTATCCCCATAACCCCACACACTTTCCATGGCTAATCCACCTAACCCTCATATCTTTGGACTGTGGGAGGAAACTGGAACATCCGGAGGAAACCCACGCAGACATAGGGAGAATGTGCAAACTCCACACAGACAGTGACCCACGGCTGCAACTGAACCCAGGATGCTGGCGCTGTGAGAGAGCAGCGCTAACCACTGTGCCACCACACCTACTGAAATATTAAAGGGAAAGTGGATCAACATTTGAAGGAGTAAAGAATAGAATAATGATAGGGTCAGTTCAGCAAATCTCAAACTTTAAAATGGATTAATAATCACAGGCACTATCCAAATCCTGATGATGTTTATTCTTGGAGACTGTCATTGGTTGGGGGGGTTCAGTCCAGTTCCGGTGGGTGCGATTGGGGGGTTCGGTCGGGTTCTGGTGGGGGGTTTGGTCAGGTTTCGGTGGGTGCGATTGGGGGTTTCGGTCAGGTTCCGGTGGGGGGGTTTGGTTGGGTTTCGGTGGGTGTGATTGGGGGGTTCGGTCACGGGGTTTGGTCAGGTTTCGGTGGGTGCGATTGGGGGTTTCGGTCGGGTTCCGGTGGGGGGGTTTGGTTGGGTTCCGGTGGGGGTTATTGGGGGGTTCGGTGGGTATGTGGCGACTGGTCAGGTTGGTCAGTGCTCGGAGAGAGCTCGGCTGTGAATAGGACAAGTTATCTCAGGCTGTGTGGGTTGTGGATGAGCTGCTGGCATGGAGTTTCCTCGGCTTCTTTCAAACGAACTCACACTCTTATTTTTATTCGGTTGCATCAAGTGTCACAATCCCAGGACTCTGGGCCAAATCAAAACTCCTAATGAAGCCTCTAGAGTATTTCTCTGTAGCTTTTCTTTGACCAACCGCGAGTGTGCATGACTCAGTTGTGACTGTCTCATAGAATCCCTACAGTGCAGAAGAAGGTCATTCGGCCCATCGAGTCTGCACCGACAACGATCCCAACCAGGCCCTATCCCTGTAATCCCATACATTTACTCTGCTAATCCCCCTGACAACTAAGGGGCAATTTACCATGAACCCGGGATGGTAAACCACCAAACCACCTAACCTGCACATCTTTGGACTGTGGGAGGAAACTGGAGCACCTGAAGGAAACCCACGCAGATGTGGGGAGAACGTGCAAACTCCAGACTGACAGTGACCCGAGCCAGGAATCAGATCCGGGTCCCTGGCGCTGTGAGGCAGCAGTGCTAATCGCCATTTCATCATGATGTGGATGCTCGGCGATGCCAGCTCAGGTGGGCACCTCAGTGCCTGGTATTCTGTCCTGTCCTCTGATCTTTAGAAGCTTCTGAAGGCATCTCAAGTGAAAGTGGTTGAGCTTCTTGGCTGGTAGACGGTCAAAGTCTGGAACAGAACAGAGCAGGCAGGAATACTGTCCTACAGACTCTCCTGGATACTTTGCATTGATCATAAAGTTAAAGTTGTCACATAAATTGGGGAATAAGTCCACGTTACACTGAGCTCTGAACCAGCAGCTGGCTCACAGTCACCAGCAATAGGAATGCGCCAAGTATGTCCTTGAGGACTTTGGATTTGCCCAGAATCGTTTCCGATGGAGCAGCTTCCCATCCGGGCAAGGTCTGATTTTGATGCCAGGATCACCATAAGAAAATAAGAGCGTAAGAAATAGGAGCAGGAGTAGGCCATCTAGCCCTTCGAGCCTGCCCTGCCATTCAATAAGATCATGGCTGATCTGAAGTGGATCAGTTCCACTTTCCCGCTTTCTCCCCATAACCCTTAATTCCCTTGTCTATCAGAAACCTATCTACCCGTGAATTAAATATATTTAGCGAGGCAGCCTCCACCACTTCAACGGGCAGAGAATTCCAGATATTCGCCACCCTTTGAGTGAAGAAGTTCCTCCTCAACTCCGTTCTAAACTGCCCCCCCTTATCTTGAGGCTGTGCCCTCTAGTCCTGCTGTCCTTTCTAAGCGGGAAGAATCTCTCTACCTCTACCCTATCCATCCCTTTCATTATCTTAAACATCTCTATAAGATCCCCCCTCATCCTTCTAAACTCCAACGAGTACAGACCCAGCCTATTCAGTCTCTCCTCATAGGCTAACCCCCTCATCTCCGGTATCAGCCTAGTGAACCTCCTCTGCACTCCCTCCAAGGCCAAAATATCCTTGCAGAAGTGCGGCGATCAAAACTGCACACAGTACTCCAGCTGCGGCCTCACCAGTGCCCTGTACAGTTGCAGCAAGACCTCCCTACTTTTATATTCAATCCCCCTCGCTATAAAGGCCAGCATCCCATTCGCCTTCTTGATCACCTGCTGCACCTGCAGACTGCGACTCGTGCACAAGGACCCCCAGGTCCCTCTGCACCGTAGCATGCTGCAGCTTTTCCCCCTTTAAATAGTAATCCCTCCTACTATTATTTCTGCCAAAGTGGATAACCTCACACTTGCTAACATTGTACTCCATCTGCCAGGTCCTCACCCACTCGCTCAGCCTATCCAGATCCCTCTGCAGACTTTCCACACCCTCCGTGCAATTTGCTTTTCCACTCATCTTCGTGTCATCAGCAAATTTTGTCACCCTCATGGAAGCCATCGGAGAGCAAGCTGGATAAAAACATGGAGAGGGTTGGTGTGAACACACAGCCCTGTTTAACTCCATCCCTGCCTGGGAATGGCTCATACACAAGGAATGGCTGTGGAACTGTTCAACTATTGTTATAAATTCCTCAGGGCAGCCGAGTGTCTCCATTATCTTCCAAAGATCCTCAAGGCTGAGTGCACCAAAGGCTTTGATCGGGTCAGTATGCCGTGTGTAGAGGTCCACGGTAGGTTCTTGACATTTCCTCTGGAGCTGTCTTAAGCTGTTCACAGACTCCTCAGCCTTTTGTGAAGCCACACGGACAGTGCTGGGACACAGCAGCAGATCCTGGCCTTCATTAATCGAGGGATTGAGTTTAGGAGTCGGGAGGTAATGCTGCAACTTTATAAGACCCTTGTCAGGCCTCATTTAGAATATTGTGCACAGTTCTGGTCGCCTCACTATAGGAAAGATGTAGAAGCTATTGAGAGGGTACAGAGGAGATTTACAAGGATGTTGCCTGGACTGGGAGGCATGCCTTATGAAGATAGGTTGAGGGAGCTGGGACTCTTTTCCCTGGAGAGATGAAGGTTGAGAGGCGACCTGATAGAGGTTTACAAAATGTTGAGAGGAATAGATAGGGTGGACTCTCAGAGGCTATTTCCCCAGTTTGAAATGGTCGCTACGAGAGGACACAGATTTAAGGTGCAAGGAGGGAAGTTCAGAAGTGATGTTAGGGGTAAGTTTTTCACTCAGAGGGTGGTGAGTGAATGGAATCGGCTGCCGTCAGTGGTGGTGGAGGCGAACTCGCTGGGGTCTTTTAAAAGACTTCTGGATGAGTATATGGGGTTTAATGAGATTGAGGGTTATAGATAGGTCTGTAGGTTGGTAGGTGTTGATGTGATCGGCGCAACTCGTGGGCCGAAGGGCCTGTTTGTGCTGTAGTGTTCTATGTTCTATCCTGGCCAGATTTTGCACTAAGTGGTTCAGAAAGATTCTGGGGAAGATTTTGCTGGCAGAGGAATGATTGCTGCGAGGTCGATGAGTCCCTTCCCTCGTCTTCTTGTGGATGTTTCCTTTCTCCCACACGGACTGAAAGTGTTCACTGAGCTTCTTAACCAGCCACAAACCTCCAACCTCACTGTCCTCAGCTGGGATAGAAACACAGAAGATAGGAGCAGGGCAAGGCCATTCAGCCCTTTGAGCCTGCTCTGCCGTTCATCACAATCATGGCTGATCATCCAACTCAATAGCCTCATCCTGCTTTCTCCCCGTAACCTTTGATACCATTTGCCACAACTGCTATATCCAGCTGCCTCTTGGATACATTCAATGTTTTGCCATCAGCTACTTCCTGTGGGAATGAATTCCACAGGCTCACCGGGTGAAGAAATGTCTCCTCACCTCCATCCTAAATGGTCTACCCTGAATCCTCAGACTGTGATCCTGGTTCTGGGATGGTATTGGTTCCTGCAGCTTTGCTCCTAGAAAGCTTTCGTCCTTTCCCACACCATGGAGAGGGTCTTCAAGAGAAATGTTGATGACAAGCTGTGGATTGGTTCATCACTGATGGGTGAAGATCAACTGAGAATATGTAGGGATATGGGGGTAGGGCCTGGGTGGGATTGTGTTCAGTGCAGGCTCGATGGGCCAAAGGGCCTCTGTAGGGTTCTATGATTCTAAGAGAATAGAACATAGAACATAGAACATTATAACCTAAACCAATCCCTTTCCATCCACAAACCTATCCACGGACCTCTTAAACACCCCCAAACTATGTTATTATATATGGTTAAAGTGCTCTGCCCATCCTTCTGGACTGTGGGGCCAACAGATAGGTTGCTGATGTAAATTCTAAATGTGCGTGTGTTTGTCTGTAGGTGTATCTGTCAGGAGTCTGCAGCGAGCCTTAGAGGAGCAAGGGAGAAGGCAGGGAACGGAAGTATGGAGTTGCAGGGAATGGGACACATACTTCCTGCCACCACACACTCACTTTCCCTTGAGCACTGCTAACCCTGGCAGTGCCCACCTCATCCACAGGTGGACCAACCCTCCATTGTAGACCCCCTGGAAAATGTCTGTGGACCCAAACTGGGTTAGATGAAGAGGAGTGGGAAGGAGCGTCTGTGGAGGATAAATTCTGCTCTTGTTACCTTCATCCTTTATTCTCTATCCATCTTAGGAGAGTCTGGCTCTGTTAGTCCTCTCCTCACCCCTCGGGGGATTAAACCTTTACTGTGCCCGGACTATTTCCCTATTTAAAGCTGTTGTCATTCTGATGAAAGGTCATTGCTATAAAACATTAACTGTTTCTGTCTCCGCGATGCTGCCAGACCTGCCGAGTATTTCTAGTATCCACAGTATTTGGCTTTGGTAACTTTCTCCTGTTACAGTTTGCCTGTCTATTTTTGTTTCCAGGTTACCCAGGACAAATCTGTTCTCACCGGACTGAAAAATCGGCCTTCTACCAACTAAATATTTTTACTCTGAACTGCAACTACCTCAACCTC
Organism: Carcharhinus amblyrhynchos; assembly: GCF_965287045.1. Lineage (NCBI taxonomy): Eukaryota > Metazoa > Chordata > Chondrichthyes > Carcharhiniformes > Carcharhinidae > Carcharhinus > Carcharhinus amblyrhynchos. The sequence continues at coordinate 18,837,840 of NC_137358.1, forward strand.
AGGATGCTGTGATCAGTGTCCCACTTGGTGCACCTCATTCCCAAAAGCTGGTCCAGCAATGCTTCCTTCCCCTGTGGGCGCAATGTATGATGTGGAGATGCCGGCGTTGGACTGGTGTAAACACAGTAAGTCTGACAACACCAGGTTAATTATTGGTTGGACTTCTTATGGCGCAATATGTACCAAGGTAGAAAATTCCTCTGAATATAAACTCTCTCCCTCTGCCTTTTCATCACAGAATCCCTACGGTGCAGGAGCCCAAAAAATCTGCACTGACTCCCCAAAAGGGCATCTTATCCAGACCCATCTCTACCATATCCTCAAAACCCCACATATTTACCCCGCTAATCCTCCTACCTAACACAATAGGTGTAGACAAAGGTCATGGGTAGAGGAGGGCACTCAATGTTAAAATGGCAGCGTGGGCTCATTGGGCTGGAGGGCCTGTTTCCCGTGCTGTGTTGTTCTTTGTTCATCCTGGGCACTAAGGGGCAACCTTGCATGGCCAATCCACCTAACCTGCACATCTTTGGAGTGTGGGAGCACCCGGAGGAAACCCACACAGACGTGGGGAGAATGTGCAGACTCCATACACAGAGAGTGACCCAAAGCTGGAATTGAACCCCGGTCCCTGTGAGGGAGCAGTGCTGACCACTGTGCCATTCGGTCCATATTAAAATCATTGAAGTCCCACATTATAGCATCTCTACCGCTTTCGCACCTCTGCAATTTCCTTGCAAGCATGTGTGTCGATATTTGTTCCACCAAACATCTGTAGAATATACCTAGTGGTGAATGGAATCATTTCTTAGCTCTAACTTAGAATATATTGCGTCCTTAGCCCGTCAGTCATCGCCCACCTCCAAATATTCTCCTTAATCAATATTGCTATTCCTCCACCTTTCATTCCTTCCTTATCTTTCCTGAACATCTATCCAAGGAGTGATGGGTATTCAGTCCGAACCTTCTATGGGCCAGAGATCCTTTATTGCCATGAAATTACAATCCCGTGTAGCTCCCTGCGCCACCCCCTCCCTCCCGTGTGGCACCGGCAGGTTTACCCGCATGGACAATGACCCTGGAAGAGTGCCGGGGCAATGGTATGTGGGATCGAGAGCCTGCCAGAGATAAGTGAAACCCCAACAAAACCCCCCAGCAGCTCGCACCTTCCTCACGTTGCTCCCGTTGCTGGTTTGGATCAGGATGTCCAGGACGTTGTCCTCATTGAAGAAGCCCGACACGGCAGCACTAGAAGGAAAACCACTCCTATTATTGTTACACGCAGGAAATAAAGCGGGTGCTCCCCCATTCATATCTACATCCTCCGTCTCTAGCCCAGTGTCAACACACACCACCCTCCCCCCTGAGGGGAAGGAGCAGTGTGGACATGAGAGACATGGCCACATCCAGGTCATCAAGGACAGAACATCAACAATCAAACAGATTGCTGTGTGTTACAGTGAGATAAATCACACAGCCTACAGCCCAGGCTGCCAATATTGCAATGATAACAAAGCTTCCCACACACAGAACAATCTCCCCACTGCACCCCACCCACTGATCACCCCAAACTCACCTCTCGATACTGCTCCCATTTGCAGACCACAGTTGCCGAAGGTGTTGCCCATTCAGAAGCTGCAGCCCATCCCTCGTGGTGATCAGGATGTCACCGCCACTCTCTCCACGCCTGCCCAGAGTCCGCAGGTCCCTCGCAGAACCATTACTGCTGGGAGAAAATGAACCTGTTCACATCAAAATTAACTGATAAAATCCCCTGTCTTAAACACGAGTACAATCCCACACACACTGCGCCATCTCCACTCTCTCACACACAGTACACAATCCATAGTGACAGCCAGTGTACAATCCCTACACTATCACACACAGTATACAATCCATACTGACAGGCAGTGAGGCTGTAGAGGTAGAGAGATTCTTCCCGCTCAGAAAGGGTGAGGGCACAGCCTCAAGGGGGGAGGCAGTTTAGAACGGAGTTGAGGAGGAACCTCTTCACTCAAAGGGTGGTGAATCTCTGGAATTCTCTGCCCGTTGAAGTGGTGGAGGCTGCCTCGCTCAATATATTTAAGTCACGGGTAGATACGTTTCTGATAGACAGGGGAATTAAGGGATATGGGGAGAAAGCGGGAAAGTGGAACTGATCCACTTCAGATCAGCCATGATCTTATTGAATGGCGGGGCAGGCTCGAAGGGCTAGATGGCCGACTCCTGCTCCTATTTCTTATGTTCTTATTATGTTCAGTGTACAGTCCCTACGCTATCACACACAGTATACAATCCATACTGACAGGCAGTTTCTCACTCATCGCGTACAATCCCCTTGCTCTCACACTCTGCTGGGTCTGGGTGTGTTAGACATGGGGTGGTTGGGTAACAGAGACGGGTTCTGGGTGTGGGATATAGGGCCATCTGGGTGTGGGATACAGCGGGGACTGAGTGTGTGAGACTGGGTGAGTCTGGGTGTAGGATATGGGGGGGGAGTCTAGGTGTGGGATATTGGGGGGGGGTCTAGGTGTGGGATATGGGGGGGGGTCTAGGTGTGGGATATGGGGGGGGGGTCTAGGTGTGGGATATGGGGGGGGTCTAGGTGTGGGATATGGGGGGAGTCTAGGTGTGGTCTATGGGGCAGGTCTGGATGTGGGACATGGGGAGGGAATGGATGTGGGATACAGGGGGCTCTGGGTTTGTGAGATGGGGGGCTTGTGAGATGGGGGCTCTGGAGTTGGGGAGTCGGGTGTGGGATACAGGGGGCTCTGGGTGTGGGATACAGGGGGCTCTGGGTGTGGGATACAGGGGGCTCTGGGTGTGGGATACAGGGGGCTCTGGGTGTGGGATACAGGGGGCTCTGGGTGTGGGATACAGGGGGCTCTGGAGATGGGGAGTCTGGGTGTGGGATACAGGAGGGGTGAGTGTGTGAGTCGGGGGGGGGGATGATTTCTAAATATGGGCATAATCAGTAACAGATCAGCCTATAGAAACAGAACTGACTGCAAACAACAATGGCGGGACACCAGATATATTCCCAGTTTCACTCTGACAGCTGAAGTGTTGTAAGATTTTTGCGTGACAAATTAGACTTTGCTTACTTCAGTCAATTATCTCCAATGAGAAACTGACTGTTGTTCCTCTGGGTACAGTGCAGGCAGAGAGCAGCAGGGGGCAGCGTTCTCTACCTGGCTGCACATTTCCACCCGTGCTGTGTAACAAAGCTGCTGGAGCGTCTGTCTCAGTGCGCAAAGCTAACCATAGCCTCCGGCACCCCCCGGCTCTGCACCTGACCCCTCACTCTGACCCTTACGCTCCCCTCGCTCTGCACCCTGATTCTGCTCCTCGCCCCTCACTCTGCACCTCACCCTGACCCTCACCCCTCGTTCTGCCCCTCGCCCTGACCCTCACCCCTCACTCTGACCCTCACCCCTCGCTCTGCCCCCAGCCCTGCCCCTCACCAGCAGACACGGAGCTAACATTTCTAACTGAGGAGAGAGAATGTGTTCCCGAGAGTCTGAAAGGGAGTCAGTGATGGGCTGAGATTCACTGTGAATCCACAGACTGACACACAATTCTGCTTTGTGTGTTTAATGAGAGTCACTGCAATGGGAAAATACAGCCCCTCGTGCCTCTAGCTCGATCTTCCCTGTTAGTTTTTCTTTGGTTTCCAGGTCTTTCTTTCCTCACGTCACACACGCACTCAGCTCGAATGGAAAGGAGTGGTGGGTGTGGTACCTGGGCCCAGGTTGGTCAGTATTGTTCCTCCAGAAGCAACTCTTCAAATGCAGGCAGTAAAAGTATAACAACTCCAAACTTACAAATCAGAGAAAGGGTTTAATAAAAAAAAACTGCATTACTCCAAACTTGGGGCCTCGCCCTGGGCCAGTCCAAACAATTCCCAACAGGTTCTTATTGACACTCAGTCAGCTGACCATCACATCATGCTGTGATTGGTTCCATAGTTTACTGGGTCAGCTGACCCTTACAGCTTCTTCCCATTGGTCACATGATATCCAATACAAAGTTGTCACAGGTTACATTCTAACAAGCGTGGGTGATAGGGATCGTACCAAGGCCCCCCCCCCGCCTCGTCTCGCCATGTGCCCTCCCTGTGTGATGGTACAGCATTTTCCTGACAGATGTTGGACGCTGCTCTTTCTCTAGTGATTCCTCAGCCATGAACCCGGCCACACTAACTGGCTGACCAAAGCTGGAATTCTCCCTCACCCACAGCACGGATTCTGCAGCTGAGCATCAAATTCAACCCTGAAACATCTGGCTAACAAGGTGTTTCAGGGTTGCTGGCCCTATGTCAGACCCCTATTGATTGACTACAGCTCTTCAACACCATTGTTCCCACGAAACTCATCTCCAAACTCCGTGGCCTTCGGCTCCTCCCTCTGTAAAAAGTCTGACAACACCAGTTTACAGACTTTTTACTGTGTTTACCCCAGTCCAACGCCGGCACATCCACATCCTCCCTCTGTGACAGGATCCTGAACTTCCTAACCACAATCAGTAAGGATAGGCAACACCTCCTCCACGATCATCCTCAACACCAGTAACCCACAAGGCTGTGTTCTCAGCCCCCTACTATACTCCTTATACACCTCTGTCTGTGCGGCCAAATTCCCCTTCAACTCGATTTTCAAGTTTGCTGATGACACCACCTTAGTGGGTCGGATCTCAAACAATGATGAGACGGAGTACAGGAATGAGATAGAGAATCTGGTGCGGTAACAATAATCTCTCCCTCAATGTCAACAAAACAAAGGAGATTGTCATTGAGTTCAGGAAGCGTAAAGGAGAACATGTCCCTGTCTACATCAACGGGGACAAAGTAGAAAGGGTCGAGAGCTTCAAGTTTTTTGGTGTCCAGATCACCAACAACCTGTCCCGGTCCCCCCCATGCCAACACTGAAAGTCCACCATCGCCTCTATTTTCTTAGAAGGCTAAGGAAATTTGGCATGTCAGCTACGACTCTTGCCAATTTTTAAGATGCACCATAAAAGCATTCTTTCTGGTTGTATCACAGTTTGGTAATGGCTCCTGGTTTGCCCAAGACTGCAAGAAACTACAAAAGGGTTGTGAATGAAACCCAGTCCATCACGCAAACCAGCCTCCCATCCATTGATTGAGTCTACACTTGCCGCTGCCTTGGAAAAGCAGCCAGCATAATTAAGGACCCCATGCTACCCGGACATTCTCTCTTCCACCTTCTCCCAATGGGAAAAAGATACAAAAGTCTGAGGTTACGTACCGACCGACTCAAGAACAGCTTCTTCCCTGCTGCTGTCAGAGTTTTAAATGAATGTACCTCACATTAAATTGATCTTTCTCTACACCCTAGCTATGACTGTAACGCTACATTCTTCACTTTCTCCTTTCCTTCTCTATGAAGGAATACGCTTTGTCTGTATAGCGTATAAGAAACAATACTGTTCACTGTATGTTAGTACACGTGACAATGATAAATCAAATCAAAATGCTCCATTCTCGCTGGCAGTGGAAAGGGTATTTACGAGGCTGGAAAACTCGGCCGAGTCTCTGAAGGAGAGGGAGCTGCATGCTTGGTGGCCTCTGCTTAATTCACCAATGAGGTTGTGCTGGGACATTACTCACTGCAGCAACTTTCAGACTGAGAAAGAATTCATGTGAATTAGGGTCCTGAGAAGACTGCACCACAACAACACAAACCCCACGCCACCATCGTACATCCACAACCCTTTCTGAAAACACACAACTTAGCTCACAGCCTGGGTCAACTCCATCTCTCATACCGTCTGGGGTCAGAATCACCAGCGCTGCCTGCGCCCGGGCAGGGGGGGTTGGGGGGGGTCAGTGCCATCTGTGCCCAGGAGGGTCAGCGACATCTGTGCCCGGTGGGGGGGGGGGGGGGGGGGGGGGGGCGTCAGTGACATCTGCGCCTGGGAGGGTCAGTGCCATCTGCGCTCGGGGGGGGGGATGGGGGGGGGTCAGTGACATCTGTGCCCGGGGGGGTGGTCAGTGACATCTGTGCCGGGGAGGGGGGGAGGGAGTCCAGTGACATCTGTGCCTGAGGGGGTGAATGACATCTGTGTCTGGGAGGATGAGAATGCCGACACATCACGGTGAGTGAGCTGTGTCCGTGGGACAGCTCGTGCAATGTGTAAGTACAATATGGGAGATGAACCTCAGCATCGCTTCACATTAGCGATTAACATCACCCCATGAATGAATGACTGGAAGGAGTTGCTATATTAGCTCAATTAGCTAACACGACCTTATCCCCTTCACTCTCAAAGTCATCTTTAAAAGTCTGTTGTTCACAGCACAATACAGTCATGTGAGGGAGGTTGTTTTAGTATGTGACTGATTGGAGAAACAGGCCACACTTGTTGCTATTTTGGAATGCAGGATGACAAGCCTTTTTCAGTATAGCTTTCACTACGTGACTGAGTGCACTCTCCTGGAAAGGAGTCAACATCACATGGAAACACTCAGAGGCAAAACACAAAGGCAGATACTGATCTCAGGCCCCGTACAATTCATCCAACAAACCAAGTTATCTACTTCAACTTCATCAGTTAACAGTTCTCAGTTAAGAGACTTTATCTCACACCAACAACTGATACAGACAGCGCCACTACACAGGGATTAAAGTTTTGTAATGTTGTCACATCCAGTTGTAATTCCTGATGGACAATTAAATAACTTACAGAAGGAAGAAGCTCTGAAAATGTTTCCATCCTCAATGCTTAGCCTTTCAATGTGAAAAAGCAAGGCTGAAATATTTACAACTCTCTTCAGCTACAAGTGCCGAGCGGATGATCCATCTCCGCCTCCACTTGTGGTTGCTCGCGACACACATACCAGCCTTCAGACAATCCCATTCACATCGTTACATCAAGAATTGGCTGAAAGCCCAAGATACAGCAAAGTTTTTGGTCCTTACAACACTCGGACAGTGATACTGAAGACTGGGGATCCAGAACTAGCTGCACCCAGAGAATCACAGAATCCCTACAGTGCAGAAGGTGGCCATTTGGCCCCTCAACAACAATCCCACCCAGGCCCTATTCCTGTAACTTCACTGATTTACCTTGACACTAGGATTAATTTAGCATGGCCAATCAACCCAACTCGCACATCTTTGGAGCATAGGAGAAAACCCACACAGACATGGGGAGAACATGCAGACTCCAAACAGGCAGTGACCCAAGGCCGGAATTGAACCCAGGTCTTTGGCGCAGTGAGGCAGGAGGGCTAATCTCTGGGCCACCCTAAAACATTGAGACTCCATTGGCCAGGAACAAAGCTATTCCAGTACAGCTATAGCACTGACATCTACCTGAGTGTAGGGAAAAATGTCCAGGTATATCGAAGACATATCGAATCCAACTAATTACCCCCCCCATCAGTCAATTCTTAGCAAAGGGTCATAGTCATTGAGGTGTACAAGATTATGAGGGGGATGGACAGGGTGAGTAGGAAGCAGCTGTTCTCCTTGGTTGAGGAGTCAACCGCGAGGGGGCGTAGATTTAGCGTGAGGGACAGGAGATTCAGAGGCAATGTGAGAAAAATCCCTTTCACTCAGAGGGTGGTGAGAATCTGGAATGCGCTGCCTGGGAAGGTAGTGGAGACCTTGAACCTTACAACCTCGAAAAAATATTTGGATAAGCACCTGAAACATCAGAACATTCAAAGATATGGGAGAAGTGCTGGAAAATGGGATTAGAGTGACTTTAGTAGTAGATATTGTCGGTGTGGACTCAGTGGGCCTTTTCTGCGCTGCACGACTCTATGAGGGTGTTCAAGGCAGCCCTTACTCAGCAACAACATCTCACCAACGCTCAGTTCGGGTTCCAGCAGGAACACTCAGTTGTTGGCCTCATTCTTGCCTTGGGCCAAACGTGGACAAAAGAGCTGAACTCAGGCAGAGGAGGTTGGGGAGGGGAGTGAGATCAAGGCCCGATTTGACTGGGTGTCACATCGAGGAGTCTGAACACAGTTGAAGTCATTGGGAGTCAGGGGAAAGCTCTCCACGGGCTGGAGAGTTTTCTCTTTAACTGGCACAGAGGACGTTTGTTATTGGAGGCCCCTCACCTCAGGCCCAGGGCATTGCTGCACGGGTAATCCCCAAGGCCCAACCATCTCCCTCCTTTACCAAAGGCTCTCCCTCCACAATCAGGGTCAGAAGTGGGAATGTTCACTGATTGCACAGTGTCCAGGACCATTTGCATCTCCTCAGTACTGAAGCACTCTGTGTATGCAAACAGCAAAACCTGGACAATATTCCACTTTGGGCTGATAAGTGGCCAACAATATTCATGCTACACAAGGGCCTGGAAGTGATGATTTCCAATAAGAGAGAATCTAATCATCTCCCCTTGACATTCAATGGCATTAGCAATGCTGAATCCCCCACTAGCAATATCCCTGGAGTTACCTTTAACTGAAATCTTAGCTGGAGCAGCGTCTAAATCCTGTGGCTACAAGAGTAGGCCAGAGGCTGGGATTTCCTTTCTTTTTTTGAAGTTTATTTATTAGTGTCACGGGGAGGCTTACACTAACACTGCAATGAAGTTACTGTGAAAATCCCCTCGTTGCCACAGTCTGGCGCCTGTCCGGGTAGACTGAGAGAGAACTTAGCACGGCCAATGCAGCCAACCAGCACGTCTTTTGCAGAGTAATTCAACTCCTGGTTCCCCAAAGCCCATCCCCCATCTACACACACATGTCAGGAGGCGATGGAATACTCTCCACTTGCCTGGATGAGCGCAGCTCCAACAACACTCAAGGAGTTTGACACCCATCCAAGACAAAGCAGCTCAATGATGTGCAGGTTAGGTGGATTGACCGTGCTGGATTGCCCCTTGGTGTCCAGGGATGTCCTGCTTAGGTGATTATAAATATGGAGTTTTGGGATAGGTGGTGGTGATGGGTAGGATGTTTTTTCAGAGAGTCAGTGCAGACTTGATGGGCCGAATGGTCTCTTTTTGCACTGTCGGGATTCTATGGTTCGATCAGAATCCCATCCGCTATTTACAAGATGCATTGCAACAACTCAGCAAGGTTCCTTAGACGGCAAGTTGCAAATCGGTGACCTGGACCACCTAGAAGGACAAGGACAGCAGATGCATCCAAACACTGCCACGTAAATTCCCCTCCAAGTTACGTGTCATTCTGACCTAGAAATATATCACTGTTGGTTCTGGCGCAGGTCCTGGGATTGTTGGTTCACTACACTGCGGGATAATATACATGGAAAGCAGCAGTTCAAAAAGGCAGCTCGCCAATAGCTCAAGGGGAACTGGGATGGGCAATAAATGCTGGCAACGCACACGACTCGAGAACAAGTAGGTGTAAGATTAGAGCGTGAAGTCTCTCTTTGTAATCGGGACCCTGATCGCTCTTTCAGATGGAGGTCAAAGATTTCGCTGCATTATTTTGAAGAAATGGAGGACGGTTCTCCCCAAAATTTTGGAGCGAACATTTATCCTTCTGCCAACCAAAAGTAGTCAATCGATTTGGTTATTATCACTTTGGGAGTTGCTTGTGTGCTAATTAACTGCCATATTTCCCACAGCAGCGATTCAACTGAAAAAAAAACCAGGACAATGGCTGTAAAATGCTTCAGTGCGTTCCACTGGTTTGGGAAGTGAAATCTCTCAAATTCCAAATTATCCTCAGGGTGCCTGTACATTCCTGACATGTTTGCAATCTCTGTGTCTCTATTGATGTGCGAATGTAGGCCAGCAATCCATTGTGCAAGTTGATGTCTTTCGGGTGGCACAATGGTTAGCATCGCTGCCTCACAGCACCAGGGGTCCTTGGATCAATTCCTGGCTTTGGTCACTGTCTGTGCGGAGTCTGCACATTTACTTATTGGCTGTCACAAGTAGGTTTACATTAACACTGCAATGAAGTTACTGTGAATATCCTCTGGTCGCCACACTCTGGTGCCTGTTCGGGTACACTGAGAGACAATTTAGCATGGCTAATGCCCCTAACCAGCACGTCTTTCAAGCTGTGGGAAGAGACTGGAGCACCCGGAGGAAACCCACACAGACACAGGGAGAATGTGCAAACTCCACTCAGACAGTGTCCTAAGGCTAGAATTGAACTCGGGTCCCCGGCACTGTGAGGCAGCAGTGCTAACCACTCTGCCACCGTGTCGCCCATAGGCACTGTGCCATCACTAATAAACAAACTTTAAACTTTTAACATTAAACTTTAATTTTTTTTTCATTTTAAAACTTTATTTCGTCCCCTTGTTTATTTTACCATTCACAAAACCTGACCTTGACACAGGGCTGTAAAATCCTTGCAGCCAGTCCCCACAATGCAGGGAGTGGAGAGGGAATGGCCATACATTACTGACCTCACTGTGGGTTCACCACATCCATATTTCAAGATTGCAGTGCAGCGAGGTCCCTCTTTGCGAGATATGGATGGTACCAATAGCACACAAAACAATACTTTTCATTTGTTAGTACAGACAATAATAAATCAAATCAAATCAGGGTCACGAGAAACACCATAGGAATGTGTAGTCAGGTGTATGAGCTTATATGTTACGAGGACTGAATATTTCCAAACCAGTTATCACATTCCAGTGAAATATGAGTGAAGGGTCACACTGACAGGTGGAAGGGGTCTCCTGAATCTGGGGTCACAAAAATCTCACTGACCAGTGATTTAATCAGTGATCGCTCTCACTGACCTATAGTAAAGTTGTTGGTGTCACAATCTCACTGTCATCTTATATTCCTTATTTTCGACCTGGTGTTTGCAACACCCTGAAATTTGGGGTGGGTGAGCCCCCCCTCCGCGCTCAGCCACTGCACTGAGTTGCAGCCGGCTCCTCGACCTCCCATTACACTCCCTGACCAAAGGGAAAGGCTACTGTCCCGGTCAGCTGTCCAGATATCATTCCATCAGCAGCACTGGCAGAACACTCCCCAGCCCAGCCCGCATGCTGTGTGTACACCAGCTACCTGTACACCTCCAACAAGCCAGACAGGCTGCCCTTCCTCTTCCATCCCCATTCTGTGTCCTGGTTTTGTAGGGAGACCGGCATGCTGCCTTTTCCATTCGCCCGCTTGTAAATGTCCCTCACCGACACAGCCTGGATGTTCCCTTGAAGAGGAAAGATTCTGTGTCAGTGAACAGTAAGAGATTTCCTTACAAACAACAGATTCCCCCAGCAACAGGAGTTGTCCTTAATGTTTCGAATGTGACTTTTTCCAGCTGTTGTTCGCTGGTTTATAAAGCTGATCTCAAACCTAGAGCCGTCATTTATGGGATCGTTTAGTTACAAACTAAGACCAGGATTCAAAAAGTGCTTTTACAACAGGAACTGGGACGGGTTTCTTATTAAATCACTACTTTCTTTTCACTGAATCCCCACAGTGCAGGAGGAGGCCATTCAGCCCGTCAAAATAATTTCCAAAAATTTACTTTATTCATAAATCTGTAAAAATGACTCAGGGTGGCACAGTGGTTAGCACTGCTGCCCCACAGCGCCAGGGACCCAGCTTCAATACTGGCACTTGGGTAACTGTCTGTGTGGATTTTGTCCCTTTTCCTCGTCTCTCCATAGGTTTCTTCCGGGTGCTCCAGTTTCCTCCCACACACCAAAGATGTGTGGTTGATTGGCTCTGTTAAATTACCCCTTGTGGCAGGGGGATTAGCAGGGTAAATACGTGGGGTTATTTGGATAGGGCCTGTCGTCAGTGCAAGCTCAGTGGCCCGAATGGCCTCCTTCTGCACTGTAGTGATTCTGTGAATCTAGTTTAAATTTAGCCTGATATAAATCTTCTTATTTTTTCACGGAATCTGGGAATCACTGGCACAGTCAGCATTTGTTACTGATCCCGAATTGCTCCTTGAACTGAGTGGCTTGCCAGGTCATTTCAGAGGACAGTTAAGAGTCCAACCTGGAGTCATGTGTCAGCCAGACCAGGTCAGGACAGCAGATTTCCTTCTCTAAAGGACATTTCCAGACCAGATGGGTTTTTAGGGCAATTGACGTTACAATTTTTTTTATTGAGTTCAAATTTCACCATCTGCTGTGGTGGGATTCGAACCCGGGTCCCACAGCATTACCCTGGGTCTCTGGATTACGAGTCCTGTGACAATTCCACTCTGCCACAACCTTCCTAAAAATGCAATGCAGTTCATTTTCTTACACTACAGCGTGGACCACTCTGGATCTTCCTCACTACACTGACAATTACAGGTTAAATGATAAGAATATTTTCTTTCTGGTTAAACAGCTACTGGTTAGATTGGAATTCACTCTGTGTATTTACGCAGTGTGTTCCCTCACAACAATGCAGCTCCTCAATTCTGTCTTCCTTTCAAATTAAACTTTGCAGGTCTTGTAAACCCAAGCTTGGTGTCACCGTTTCCCCAGTTACCTCCTCCTCTCTCACTGTTCCCCAGCTTAGCCTGGGGCAACTCAGTGGCCACAGTCTTTCTCACTGCGATCGTCACTGCCTGACGAGATGTAACTCTGTAAATATTTCCTGTGTTATCTCGTATTCTCCAAGAGATGGTGCTAACAGCAGCAGAATAACAGTCACCCACTTGTCCTGTTATTTAAAGGTTATCTGGTGAATGCAGGCAGCACGGTGACACAGTGGTTGGCGATGCTGCCTCACAGGGCCGTAGACCTGGGTTCAATTCCAGCCTTCGGTGACTGTCTGTGTGGAGACTGCACGTTCTCCCTGTGTCTGCGTGGGCTTCCTCCAGGCGCCCTGGTCTCCTCCCACAGTCTGAAAGATGTGCTGGTTAGGGTGCATTGGCCATACTAAATTCTCCCTCAGTGTACCCGAACAGGCACTGGAGTGTGGCAACTAGGGTATTTTCACAGCAACTTCATTGCAGTGTTAATGTAAGCCTACTTGTGACACTGATAAATAAATTTAAACTTTACTTGGGGCATCACGGTGCCACAGTGGTTAGCACTGCTGCCTCACAGAGCCAGGGTCCTGGATTCTGCTAACTTTCTCCTGAGTCACCTCTTGCTGTCCGTGGTATTGTTTATGTTGGAATTTTTCACCAGCTGTTTTATATGACAGGTTTAGATCTCTTATGTAGCTGCAGAATCCTTTCAGATCTGCGGGCCCCAAGATCTCTTCATGTTTGACCAGATATTCTTGTTCTATAAATTGACCAAACCAAACAAAAAGTTTACGGTATAAAATGAAATGGACGCAATGTCATTGCCACTTCTGATCATTCAGACTGGTAAAATTTGCATTGCCTTTTTTATGTACTAAAGCAGCGTATGTCATGTTCCCGTAACACATCTTGATGGGACTTGAAGCTGGGTTTAAACAAAATCGGCAGTTTCATGGTTTTGGGCCACTTTGACTAATAATCATTTAGAAATCTTGGCTGGGAACCCAGATGACAGCTTTCACAGACACCCTGAGAATGAGAAGCCTAGCTATGAGGGAGAACTTTCCTTAAACTGGATTACTCTGCAGGGTGGCACAGTGCCTCACAGCGCCAGGGACCCAGGTTCCATTCTGGCGTTGGGTCACTGTCTGTGTGGAGTTTGCACATTCTCCCCGTATCTGTGTGGGTTTCCTCGGGTGCTCTGGTTTCCTCCCACAGTCCAAAGGTGCGCGGGTTAGGTTGATTAGCTGTGCTAAATTGACCCTCAGTCCCGGGGGATTTGCAGGGTAAACATTTGGGGTTGAGGGGATAGCGTCTGGGTGGGCCTGTGGTCAGTGCAGAGTCGATGGGCTGAATGGCGTTCTTCTGCACTGTAGGGATTCTACGATTTAATTCCCGGCTTGAGTCACTGTTTGAGAGGAGTCTGCATGTTCTCCCCGTCTCTGCACGGGTTTCTGAGATGCAGGAGTAGGCCATTCAGCCCATCAAGCCTGCTCCGCCATTCATTCTGATCAAAGCTGATCACTGAATTCAATATCCTGATTCCCCCCCTTTCTCCCATATCCCTTCATCCCTTTAGTCCCAAGAGTTATATCGAATTTCCTCTTGAAATCAGACAATGTTTTGGCCTCAACTACGGTTCCCTTCCACAGTCCAAAGAAGTGTGGGTCAGATGGATTAGCCGTAGGGAATGTGTGGGTGACAGGGAATGGGGGAGGGGGTGTGGGGCCTGGGTGGGACCAAAGGACACGGGATTGAGGAGAGGTGAAATGATAAAAGCATTTATATTTACATGAGTAGATTAGGATTTGGACGACACTGTCTGACACGAGGGGTCCATAACCAGGACTGCATTGGACATGCAGCACAGCAGGCCATTCGGCCCAACCAGTCCATTCAAACCTCCTCTCATGCTTTTCTAAATCTGTCCTCAGTTTCCTCCCAGAGTCCAAAGATGTGCAGATTAGGGGGATTGGCCAGGCTGCACTGCCCCTTAGTGGGGTTAGCCGTGGTGAATGTGTGGGGTTATGGGGATAGAGCAGAGGAGAGAGCCCAGGTAAGATACTCTGTAAGAGAGTTGGTGCAGCCTTGATGGGTTGAATAGCTTCCTTCTGTGCTACAGGGATTCTACGATCATACCTTTCCATTCCCTTCTCCCTCATTTGCTTGTCAAGTTTCCCCTCAAATACATCACGTTTAGTTTGGTTTATTTATTAGTGTCACAAGTAGGCTTACATTAACACTGCAATGAAGTTACTGTGAAACTCTCCTAGTCACCACACTCCGGCGCCTGTTCGGGTATACTGTGGGAGAATTTAGCACGGGCAATGCTCCGAACCAGCACATCTTTCAGACTGTGGGAGGAAACCGGAGCACCCGGAGGAAACCCACATAGACATGGGGAGAATGTGCAGACTCCACACAGACAGTGACCCAAGTAGGGAATCGAACCCGGGTCTCTGGCGCTGTGAGGCAGCAGTGCTAACCACTGTGCCACCGTGCTACCAATGATGTGGAGATATTTTTCAGTGAGATGAACTTTCAAGTTAAATTTACACTTCTGAGGAGCTGCAGATGTTGATGGTCCCTCAGAGTTTGGTACTGAACGTACACAGAGCAGGAGAAGTTTCCAGTTCAGGCCAAAGAGAGCGTCTCACTGGAGGTTTCTGAAAGGAGGGGGGAATGGTGTCGGGGTTATGACAGACTATGAGATAGAAACATAGAAGATAGAACATAAGAAATAGGAGCAGCAGCAGGCCATTCGGCCCTTCGAGCCTCCTTCACCATTCATCACGATCACTGCTGACCATCCAACACAACAGCTTCATCCTGCTTTTTCCCTGTAATCTCAATCCCATTCGCCCCAAGTGCTATATCCAGCTGCCTCTTGGATACATTCAACGTTTTGACATCAACAGCTTCCTGTGGGAATGAATTCCACAGGCTCACCACTCTTTGGGTGAAGAAATGTCTCCTCATCTCCAACCCAAATGGTCAGACTGTGACCCCTGGTTCTGGGCTCCCCCACCATCGGGAACATCCTCCCTGCATCGACCCTGTGTAGTCCTGTTCGAATTTTATTAGTCTCGATGAGATCCTCCCCTCATTCATCTGAACTCTAGCGAAAACAATCTTAATCTCTCCTCTTACATCAGTCCCACCATCCCCGGAATCAGCCTGGTAAACCTTTGCTGCATTCCCTCGGGAGCAAGAACATCCTTCCTCAGGAAAAGAGACTAAAACTGCACACAATACTCTAGGTGTGACCTCACCAAGGCCCCTGTATCATTGCAACAAGAAGTCTCACAACACCAGGTTAAAGTCCAACAGGTTTGTGAGACTTTTTACTGTGTTTACCCCAGTCCAACGCCGGCACCTCCACATCATCATTGTAACAACACATCCTGCTCCTGTACTCGTAACCTCTCGCAATGAAGGCCAACATAACAACTGCCTTCTTTATCGCCCGCTGTACCTGCAGGCTTACCGTCAGATAGAATACCATTTCAGAGGATGTGGAAATGATGGCTGAAGCCGGGAATGGGAAGTGGTTGACAGCATGAGTCACTGGGACAAACGGCTGGAAGGGTGAAGTGAGACGGTCCTGGGAGTTAGGCGAGAGATCGAGGGCTTCGAATTTCCGCTCCCCTGCTGGAAGCGGAGGTGGCTAGTGGAGTTTGGCAGCGATGGGCAGGCAGCACATTGCATGGCAGAGGGCACAGCCTCAGCATTTTCCACTGGCATTGGCTGCTGAAGGGCCAAAGGTCATCTGTCTCGGGATCAGATGACTCAGCACCAGCTCGGTGGGCAGTATTTTGTATTCACACAGTGACAGGTTAAAATGGAGCCACATCACAGGGTGGAATTGAATACAAAAGTAGCACAGTTATGCTTCAGTTATTCAGGGTGTTGGTGAGACCACACACTATTTACAGTATTGCTCTCCTTATTTAAAAAAAGATGTAAATGCAATGCAGAGAAGGTTTACTAGACTAATAACAGGAATGGTCTTATAAAAGGTTGGAGAAGTTAGGTTTGTACCCAGCAAGGTTTAGAAGCGTAAGAGGCAACTGGGCTGAAACCTGTGGATCCTAAAGGGGTATTAACAGGGTGGATGTGGAGAGGCTGTTTCCACATGGCAGAGAATCTAGAACAAGAGTCACTGTTTCACACTTAGGGGTCCGTTTAGGGCAGAGATGAGAATCTTTTTCTCTCAGAGCATCCTAAGTCTTTGGAAATCTCTTCCTCAAAGAGAGGGTGGCACAGTGGTTAGTGCTACTGCACTAGGGACCTGGGTTCAATTCCGGCCTTGGGTCACTGTCTGTGTGGAGTCTGCACATTCTCCCCGTGTCTGCGTGGGTTTCCTCCCACTGTCCAAAGATGTGCAGGTTAGGTGGATTGGCCATGCTAAATTGCTCTTTAGTGCCCAAAGATGTGTAGGTCAGGGGGATTATTGGGGTAAGTACGTGGATTTACGGGGATGGGTTGGATTGTTGTTGACGATTCAGTGCAGACTCAATGGGCTGAATGGCCTCCTTCCTCACTGCAAGGGTTCTATGGTTCAGTGGAAACAGAATTTGATGATTGCTAAGGCAGAGCTAGATGGATTCTTGATTAACAAGGGGGTGAAAGGTTGTCAGGGTGGGCAGGATGTGGGGTTGAGGTTACAGTCAGATCGTCACGTAGGGAGGGGTCAACACTCCTGCTCTTAATTCACATGGAACAGTAACCAAAACCCTCGAGGAGGGATAGTGGGGGATGCTGAATAACCAGATCCAGGGAACACTCCTGCTTACCGTAACCAAACATAACGTACAAGACCCCTCCTCCAGTCGTGTACGCCTTTGGACCAATCAGCTTGCCTTCGCCAGTCACATTGTAAGTAACCACCTGACCAATCAGGGTCCCAGTCGCTCCTGACACAAACGCAAAGGAGACGTCACGAACACGGCTGGTCTGAAATGGAAACAATTCATTAGAACAAGGCACCCAAAGTCTTGGATATTCAAGCACACACACTGCATACATTCACACGCATGTACGCACCCGCACACGCTCACTGCCCTTTAATGTCAGGGCGATTAGCAGGGTAAATACATGAGGTTACGGGGAGAGGGCCAGGGTGGGATTGTTGTTGGTGCAGGCTCAATGGGCCGAATGGCCTCCTTCTGCACTTTAGGAATTCTATGATTCTATCTAAGGATTAGCTTTGCATTCTTCCTTCACCAACTGGCTATCAGGAGGACACCCCAGAGCAGTGACTCTCCAAGGGGCTTTCTGAATGGGTGATGTACCTTAAAGGTGTGATCCGCACCATCTCACTCACACACCCTGCTGCTCAAAGACCACAAACAGGTAACTGCAGCATGCTTGTGTGTGACTATGTATAATCCAAAGCTAATTTGCACATGTATGTGTGTGTGCGCGCGCATGTGTGTGCATGTGAGTGTACGCACGTCTGTGCATGTGAGTGTACACGTGTGCATGCGTGTGTGTGCACATAGAACGGCATCTTTTGTTAGCACACAGCAGGAGTTATTTGATTCGTGTGACTGCCCACATTACACATGGCCCTACACCCCAGCAAGCTAAACAGTATCTGCTGTAATAGGGCAGCAGTGGGAAGGGTTACTCTGGGGCATGGGTCATGCCCATGAGGACTCACCACTGGCTGAGGGCAAGGCATATCTGCCTCTGAACAGGCACAGTGAGTGTGGACAAAGGCCAAAGGTGAAAGGAAAACATGATCATTTTTATCCTCACTGTAACCTAGCAACAACACATGTGTAAGTCACCAACCAGGGAGGATGAACCCAAGAGGACAAACACTGGGGTAAATAACAAGGATGGCCTGAAGCTAAAGGAGCTGTATTTATCACCGTACCTCCTCAAAATGTTTGGAAGAGTTTAACATCTGACAGGTTATTCTGAAATGCAGTCATTAAGTTGTCATTAGTGTCACAAGTAGGCTGACATTAACACTGCAGGGAAGTTGCTGTGAAAATTCCCTCGTTGCCACATTCCGTGTACCTGTTAACAGTGCGCACTGAGGGAGAATTTAGCACGGCCAATGCATCTAACCAGTACATCTTTTGGGCTGTGGGAGGAAACCCATGCAGACATGGGGAGAACGTGCAGACTGCACACAGACAGTGACCCCGGGAATCGAACACAGGACCCTGGCACTGTGAGGCAGCAGTGTGGGATATGCGGCAGCTCAAACACTAAACAACCAAGATTCCACAAACAAAGAGTAAATGATCTTTCCTGGTGTTGATCTGAGGGAGGGACGGTGCCTCAGATAGCGGGAGAGCTCAGTGCTCTGCTTCCCTTTCAGATCATACACTTGCCCCAGAATGTGGTTTAGTTCTACACAAAATATGACATCTCTGACAATCACACACCCTTCAGTATTGTACATGACTGTCAGCGAAGACCCCAGGGACAAATTTCCGCTAAGGTCTTTCACTTGCATCTTTCTAACTTCCAGAGTGAAGGTGCACAATTTCAGTCCGTGTGTCCGAACGCTGGGATGAGGATTGATTCCACAATCTTCCGGCTCGAGGCAAGAGCAGTACCACTGAAACAAGCCAGCACTTACTAAGCATGAAGGGTGATTGCCACCCGAACAGCGGAAGGTGCCAACCTGTGGTTATTTCACTGGGAGCTGAGAGTTGGTCCGTACCGGTACAGTAGAGGCTCTGCTCCCGAGGAGTATGTCTGCAAACCCATCACTGTCTACATCAGGGAGGAGCAGTGCCGGGGCGGCTGGAGTCTGATGGGATTGGTACACACTCTTCATTTCCCACAGGCTACTTCCTGAAAAACAACAGTGAATAATGTGGTTTCTTAACACAGAGAGTGCATCGTAACACCGGTTACTGTCACAGAGAGTGAACTGTCACAGAGAGTGCGCTGTAACGCAGGGCCCAGTCACAGACAGAGTGCGCTGTAACGCAGGGCCCAGTCACAGACAGAGTGCGCTGTAACACAGGGTCCAGTCACAGACAGAGTGCGCTGTAACGCAGGGCCCAGTCACAGACAGAGTGCGCTGTAACACAGGGTCCAGTCACAGACAGAGTGCGCTGTAACGCAGGGCCCAGTCACAGACAGAATGCGCTGTAACGCAGGGCCCAGTCACAGACAGAATGCGCTGTGACGCAGGGCCCAGTCACAGACAGAGTGCGCTGTGACGCAGGGTCCAGTCACAGACAGAGTGCGCTGTAACGCAGGGTCCAGTCACAGACAGAGTGCGCTGTAACGCAGGGCCCAGTCACAGACAGAGTGCGCTGTAACGCAGGGCCCAGTCACAGACAGAGTGCGCTGTGACGCAGGGTCCAGTCACAGACAGAGTGCGCTGTAACGCAGGGTCCAGTCACAGACAGAGTGCGCTGTAACGCAGGGCCCAGTCACAGACAGAGTGCGCTGTAACGCAGGGTCCAGTCACAGACAGAGTGCGCTGTAACGCAGGGCCCAGTCACAGACAGAGTGCGCTGTAACGCAGGGCCCAGTCACAGACAGAGTGCGCTGTGACGCAGGGTCCAGTCACAGACAGAGTGCACTGTAACGCAGGGCCCAGTTACAGACAGAGTGCGCTGTAACGCAGGGCCCAGTCACAGACAGAATGCGCTGTAACGCAGGGCCCAGTCACAGACAGAGTGCGCTGTGACGCAGGGCCCAGTCACAGACAGAGTGCGCTGTAATGCAGGGTCCAGTCACAGACAGAGTGCGCTGTAACGCAGGGTCCAGTCACAGACAGAATGCGCTGTGACGCAGGGCCCAGTCACAGACAGAATGCGCTGTAACGCAGGGTCCAGTCACAGACAGAGTGCGCTGTGACGCAGGGTCCAGTCACAGACAGAGTGCGCTGTAATGCAGGGTCCAGTTACAGACAGTGTGCAATGTAACGCATGGATCAGTGACAGAGTGTGCGCTGTAATGCAGGGCCCAGTCACAGAGAGACAGAGCAAACTGTGGTCACTAACTCTATACCCTGACACTCTGTGAGCTGGGAGCTGGTTAATTACACATCCAGCCTCACCCTGATGGGAACTTGTGATGACACCAAGGTAGCAGATAGTTTTAAGCAGAGTTCCTGAGGGTTGTGCCGAGGGTCTGCGTACCTGAGCTGCTGTTAACGGCCTTCAACATGTGACTGATTCCAACCAGCAGGCAGATAGAACCCGGTCCTCCATCCACGTAGCCAATGCCGCACTGGATGAACTTCAGTCGCTCCGGGGCCGGGGATGTCCACAGAACGCTGCCGTCCACACCAGATAACACTGCCACTGACACGTGGAGTTTCACCGGAGCTGCAGAAAGAGGAGGGGGAGGTTAACAAATTGGACATTTCACTATATTATCAGCTTCGTTAGTTACTAATCCCTCCGTCATTTACACCGTCTACCATTCGGCAAGATTCCCAACTCCTTACTGACTCTGTCTGCCTGTCCCTCTCTCTGAGTTGCCATTGAACAGGGTTCAGCCTGATTACCCAGTGCTAACAGGGTGCTGCACCGCAGGGGGAGATACAGGTGGGTCAGACTCCCATTCCCTCTCCGCTTGGTTAATAGCTGCACACATGCCTTCTCCAGCAGGAACCATCAGGAGCAGGAAATCCGGATGATTGACTCCTTCTTCCCGAGATTCAAAAGACCATCAGATATAGGAGCAGAATCAGGCCATTCGGCCCATTGTCCACTCTGCCATTCGATCATGGCTCAACCCATTCTCCTGCTTTTTCCCCCCGTGACCTTTGATCCCCTTGCCAATCAGGAACCTATCTGTCTCTGTCTTAAACACACTCAACGACCTGGCCTCTGCAGCTCTCTGCGGCAATGAATTCCACAGATTCACAACCCTCTGGCTGAAGAAATTCCTCCTCATCTCAGTTCTGAAGTGTTGTCCCTTTACTCTGAGGCTGTGCCATCAGATCGTAGACTCTCCTACTGATGGAAACATTTTCCCCATGTCCATTCTATTCGGGCCTTTCAGTATTCTGTAAGTTTCAATGAAATCCCCCCCTCATCCTTCTAAACTCCACTGAGTACAGACCCAGAATCCTCAAACATCCCTCATATGTCAAGCCTTTCATTCCCGGGATCATTCGCGTTAAACCTTCTCTGGACGCTCTCCAAGGCCAGCACATCCTTCCTTCGATACAGGGCCCAAAACTACTCACAATATTCCAAATGTGGTCTCATCAGAACCTTCTAAAGCCTCAGCAGTACATCCTGCTCTTGTATTCTAGTCCTCTCCACATGAATGCTAACATCGCATTTATCTCCCAAACTACCAACTCAACTCGCAAATTAACCTTAAGAGAATCCTGAACAAGGACTTCAGGTCAGGGATCTCACCACAAAGCATGGATTCCTGCTCTGTTCCTGTTAACTCCAGCCGTCAGGCCTCTGTCAGAGCTCCTCTGGAAGATGGTTTCAATTCATGTCGCCACAGGAGGAATCACCAAAAATTTCTCAAGGGCAATTAGGGATGGGCAACAAACGCTGAGCTCGACAGCAATGCCCACATCCCAAGAATGAATGAGAATTTCTAAAATATTGTTCCAAACATTTCACTCTTTTTCATGTAAAGAAGGTTTCTTTAATCAATTTCAATGTGTATGTTTAGCGAGTTTGCTCTCCCTTTATAGGTCACTGAGGGATCCTTCAACTGAGGCAGCACAGCGGGTTAGCACAGCTCATCCCAGCACCAGGGACCCGAGATTGATTCCAGCCTCAGGTGATTGTCAGTGTGGAGTTTACACATTCTCCCTTACCAGTGGTAGGCCAAGGTGACCAGATCTCCAGCACTGAGTCCGTCCCTGTGCCTCAGAACGGAGAGCAATAGTTATTGGGGACGCAACGGTTAGAGGGACAGATAGGAGGTTCTGCGGCAGCAAAAGAGACTCACGGATGGTATGTTGCCTCCTGGGTGCCAGGGTCAGTGATGTCTCAGACCAAGTTTTCAGGATCCTTAAGGGGCAGGGGGATTAGTCGCAGGTCGTGGTACACATCGGTACCAATGACACGGGTAGGAGAAGGGACAGGGATTTAAAACAGGAATTTAGGGGCCTATGGATGGAAGCTGAGAGCCAAGACAAGCATGTTGACTCACCAACTTTAAGGACGTTCAAACGGTCAGTGGATAGGCATATGGGTAACATTGGAATAGTTTAGGTTAGAGGGTCATTAGATTGGTTCCACTAGTTGACGCAACATCGAGGGCCGAAGGGTCTGTACTGCACTGGAATGTTCTATGTTCTAAGACAAGCATGTTGTCATTTCTGGTTTGTTGCCGGTGCCACGTGATAAGAGAGTTGAGGAACAGGGAGAGAGAGTGCAGATTAACATGTGGCTGCAGGGATGGTGTAGGAGAGAGGGTTTCAGTTACATGGATAATCAGAGCACATTCTGGGGAAGATCAGACCTGGACAAACAGGACAGTTTACACCTGAACCAGAGGGGCAGCAATATCCTGGGAGGGAAATCTGCTATGGCTCTTCGAGGGCATTTAAACTGATTTGTCAGGGGGATGGGAAAATGAGCTGTAGTTCAGAAGCCAGTGTTGAGGGTAGTGAGGTATTGAGGAAGGTATCAAGGTCGCAGGAGTGTACAGGGAGACAGAATGGTGGGTTGAAGTGTATCTATTTCAATGTAAGGAGCATCAGGGATAAGGTAGGTGAACTTGGAGCGTGGATTGGTACTTGGGACTATGATGTGGCCATTACAGAGACAGGGTTAGCACAGGGACATGAATGGTTGTTGGCAGTTCAGGGGTATAGATGTTTCAGTAAGGGTAGGGAAGGTGGTAAAAGAGGCGGAGGAGTAGCATAGAACATAGAACATAGAACATAGAACATTACAGCGCGGAACAGGCCCTTCGGCCCACAATGTTGCGCCGACCAGTCTTATTTTTAAAAAAAAACATTGACCCACTAATCTAAACCACTCCTTTTTCGTCCATAAACCTATCCACCAATCTCTTAAACGCCCCCAAACTAGGCGCATTTACAACTGCAGCAGGCAGGGCATTCCAGTCCCTCACCACCCTCTGGGTAAAGAACCTGCCCCTGACATCCGTCCTATAACTACCCCCCTTAATTTAAAGCCATGCCCCCTCGTGCTAGATTTCTCCATCCGAGGAAACAGGCTATCACCATCCACCCTATCTAAACCTCTAATCATCTTATATGTTTCTATAAGATCCCCTCTTAGCCGCCTTCTTTCCAGTGAAAACAACCCCAAATCCCTCAGTCTCTCCTCATAGGACCTCCCCTGCATACCAGGCAACATCCTGGTAAACCTCCTCTGCACCCTCTCCAAAGCCTCCACATCCTTCCTGTAATGTGGGGACCAGAACTGCACACAGTACTCCAAGTGCGGCCGCACCAGAGTTGTGTACAGTTGCAACATGATGCTGCGACTCCTAAATTCAATCCCCTACCAATAAACGCCAAGACACCGTATGCCTTCTTAACAACCTTATCTACTTGATTCCCAACTTTCAGGGATCTATGTACACATACACCTAGATCCCTCTGCTCCTCCACTCTATTCAAAGTCCTCCCGTTAGCCCTATACTCAACACATCTGTTATTCCTACCGAAATGGATTACCTCACACTTCTCCGCATTAAACTCCATCCGCCACCTCGCGGCCCAGCTCTGCAACCTGTCCAAGTCACCCTGCAAACTTCGACACCCTTCCTCACAATCTACCACACCTCCGACTTTGGTGTCATCAGCAAACTTACTAATCCACCCAACTATACCCTCATCCAGATCATTAATAAAGATTACGAACAGCAGTGGCCCCAAAACAGATCCCTGAGGCACACCACTCGTAACCGAACTCCATGATGAATAATTACCATCAACCACCACCCTCTGTCTCCTATCTGCTAACCAATTCCTGATCCAAGTACCTAAATTACCACCAATCCCATACATCTGCATTTTCTGCAGAAGCATACCATGGTGAACCTTATCAAACGCCTTACTAAAATCCATATATACCACATCTACTGCCTTACCCCTATCCACCTCTTTGGTCACCTTCTCAAAGAACTCAATAAGGTTAGTAAGGCACGACCTTCCCGCTACAAAACCATGCTGACTATCTCTAATCAATTCATTACTCTCCAAATAACTATAAATCCTATCCCTAATAATTCTTTCTAAAACCTTGCCCACTACAGAAGTAAGACTCACTGGTCTATAATTCCCAGGGAAGTCTCTGCTCCCCTTCTTAAACAATGGGACAACATTCGCTGTCCTCCAATCATCCGGTACTATACCAGAGACCAACGACGACCTGAAGATCAGAGCCAGTGGCTCTGCAATCACCTCTCTTGCCTCCCATAGAATCCTAGGGTAAATCCCGTCAGGACCAGGGGACTTATCTATTTTCAACCCTTCTAGAATATCCAACACATCCTCTGTATCAACTACAATACTTTCTATTTTACACCCCTTCACCCCAGTGACCTCCTCAGCTACATTCATATCGTCCTGTGTGAACACCGAAGAGAAATAATGGTTCAATGCCTCTCCAATCTCTTCCGGTTCCACACACAACTTCCCCCTACTGTCTGTAACTGGCCCTAATCTTGCCCTGACCAACCTTCTATTCTTGACATACCTATAGAACGCCTTAGGATTCTCCTTAATCCTATCAGCCAAAGTCATCTCATGCCCTCTTCTAGCCCTTCTTAACTCCCTCTTCAACTCCCTCCTAGCCAATCTAAAGCTTTCTACTGCACTACCCGAGCCCTCAAGCCTCATCCGAACATAAGCCTCCTTCTTCTTCCTAACCAACAAATCAACTTTTTTCGTGCACCACGGTTCCCTAGCCCTACCAATTCCTCCTTGCCTGACAGGGACATACCTATCACAGACCCACAGTAGCTGCTCCTTGAACAAACTCCACATTTCAGACGTTCCTAGTCCCTGTAATCTCCTAGTCCAACCAATGCTTCCTAATTCTCTCCTAATGGCCTCATAGTTACCCTTCCCCCAGCTAAAACTACTGACCCGAGGTTCATGCCTATCCCTTTCCATCACTAAGGTGAACGTAACCGAATTGTGGTCACTATCACCAAAAAGCACACCAACTTCCAAGTCTAGCACCTGGTCTGGCTCATTTCCCAGCACCAAGTCCAATATAGCCTCACCTCTAGTTGGCCTATCTACATATTGAGTTAAAAAACCTTCCTGCACACTTTGAACAAAAACTGACCCCTCTAACGAGCTAGAGCTATAGCTATTCCAATCAATGTTAGTAAAGTTAAAATCCCCCATAACAATTACCCTATTACTTTCACTCCTAACCAGGATCGTCTCTGCAATCCTTTCCTCAACCTCTCTAGAACTTTTTGGAGGTCTATAAAAGACTCCCAACAGGGTGACCTCTCCTCTCCTATTTCTAATTTCTGCCCATACTACCTCAACAGACAAATCCTCATTAAACTTCCTCTCTGACACTGTGATATAGTCCTTGACCAATAATGCTACTCCACCCCCCCTTCTACCTCCTTCTCTACTCCGACTAAAGCACTTGTACCCTGGCACCTGCAACATCCATTCCTGACCCTGCTCTATCATTGTTAATCAAGGATAGTTTAACGGCTGCTGAAAGGCATTTCGAGGGGGATCTGCCGACTGAGGTAATATGGGCTGGAGTTAGAAATAGGAAAGGATCGGTCACATTGTTAGGAGTTTTCTATAGGCCCCCAAATAGTCATAGAGATGTGGAGGAGGAAAGCAGATTATGGATAGGTGTGGAGGTCACAGGGTAGTTATCATGGGTGACTTTAACTTTCCAAATATTGATTGGAACCTTTATAGGTCGAATAGTTCGGATGGGGCACTTTTTGTACAGTGTGTGCAGGAGGGTTTCCTGACACAGTATGTGGATAAGCCGACAAGAGGTGGGGCCACATTGGACTTGATACTGGGTAATGAACCGGGCCAAGTGTTACATTTGTTTGTGGGAGAGCACTTTGGAGATAGTGACCACAATCCAGTGTCCTTCAATATTGCAATGGTGAGGGATAGGGTCACACGGCAGGGCAGGGTTTATAATTGGGGCCGGGGTAACTATGATGCCATTAGGCAAGAATTAGGGAGCATAAGATGGGAACAGAAACTGTCAGGTATGGGCACAAATGAAAAGTGGAGCTTGTTCAAGGAACAAATACTGCATGTCCTTGATAGGTATGTCCCTGTCAGGCAGGGAGGAAATGGCTAAGTGAGGGAACCATGGTTCACAAAAGAGGTTGAATCTCTTGTCAACAGGAAAAAGGAAGTGTATGTAAGGATGAGAAAACAAGGTTCAGTTGGGTCGCTTGAAGGTTTCAAGGAAGCTAGGAATGAGTTAAAGAAAGGGCTTAGGAGAGCTAGGAGGGGGATGAGAAATCCTTGGCGGGTCGGATCAAGGAAAACCCCAAGGCTTTTTCTCTTACGTGAGAAATAAAAGAATGACCAGGGTGAGGTTAGGGCCGGTCAAGGATAGTAGTGGGAACTTGTGCACGGAGTCAGAAGAGATAGGTGAGGCGTTGAATGAATACTTTTCTTCAGTGTTCACTAAGGAGAGGGGCCATGTTTTTGAGAATAAGTGTGTGATACAGGCTGATAGGATGGAGAAGGTAGATGTTCTGAGGGAAGATGTATTAGCAATTTTGAAAAAGCTGAGGGTCGATAAGTCCCCTGGGCCAGATGGGATACATCCTAGGATACTTTGGGAGGCAAAAGATGAGATTGCGGAGCCTTTAGCTTTGATCTTTGAGTCCTCACTGTTCATGGGGATAATTAAGAGTCCAACCAGTTTATTTGATAGTAATTCCACAAGCTTTCGGAAACAGTGTTCTTTCGTCAGGTGTGTGGAAGGTTCTGATCAGAGAAAGACATATAAAAGTCACACACAGTTTACAGAATACTGATCAGAATGTGAGTCTTTGCAGTTAATCTGCTATTCTAGGTGCTCAGGAACTAATAGCCAAGTTCCGCACACATGAGGATGGCCTCAACCGGAATCTGGGGTTCATGTCACACTATCTATAACCCCCATGGCTTGCCAGGGCTTGCAAAATCTCACTTACTGTCATGTCTGGAGACAATACATATCTCTTTAGCTTATGCTTAATGCTATCTCCACTCACATTGTCTGCACCTTTAAGGCTTGAATAGCAGGTTAGCTGTAAAGACTCACATTCTGATCAGTATTCTGTAAATTGTGTGTGACTTTTATATGTCTTTCTCCAATCAGAACCTTCCACACACCTGATGAAGGAACACCGTTTCCGAAAGCTTGTGGGATTACTATCGAATAAACTGGTTGGACTTAAACCTGGTGTTGTCAGACTTCTTACTGTATCTCATAGAAGACAGAGGGTGGTGGAGGAGGGAAAATTTTCAGACTGGAGGCCAGTTACCAGCGGTGTACCACAGGGATCAGTGCTGGGTCCTCTGCTATTTGTGATTTTTATCAGTGACTTGGAAGGATGGGTTAGTAAATTTGCTGACGGTGGAGAGCTCTTGTAGGCTGCAAAGAGACATTGATAGGATGCAGAGCGGGGCCGAAAAGTGGCAGGTGGAGTTTAACCCTGATAAGTGTGAGGTGATTCATTTTGGTAGGACAAACTTGAATGCGGATTACATGGTCAATGGCAGGGTTCTGAGGAACATGGAGGAACAGAGAGATCTTGGGGTTCATATTCACAGATCTCTGAAGGTTGCCATTCAAGTGGACAGAGCTGTGAAGAAGACTTACAGTGTGTTAACACTTACTAACGGGGGTTTGAGTTTAAGAGCCATGGGGTTATGCTGCAACTATACAGGACCTTGCGAGACCACATTTGGAATACTGTGTTCAGTTCTGGTCACCTCACTATAAGAAGAATGTGGAAGCATTGGAGAGAGTGCAGAGGAGATTTACCAGGATGCTGCCTGGTTTGGAGGGTAGGTCTTATGGAGGAAAGGTTGAGGGAGCTAGGGCTTTTCTCTTTGGAGACGAGGAGGATGAGAGGCGACTTAGTAGGGGTTTAGAAGATGATGAGGGGGATTGATAGAGTGGATGTTCAGAGACTATTTCCCCGGGTGGATGTAGCTGTTACTCGGGGGCATAACTATAAGGATCATGGTGGGAGATATAGGAGGGATGTCCGAGGTAGATTCTTTACTCAGAGAGTGGTTGGGGTGTGGAATGCACTGCCTGCTGTGATAGTGGAATCAGACACTTCAGGAACTTTCAAGCGGTTATTGGATAGGCACATGGAGCACACCAGAATGACAGGGAGTGGGATAGCTTGATCTTGGGTTCGGGCATAGCTCGGCACAACATCGAGGACCGAAGGGCCTGTACTGTGCTGTACTGTTCTATGTTTCGACGTCTGCATGGATTCCCTCCGGGTGCTCCGGTTTCCTCCCACAGTCCAAAGATGTGCAGGTTAGGTGGACTGGTCATGCTAAATTGCTCCTTAAGTGTCCCAAGATGTGTGGGTTAGGGGGTTAGTAGGAGCAATATGTAGGGTGACGTGGATAGGCTCTGGGTGAGATGATCCATCAGAGAGTCAGTGCAGGTTGGACGGGCCAAATGGCCTGTTCCTGCACTGTAGAGATTCTATGATTTCTAACCGCCTTTGGCTGCAATATTCAAACTCCTTTAATCACTCCTTTTGGCAGAACTCATCCCCTTCGCACTGGAGTCAGTCACGTTGTTCTTTGGTCTTACTAATCCCAGTTCAGTTCATTCAACTTGCAGAACATGCAGTAGACAGAGGGGAACCGGTGGATGTGGTGTTTTTAGATTTCCAAAAGGCGTTTGATAAGGTGCCTTATAAAAGGTTGCTACAGAAGGCACGGAGTTGGGGGTAAGAGGTTAGCGTGGATAGAGGATTGGCTGTCTAATAGGAAGCAGAGAGTTGGTATCAATGGGTGCTATTCTGAATGGCGGTTGGTGACTAGAGGAGTGCCGCAGGGATCGGTGCTGGGGCCTCAACTGTTTACCATTTATATAGAAATCTGGAGGAGGGGACTGAGTGTAGGGTGACGAAATTTGCTGATGACACGAAGATAAGTAGAAAAGCAAATTGCGTGGAGGGTGTGGAAAGTCTGCAGATCTAGATAGGCTGAGCGAGTGGGCGAGGACCTGGCAGATGGAGTATAATGTTAGCAAGTGTGAGATTATCCACTGTAGCAGGAATAATAGTAGGAGGGATTATTATTTAAAGGGTGAAAAGCTGCAGCATGCTACGGTGCAGAGGGACCTGGGGGTCCTTGTGCACAAGTCGCAAAAACCCAGTCTGCAGGTGCAGCAGGTGATCAAGAAGGCAAATGGGATGTTGGCCTTTATAGAGGGGGATTGAATATAAAAGCAGGGAGGTCTTGCTGCAACTGTACAGGATACTGGTGAGGCTGCAACTGGAGTACTGTGTGCAGTTTTGGTCACTGCGCTTGTGGAAGGATATATTGGCCTTGGAGGGAGTGCAGAGGAGGTTCACTAGGCTGATACCGGAGATGAGGGGGGTTAGCTTATGAGGAGAACTTGAATAGACTGGGCCGGTACTCGTTGGAGTTTAGAAGGATGAGGGGGGATCTTATAGAGACGTATAAGATACTGAAGGGGATGGATAGGGTAGAGGTAGAGAGATTCTTCCCGCTTAGAAAGGATAGCAGGACTAGAGGGCACAGCCTCAAGATAAGGTGGGGGGGGGGCTGCAGTTTAGATCAGAGTTGAGGAGGAACTTCTTCACTCAAAGGGTGGTGAATCTCTGGAATTCTCTGCCTGTTGAAGTGGTGGAGGCTACCTCGCTGAATATATTTAAGTCACGGGTAGATAGGTTTCTGATAGACAGGGGAATTAAGGGTTATGGGGAGAAAGCGGGAAAGTGGAACTGATCCACTTCAGATCAGCCATGATCTTATTGAATGGCAGGGCAGGCTCGAAGGGTTAGATGGCCTACTCCTGCTCCTATTTCTTATGTCCTTAGAACATGTGATGTGATTGGACAATTGGCCAGAACCGATGACGACTCAAAATCACCAAACCAATCCCAGCAGCATGTGCCTTTACAACAACAACTTTCATTTACCTGGTGCCTTTAGCGTGGCAAAATGCCCCAAGATACTTGGCAAGAACATTATCAATAGAAACAGCCACAGAGGGCGATAACCAGAATGGACAATCAAAAGCTTCGTCAAAGAGATGGGCTTTAAGAGGAAAGGAGGGAGGGGTAAAGAGGCGAGTGTTTTTAGGGACGGAGTTCCAAAGCTGAACACAGCGTCACCGACTTGGGGATGTGCACAGGGGCGGAATTGCAGGAGCGCAGAGACCCTGAAGGGTTGTAGGGCTACAGGAGACTATGGAAAAGGGAACACCAAGGAGAGATCTGTAATCAGAATTGGGGATTTTAAAACTGAGGCATTTTCAGACAGGAGCTAAAGTAAGTCAGCCATCCCAGGGGTGATGGGCAAACGAGCTTGGGGCAGGTTAGGATATGGGCACGAGAGATTGGATGAACACAGGTTAGAAGATGAGAAGCCTGCCAAGAGATGACTGAAACAGTCAAGTCTAAAGATAATAAACGTATGGCCGAGGCTTTCAGGAGAGGCTGAGCTGAGACCTGGGTGCTGTTGGGCAATGTTATAGAAGTGGAATTAGACAATCTTCCCATCACCATCTCTGGCTCAGCTTCATGCAATCGTCAATGATGGAGATAGTCAGGAAACAAAAGCTTGTAACACGGACCAAATACAATGGTTCGGTCTTCCCAGGATTTGGTTGGGGGTTGATTATCTTTCCGAGTAAACTAGCAGGAACTCACGGGGAGACACACGGGGGGAGAGTAGAGTTACCAGAGAAACTCACTGCAGAAAGCTGAATCGAGAGCATTCACCCCAGAAACAGTAAACCCTTGGGAAAGGAAATGATTGTAATGTAGGCTTGTGTTGGCTTTGGGTTGTTCCCTGGTAAGATGTTATCTGCTTCACTAGGTTACAATGTCCAGTGAATCTTATAATAGGATGAAGCAACTTCAACTGATTGAGTGAAGGTGAGTGTTTTGGAATCCTATCCAGATACTGTCAGATGTCCAGCAGCCCTACATTACCTTGTAGTCGGAGGCCTCCTCTCTGGTCCCGGGTTTTCCCAGTGGAACTGAAGGAAACAATAACATCAGAAACTTGATCATCGTTGACATCCCAGAGGGTCATCACAGGAGGGAATCCTGTGGGAAAGAAAGAAGCCCTGGATGAATCATCATAGAATCCCCACAATGCAGGAGGAGGCCATTTGGCCCATCGAGTCTGCACTGACTCTGACACACTATCTCACCCAGGCCCTCTCCCCCACTTTATCCCCATGACCCCACACATTTAAATCATCCAACCTACATGTTTTGGGACACCAAAGGACAATTTAACACAGCCAATCCACCTAACCTGTGCATCTTTGGATTACGGGAGGAAATCTGAGCACCTAGATTTATTTATTATAAAGCTTATTTATTTATTAGTCACAGGTAAGGCTTACATTAACACTGCAATGAAGTTACTGTGAAATTCCCATAGTCACCACACTCCGGTGTCTGTTTGTCTATGCACCTAACCAGCGCGTCTTTCAGACTGAGGGGGGAAACCGGAGCACCCAGAGAAAACCCAAGCAGACACTGGGAGAACATGCAGACTGCACACAGACAGTGGCCCAAAACCGGAATTGAACCCGGGTCCCTGTGTTGTGAGGTAGCAATGCTAACAACTGTGCCACAGCGCCGTCCTAATGGGAGGATTGTTAAAGAGGCACAATAACACAGGAAAGAGCCTAGAATGAGGCTGGGGCACACTGCACTGAGATTGATTTATTCAAAAATGGTCAAACTTTTCTGCCAGTTTCCACAAATCTCTTGTTCTTAAATAGCAGTGACCATCTCTCAGTCACCTGCTACAGAAACAGTCTCTTCTGGTTGAGATACAGCAAGATCCATCCTTTACAATTCAAAAGAAAGGTTTGAGGGCTGATGTTGGTGTTGGCAAACTGAGCAGCCAGCAGGTGGGGTTCTCTCCCAAAACTCTCAGTCATTCTGCCACCTCTATAGGAATGGTTAAGGAGGTCATTTAGTCCCTGGATCCTATTCCACCATTCCATGAGATCATGGCTGATCTGCAGCCGAACTCCATATGACCTGCACGTCTTTGAACACTAAGGGGCAATTTAGCATGGCCAATCAACCTAACCTGCACATCTCTGGACTGTGGGAGGAAACCGGAGCATCTGGAAGAAACCCACACAGACACGAGGA
Source organism: Carcharhinus amblyrhynchos (assembly GCF_965287045.1). Classification (NCBI taxonomy): domain Eukaryota; kingdom Metazoa; phylum Chordata; class Chondrichthyes; order Carcharhiniformes; family Carcharhinidae; genus Carcharhinus; species Carcharhinus amblyrhynchos. The sequence goes on from NC_137358.1 coordinate 18,870,532, forward strand.
GAATGTGCAAAATCCACACATACAGTGACCCGAGCTGGGAATTGAACCCAGATCCATGGTGCTAAGAGGCAGCAGTGCTAACCACTCTGCCACCATCATCAGAACGTGGAGATGCCAGCATTGGACTGGAGTAAAAACAGAAAGAAATCTCACAACATCAGCTTAAAGTCCAACAGGTTTATTTGCAGCAAATGCCACAGGCTTTTGGAACACGTTGTTCCTTCGTCAGGTGGGTGGGTGATCACAAACAGAGCATAAAGACACAAACTCAATTTACAAGAATAATGATTGGAATGTGAGTCTTTACAGCTAATCAAGTCTTAAAGGTACAGACAATGTGAGTGGCGAAGGGTTAAGCACAGGTTTAAAGTAAGCGTATTGTCTCCAGACGGTACAGTAAGTGAGGTTTTGCAAGTCCAGGCAAGTCACGGGGGTTACAGATAGTGTGACATGAACCCAAGATCCCGGTTGAGGCCGTCCTCATGTGTGCGGAACTTGGCTATCAGTCTCTGCTCAGCGACTCTGCGCTGTCGTGTGTCGTGAAGGCCGCCTTGGAGAGCGTTTACCCAAAGATCAGAGGCTGAATGCCTGTGACCACTGAAGTGTTCGCCAACAGGAAGGGAACAGTCTTGCCTGGTGATTGTCAAACGGTGTTCATTCATCCGTTGTCGTAGCGTCTGCATGGTCTCCCCAATGTACCATGCTTCGGGACATCCTTTCCTGCAGCGTATCAGGTACACAACGTTGGCCGAGTTGCAAGGGTATATACCGTGTACCTGGTGGATGGTGTTCTCATGTGAGATGATGGCATCCATGTCGATGATCCGGCATGTCTTACAGAGGTTGCTGTGGCAGGGTTGTGTGGTGTCGTGGTCACTATTCTCCTGAAGGCTGGGGAGTTTGGTGCGGACGCTGTACTGCAAGCCCATGGATAACCTCACAATGCTCCATTTCTCCAGCTTCCACCCTAAACAGTTAAAGAAGCCATCCCCTACGGACAAGCCCTCCGTAGGATCTGCTCAGATGAGGAGGATCGCAACAGACACCTCCAAACACTGGAAGATGCCCTCATAAGAACAGGATATGATGCTCAACTCATCGATTGACAGTTCTGACACACCACAGCCAAAAACCGCACTGACCTCCTCAGAAGACCAAACACGGGACACGGTGGACAGAGTACCCTTCATCGTCCAGTACTTCCCTGGAATGGAGAGGCTATGATACCTTCTCCACAGCCTTCCTCAGGTCATTGATGAAGACAAACATCTCGTCAAGGCCATCCCCACACCTCCATTTCTTGCCCTCAGGAGAACAGTGACCACGACACCACACAACCCTGCCACAGCAACCTCTGTAAGACATGCCGGATCATCGACACGGATGCCATCATTACACGTCAGAACACCATCCACCAGGTACACGGTACATACTCTTACAACTCGGCCAACGTTGTCTACCTGATATGCTGCAGGAAAGGATGTCCCGAGGCCTGGTACATTGGGGAGGCCATGCAGATGCTACGACAACGGATGAATGAACACCACTCAACAATCACCAGGCAAGACTGTTCCCTTCCTGTTGGCGAACACTTCAGCGGTCACGGGCATTCGGCCTCTGATCTTCGGGTAAACGTTCTCCAAGGCGGTCTTCACAACACACAACAGCACAGAGTCGCTGAGCAGAGACTGATAGCCAAGTTCTGCACACGAGGACGGCCTCAACTGGGATCTTGGGTTCATGTCACACTATCTGTAACCCCCACGACTTGCCTGGACTTGCAAAATCTCACTAACTGTCCTGTCTGGAGACAATACACATCTCTTTAACCTGTGCTTAACCCTCTCTCCACTCACATTGTCTGCACCTTTAAGACTTGATTAGCTGTAAAGACTCACATTCCAACCATTATTCTTGTAAATTGAGTTTGTGTCTCTGTGCCCTGTTTGTGATCAGAACTCCCACCCACCTGATGAAAGAACAGCGTGTTCCGAAAGCTTGTGGCATTTGCTACAAATAAATCTGTTGGACTTTAAGCTGGTGTTGTGAGACTTCTTTCCACCATCATCAGGACATGCTGAGTGCTGGACGGTTCATCACAGGGAGGGCTGATAAATTGCAGGACCTTCCACTCCCAGCCCATCCTCCTGATCTGCTACCATCTCTTTACGGAGTGGCGATGGCAGATGTGGTGGAGGGGGTGGTGTGTATCTCATCAAAACACCGGCTCCGTGGCAGTGGGAAGAGAAGACAGGGAAAATGGAGCAAAGTTGGCAGAAGTGCTACTTGTTCAAAATTTCAGTGCATTTTCCATTCTTTCCCGTGAACCTTTCTGGCCATACACCATTCCCACTGCACAGGACTGTGAGCGGCCTGATCTCAACCAGTGCAGCTTCATCGTTCACTAAAAGGTGAAGAGCGGGTAGAGATGCTCAGCTCTCCTTGTGTGTGGGCATGCCTGACCTCCGGTCAGCACCTCCTGGATATGGCAGGGCGAAGGTCAGCAATTCACCCGAGCCGGGATCACCAGTCCTTGCTCGCCACTACAACGGGAGGTGTTACACGGCTCCTCCCATCCCCCGCCCGTCACTCTAATACACAAAGTGTGGCCGCCATTGCGTTTCCACCCTCCCAGCACCGCTCACCAGCGGCTTGGCCCAGGCTGCGGTTCCATGAGGTCATCTGCGGCTGGCTCCTTGAGCACGGGATGAAGAAAGCACAGACGAGGACCAGGACCATGGCGAAAGCAAGAGTGAGAAGGAAGGCGGCCGTCCGCAGGCAAGGGACGAGTGACCTTCTGGTTTTAATGGTAAACTCGTCCGATACCTCCGTAGCTCGAACCTCCGCAGAGCTGGTTTCGTCCAGCCGCCGTTGCTTCACTTTCAGAGCGTGCATTTCAACTGCAGCATCTGTGTCACCGTCAAGTGTGGCCTCAACGTTAACCTCGGCCTGGAGGCTGCCGTTCTTCTGGTAGTCGAGATTGCCATCGTCCTCACTGTCATCGCTGTCAGCCTGCCGGAGTGGGTCGTACTCTCCCAGATCATGAATCTTTTTCCCTGGAAAATGAAGAGTTATTGAAAAGGATGCTCACCGACGCTCTTCCCATCTCATAGAATTCCTACAGTGCAGAAGCAGGTCGGTCGGCCCATCGAATCTGCACTGGCCAAACTCCCACCCTGGATCTATTCCCGTAACCCCACATATTTACCCTGCAAATCCCCCTGACACTATGGGTCAATGTAGAATGGCCAATCAACCTAATCCCCACATCTTTGGACTGTGGGAGAAAACCGGAGCATGCGGAGGAAACCCACGCAGACACGGGGAGAATGTGCAGACTCCACACAGACAGTGACCCGAGAATTGAACCCAGTCCCTGGCGCTGTGAGGCAGCTGTGCTAACCACTGTGCCACGCTCTAAACACTTTTCAACTTTTACAATTTAGATCAATGACTTGGGTGAAGGGAGTGAAGGTACGGTTGCTAAATTTGCTGATGACACAAAGATAGGTAGGAAGGTAAATTGTGAAGAGGATGTAAAGAGGCTACAAAAGGATTAGATAGGTGAGGGATCTTGTGTATTCTTAGTCCTGTTTGTTACAGTCTATGCAAAGACTTCATTTTAAGATATTTCTGCCTATGGACAATTACACTTAAATGCCAGACTGTAGGGGTTAACTAATTCTGCTAAGCTGCACATTTGCAGATATGTTGACTACATGTAGAAACACAAGGCATGAGAGGTTAGCTAAAAATTGACTGCATTCCTGAAGGGTACACAATGCAGGCAAACAACAGTTTCCCATTACAGCAACTGCAAGGATTGCTTCTCTAGGTGGAGACAGCACGTGAAAAACACTTCTAATAACGAGATCAAGGTTGAAATATATTTTGGCTTTAATGTGTGCGCATTCAGTTCAAGCTCTAGTTTAAGTTCAGTTCAGTTCAGGGCCTGACTGAGAAGCTAGTCTCCAAGTTTGTTTTTTTGCTTCTGTCATGTTAATTCATTAAACTCTTTTCAATAAAAGAAAACTATTTTAAAACTCATATCCGTGCTGTTCTCTCATCTCTCCGAACGAATGAATGGACCCAACAATAGGTTAAAAGGGTGGGTAAAATCTGGCAAATGCCATATAATGTGGGCAAATGTGAAAATGTCCATTTCAACAAGATGAATGAGAAAGAAGCTTATTATCGAAATGGTGAGAAATTGCAGAGCTCTGAGGTGCAGAGCTCCCAGTGATCATGTCAGTAATAAGTGTTGGTTGCTTGAGGAACTCTGGCTCAGAGTGAGCTGGATTCTCAGCTTCAGATGCTGTGACACATCAGGAATGGGGAGAGGTACCTGGACACTGCCTTCCAGAAGGCAGTCACACCCCTCAGATTAAATATCTCGAATTCGGCTAGTGCTCGGGGACAGAAGGGTGCGGCTGCGAGTCAGGCAGGTAGAGGAATCCAGGAGGTAGGGTTACAGGAGCCTCAGTCCCTGAACTTGTCCAACAGGTTTGAGATTCTTGCTCCCTGTATGGATGGGAATGGGTGCCGCAGGGAGGATGAGCAAACTGACCACAGCATCGTGGTAGAGGGAGCTGTTCAAGTGGGGAGAGAAAAAGGTAGTTTAATTGGAGATAGTATAGTTAGGGGCACAGATACTGACCAGGATCGAGAGTCCTGAAGGTGTTGCCTACCTGGTGCTCAGGTTAGGGATATCTCATCTGGGCTGCAGAGGAACTTGGAACGAGAGGTAAAGATCCAGTTGCTGTGATCCATGTAGGTGACAATGACATAGGCAGAAAAGGAATAAAGGTTCTGCTCAGGGAGTATGAACAGCTGGGAGCTAAATTAAAAAGCAGAACCAAAAAGGAATAATCTCTGGATTACTACCTGAGCCACGAACTAATTGGCACAGATTAAGGAGGAAAATGCATGGCTCAAAGATTGAAGTGGGAGGAATGGGTTTGAATTCATGGGACATTGGCACCAGCACTGGGGAAGATGGGACCTGTTCCAATGGGATGGTTTTCGTCTGAATCGCACCGGGACCAGAGTCCTGGTGAATCATATAACTAGGGCTGTAGATAGGGCCTTAAACTAAACAGGTGGGAGGAAGGGTTCAGTTGCATGGAGAATTAGAAAATCAAAGTTAAAGGAGAGGGTAGAAGTGCAGGTTAATGGAGCTGAGGGCTCAGGAGAGTTAGTAAAGTTTCCAGACCACGTAATAGAACAGAGAGTGTAGAAGGTGGCAGGAATCTAACCTCAGGCAGAGGAAAAAAGGTGACATGTATGAGAAGGAAGATGGTCAAGGACTGAGAATGTTGTAGCTAAATGCGGAACAAGATAAATGAGCTTGTTGTGCACATTGAAATTGGCCGGTACGATGCTGTGGGCATCACAGAGACATGGCTGCAAGGGGATCAGGGTTGGGATCTAAATATCCAAGGATATGTGTCCTATCAGAAGGACAGACAGATGGGCAAAAGGAGCAGGGTTGCATTGTTAGTAAGGAATGAAGTTAAATCGATAGCAAGCAGTGATATAGGATCAGGAGGCATAGAATCTCTGTGGGCAGAGTTGAGGAATCACAAAGACCCTGATGTGAATTATATATAGGCCCCCTAGCAGTAGTCAGGATGTGGGGCAAAAAATAAATCAGGAGATAGAAAAGGCAAATAAGAAAGGAAATATTACAATAATCACAGGGGACTTCTATATGCAGTGGACTGGAAAAATGAGCTAGGTAGTGGATCCCAAGGAAAGTAAGTTGTGGAATATCTAAGAGATGGTTTTTTTGGAGCTGCTTGTGACAGAGCCTGAGTGGTTCTAGACATCCCCACCATTGGGAACACCCTCCCTGCATTTACTCTGTCGAATTCCTATTTGAATTTTATAGGTTTCTAAGAAATCCCCCTTCATTCTTCTGAACTCCAGTGGATGTAATCCCAACTGACTCAATCTCTCCCCACACATCAGTCCAGCCGTCTCAGGAAACAGTCTGGTAAACCTTTGCTGCACTCCCTCTGCAGCATGAACATCAAATAAGGAGGCTAAAACTATATAAAATATTCCAGGTGAGGCCTCACCAAGGCCCTGTAGAATTGCAGGATGACATTCCTACTCTTCTAATCAAATCCTCTCCCTGTGGAGGCCAACATACTTTTTACCTTCTTTACTGCCTGCTGCACCTGCAATGTTACCTTCAGAGACGTGTGCATGAGGACACCAGGTCTTGTTGCACATTCCCCTCTCTTAATTTTTAGCCATTCTGATAATAATCTGCCTCCCTGTTTTTGCTACCAAAGTGGATAACCTCTCACATCGTACTGCATCTACATCTGCCATCTACACCTGAGGTACCCCACTAGTCACTGCCTATCTTCGGAAAAAGACCTGTTTGATCTTACTCTTTGTTTCCTGCTCATCAACTAATTTTCTAACCAACTCTATGCACTTCCCCCAATCCCATGCACTTTAATTTTACACACTAATCTCTCATGTGGAACTCACTGATAGCCTTCTGAAAGTCCAAATAAACCACATCCACCGGCTCCCTCTCATCAACTCTACTAGATACATCCCCAAAAAAATTCCAGTAGATTTGTCAAGTATGATTTCCCTTTCATAAATCCATGCTGACTATGTCCAATCCTGTCAATGCTTTTCAAGTGTTTTTCTATAAAATCTATTATCATGGACTCTAGAATTTACCCCACTACCAACATCAGACTGACTGGTCGATAATTCCTTGCTTTCTCTCTACCTTTCTTTTTAAATGGTGGGGTTACATTAGCTACCCTCCAATCTACAGAAATTGTTCCAGAGTCTATAGAACCTTGGAAAGTGTACACCAATGCACCTACTGTTACTCGGGCCACTTCCTTAAGTACTCTGGGATGTAGATTATCAGGCCTTGGAGATTTATCAGTTTTCAATCCCACTAATTTCCCCAAAATAATTTCTCTACTCCCTCTCACTAAATTCTGTGTTCCCCAACATTTCTGGAACGTAATTTGTGTCCTCCCTTTGTGAAGACAGAACCAAAGTATGTATTTAACTGGTCAGCCATTTCTTTGTTTCCCATTATAAATTCCCATTTCTGACTGTAAGGGACCTACACTTACTTTCACCAATCTTTTTCATATATCTATATAAGCTCTTACAGTCAGTTTTTATATCCCTCCAAGCTTACTCCAGTACTCTCTTTTCCCCTTCTTAATCAATCCCTTGGTCCTCCCTTTGCTCAATTCTAAACTGCTCCAAATCCTCAGGGCTGTTGTTTTTTTTCCTGGCTAATTTTTATCCCTCTTTCTTGGATTTAATACTATCTCTAATTTCCTTTATAAATCATGGCTTGGCTACCTTTTCCATTTTACTTTTGTGGCTGACAGGTGTACAGTATTGGCCTCCTTTTTAAAGGAACAATTTAAATGCATTAAAAGCAATTCAGAGAAGGTTTACCAGACGACCACCAGAAACGGGTAGGTTGTCTTATGAGGAAAGATTGGAGAGGTGAGGCTTGAATTCACTGTAGTTTAGAAGAGTAGGATTGTGATTTGGTCAAAAGCTTTAAGATACTGAAGTGTATTGACAGGTTGGATGTGGAGATGTTTCAACAAAAAGGGCAAAGAACAATACAGCACAGGACAGGCCCTTCTGCCCTCCGAGCCTGCACCGCTCACATGCTCCTAACTAGACCATCTGTTTATATCTCTCTATTCCCAGTCTGTTCATGTGGCTATCTAGATAAGTCTTAAGTGATCCTAGTGTATCTGCCTTAACCACCTTGCTTGGTAGTGCATTCCAGGCCCCCACCCTCTGTGTAAAATATGTCCCCTGCATATCTGTATTGAACCTTGCCCCCCCCCACCTTACCTTGAACTTGTGACCCCTTGTGTTTGTCATTTCTGACCTGGGAAAAAGCTTCCAACTGTTCACCCTATCTATATCCTTCATAATTTTATAAACTTCTATTAGGTCGTCCTTCAACATCCGTCTTTCTAGGGAGAACAACCCTAGTTTACTCAATCTCTCCTCATAGCTAATACCCTCCATACCAGGCAACATCCTGGTAAACCTTCTCTGCACTCTCTCCAAAACCTCCACGTCCTCCTGGTAGTGTGGAGGCCAGAACTGGACGCAGTATTCCAGATGTGGCCTAACCAATGTTCCATATAACTGCAACATCACATGCCAACTTTTATACTCTATACGGGTACTTTTATACCCGTCCAATAAAGGCAAGCATGCCATATGCCTTCTTCACCACCTTTAAGGATCTGCGGGCTTGCACACCCAGATCCCTCTGTGTGTCTATGAAGTTTCCTCTTGTGGGAGAATCTAGAACTGGCAGGGAAGGCAGGAGGGGGTAATGGGGGGATCACTGTTTAAAAATAAGGGGCTGCTCAGTTAAGACAGAGATGAGGAGAATTTCTTTTCTCTCTGGAGGGTCATGAGCCTCTGGAACTTTCTTCCTCAAAAGGCAGTGGAAACAAAGTCTTTGAATATTCTTAAGGCAGATTCTTGACTCACAAAGGGGTGAAAGGTTATCGAGGGTAGGCAATAATGTGGGGTTTAAGTTGTAATCAGATCAGCTATGATCTTATTGAATGGCAGAGCAGGCTTGAGGGGCCTCCTCCTGCTCCTAACTCGTGTGTTTGTTCGTAGCTACCTTATTATAACACGATTTTCTATCATTTCAGTTTCCTCCCTCAGACCTCGTTCCTTGTTCACAAGTTAGATGACTTTCTCCTTCCGAAATCCATTGTATGTGACATGGAATCACAGAATCCCTATACTGCAGAAAGAGGTCATTCGGCCCATCGAGTATGCACCAACAATCCCAGCCAGGCCCTATCCCCGTAACTCCACATATTGACCCTGCTAATCCCCCTGACAATAAGGAGCAAGTGAGAAAGGCCAATCAACCTGACCTGCACATCTTAGGATTTGGAAGACTTTTGTGACGCAACGGATCAGTTTGCTTAGCTGTTCATAGGCGCAGACAGCACAGCACAGAAAGAGACTGATCAGCCCCTCGAGTCTGTCCCGGGCTCTTTCAAATCTGCTTAGACCATTTCCTCAAACTTCTGCAGCTTTCTCTCTTTCAAGTATTTATCTTATTCCCTTTTGAATGCTACTGTTGAATTTACCCCATCAGATAGTATCCGTCACTCTAGTAGGCAGTGAATATCACATCCTAATCACTTGTGACATAGGTTTTCCCAGTGTTGTCTTTGCTTGTTTTGCTGATCACTTGAAATTTGATTATCGGCTTTATGGCTATTAAAAGAAGTCTGCAGGAATACAGCTCCTCAACATATCCTCAAAATATCAATTAGAAACCATGGACGAACAGGGATAGTCACTGCCTGAAGTCTGAGGTGACCCTGACCTATACAAGAAAGCCAGATCTGATCAAAGGTGATCCATCAAAGATGCCAAAAGACAGTACCAGACCAAGCTAGAGTCCCAGGCTAGCCACCCGCACCCCTGCCGACTACGGCATAGTCTGCAAGACGTAACAGACTACCAGATCAAGGCATGTAAAATCGCCAGCTCCAACACATCACTCACTGATGAGCTCAGCGCATTCTATGCCCCTTTTGTGCAAGAAATCAACAAGGGCACGCCCTCCACCCAGGAAACCCTGGATGAACCTGTATCTGGGGTCACCATTGCAGCTGTCACAGCAGCTTTCTCAGAGGTCAAACTCATGGAAAGTGATTGGTCCGACTGGGGTACCTGGACGGGCACTCAGATCCTGCGTGGATCAGCTGGCGGGGGTATTCACAGACATTTTCAACCTCTCTTTACAACAATCTGAGGTCCCTATCTGCTTCAAGAAGATGACCATCATCCCAGTGCCTAAGGAAAACCAAGCAGCGTGCCTTAATGACTATCAGCCGGTGGCTCTGACATCCATCATTATGAAGTGCTTCGAAAGGTTAGTCATGGCACAAATCAATTCCAGCCTCCTGGACTACCTGGATCCACTACAGTTTGCCTACCGCCACAATAGATCCACAGCAGATGCCATCTCCCTGGCCCTGCACCCAACCCTGGAACACCTAAATAACAAGGACACCTATGTCAGACTCCTATTTACTGATTACAGCTCAGCCTTCAGTACCATTATCCTGACAAAACTCATCTCCAAACTCCACGCCTGGGGCTCAGCTCAGCTCCTCCCTCTGCGAATGGATCCTGAACTTTCTAACCCACAGACCATAATCAATAAGGATAGGTAACAACACCTCCTCCCTGATCATCCTCAACACTGGTGTCCACAAGGCGGTGTTCTCAGCCCCCTACTATACTCCGTATACACCTACGACTCTGTGGCCAAATTCCCCTCCAACTCGATTTTCAAGTTGCTGACAACATCATGTAGTGGGTCAAATCTCAAACAATCATGAGACAGAATACAGGAATGAGAATCTGGTGAACTGGTGTGACGACAATAATCGCTCCCTCAAAGTCAACAGAATGAAGGAGATTGTTGAAGCATAGTGGAGAACATGTCCCTGTATCCATCAATGGGGATGAAGGAGAAATGGTTGGAAGCTTCCGGTTTTTAGATGTCCAGGCCACCAACAACCTCTCCTAGTCCCTGCGTGCCGACACTATGGTTAAGAAAGCCCACCAATGCCTATACTTTCTCAGAAGACTTTTTGGCATGTCAGCTACGACTCTCACCAGCTTTTACAGATGCACCATAGAAATCATCCTTTCTGGTTGTGTCACAGTTTGGTAAGAGCTCCTGTTCTGCCAAAGACCGCAAGAAACTACAAAAGGTCATAATAAACGTAGCCCAAACCATCACACAAACCAGCCTCCCAACCATTGCCTCTGTCCACACTTCCCGCTGCCTCAGAAACAGCCAGCACAATCGAGCACCCCAGACATTCTCTCTTCCACCTTCTTCTGTTGGGAAGAAGATACAAAAGTCTGAGACCACGTACCATAAACAGCTTCTTCCCTGCTGCCATCAGACTGTTAAATGGACCTACCTCACATTCAGTCGATCTTTCTCTGCACCCCAGCTACGACTGTAGCACCACGTTCTGCACTCTCTCCTTTCCTTCTCTATGCTTTGACCGTACGGCATGCAAGAAGCAATACTTTTCACTGTACACTAATACCTGTGACGATAATAAACCCAACATTTCGTGTTTCAAATATAGAAGATAAAATTAAAGGCAGGTCGAGGGAATGGAAAGGTAGATAAGTCTGTATGCTGGGGTAGAATGTTGGAGGTGAGGTAAATATTTAGTGTAATGGTTTGGACAGAGATGTTATGTTAGTGTTGATGGTCTAACAGCTCATTGCTGTCACCTACCTGGGAGCTTCAGCGCCCTGGACAGAGCCGCCGCCATCTTGTTTCTGCTTACCGCGCCTGCGCAATACGCGCAAGGTCTGTCGGGAGTTGTAGTTCAGTTCTGGTTTTAGCGATAAACTCCGATCCCTGCCAAAAAAAAACCATCAAAACTAATTCGAATCACCACATCAGTCATTGCCTTTCTTTCTACATTCCGGCTTTGAGTGTACTTTTTGTTTTAATGCGATTCCCACCCGGATCATTTATCTGCTTGCACACTTTCCAGTCAAAGTGTGCGACACCTCGGTGTTTTCCCCTGCGCCCCCCCCCCCCCCCCCCTCTCTATCAGATGCCGCGTTGCCTCCGGACCCCATTTCAAGTCGCACCGCACTGCCTGGAGGAGAGCCGCACTCAATTGGTGACGGGCGGAACAACTGGAGGGGCGCTCAACGTTCCCCCTTGCAGCCGCTGGGTTTTCCGAACTTGGGGAAGGCGCCCGGAGGCGAGTGTGTGAGTGTGGCGGTGGGAAGCGGAGGGTGGCCGGGGAGGAACTGGAGGCCGGGGTCGGTGGGGGAACTGGAGGAAATTTAAAGCAAAATTCTGGGGGTGCTGTAATCTGAAACAAAAGCTGAAGATGCTGGAAAACCAACGATTCTATGATGAAGGGTCATCCAGACCCCAAACATTGGCTCTGTTCTCTCTCCACAGATACTGTCAGACCTGCTGAGATTTTCCAGCACTTTCTGTGTTTTGGGGGGGGGGAAATGATCCCCTACAGACTGAGAAGCTACCAGATAGATGTCGGTCTTTCTCTTTTCTTTATGACTACCCACTTTGTTTTGTCGCTAATTTGACCGCCGATCACTGACTCGGGATTTCATCCTCATTCCTTTTTGATTTGATTTAGTATAACACAGAAACTAGAAGCAGGAGGAGGCTATTCGGCCCTTCGAGCCTGCTCCACCATTCATTTTGATCGTGGCTGATCATCCAATTCAATATCCTAATACCCCCCCACCATATTCCTTGATCCCTTTGATGAGGCTTGAGGGCTCAGGTAGTGCACTGGCAAGCTATAGATTAGCCAGAAGGGAGTTAAAGAGGGAGTTAAGAAGAGCTAAAAGAGGACACGAGAAGACTTTGGCTGATAGGATTAAGGAGAATCCTAAGGCTTTCTTTAGATATGTTAAGAATAGAAGATTGATTAGGGCCAGTCAGAGACAGTAGTGGGAAGTTATGTGTGGAACCGGAAGAGGTTGGAGAGGCACTGAACAAATATTTCTCTTCGGTATTCACGCAGGGAGACATAAATGTAGTTGTGGAGAACACTGGGTTACAGGGTTGTAAACTGGAGAGTATTGCAGTAGATAAGGAGGATGTGCTAGATATTCTTGAGGGTTTGAAAATAGATAAGTCCCCTGGGCCGGACGGGATTTACCCTAGGATTCTCTGGGAGGCAAGAGAGGCGATTGCAGAGCCTCTGGCTCTGATCTTCAGGTCGTCATTGGTCACAGGTATGGTGCCAGAAGACTGGAGGATAGCGAATGTTGTCCCATTGTTTAAGAAGGGGAATAGAGACTTCCCCGGGAATTATAGACCGGTGAGTCTTACTTCTGTTGTGGGCAAAGTATTAGAAAAAATTATTAGGGATAGGATTTATAGTTATTTAGAGAGTAATGAATTGATTGGAGATAGCATGGTTTTGTGAAGGGTAGGTCGTGCCTTACTAACCTTATTGAGTTTTTTGAAAAAGTGACCAAAGAGGTGGATGGGGGTAAGGCAGTTGACGTGGTACATATGGACTTTAGTAAGGCGTTTGATAAGGTTCACCATGGAAGGCTTCTGCAGAAAATGCAGATGTATGGGATTGAGGGTGATTTAGTTAATTGGATCAGGAATTGGCTAGCTGATAGAAGACAGCTGGTGGTTGATGGAAAGTATTCGTCATGGAGTTCGGTTACAAGTGGTACGCCTCAGGGATCTGTTTTGGGGCCACTGCTGTTTGCAATTTTTATAAATGATCTGGATGAGGGTATAGAAGGATGGATTAGTAAATTTGCTGATGACACCAAAGTCGGAGGAGTGGTAGATAGTGGTGAGGGGTATCATAGTTTACAGAGAGACTTGGACAAGTTGCAGAGCTGGGCCGAGAGGTGGCGGATGGAGTTTAATGCGGAAAAGTGTGAGGTAATTCACTTTGGCAGGAATAACAGATGTGTAGAGTATAGGGCTAACGGTAGGACTCTGAATAGTGTTGACGAACAGAGGGATCTAGGTGTATATGTGCATAGAAAGTTGGAAATCAAGTCGATAAGGTTGTTAGGAAGGCATACGGTGTCTTGGCGTTTATTGGTAGGAGGATTGAATTTAGGAGCCGCAATGTCATGTTGCAACTGTACAAAACTCTGGTGCGGCCGCACTTGGAGTATTGTGTACAGTTCTGGTCCCCACATTACAGGAAGGATGTGGAGGCTTTGGAGAGGGTGCAGAGGAGGTTTACCAGGATGTTGCCTGGTATGGAGGGAAGGTCCTATGAGGAGAGACTGAGGGATTTGGGGTTGTTTTCGTTGGAAAGAAGGCGGCTAAGAGGAGACCTTATTGAAACATATAAGATGATTAGAGGTTTAGATAGGGTGGACAGTGATCGCCTTTTTCCTCGGATGGAGAAAACTAGCACGAGGGGACATAGCTCTAAATTAAGGGCTGGTAGTTATAGGACGGATGTCAGAGGTAGGTTCTTTACCCAGAGGGTGGTGGGGGAATGGAATGCCCTGCCTGCTGCAGTTGTAGATGCGCCTAGTTTGGGGGCGTTTAAGAGATCCGTGGATAGGTTTATGGATGGAAAGGGATTGGTTTAGGTTAGAGGGTCATTGCTTTTCTCTTAATTGGTCGGCGCAACATCGTGGGCCGAAGGGCCTGTTCTGCGCTGTAATGTTCTATGTTCTTTAGCCCCTAAAGCTATACCTAATTTCTTTTGGAAATCAGACAACGTTTTGGTTTCAGTTACTTTCTATGGTAATGAATTCCACACATTCACCAACCTCTGGGTGAAGAAATTTCTCCTTACTTCAGTCCTTATTCTCAAACTTTGACCCCTAGTTCTGGACTCCCCCACCATTGGGAACATTCTTTCTTAATCTATCCTATCTAACCCTGTTAGAATTTTATTAGTTTCTATGAGATCCCCTCTCACACTTCTAAACTCTAGTGAATTTAATCCTAACCGATTTAGTCTCTCATGTGACAGACCTGCCATTCCCACAGATCAGCCTGGTAAACTTTCACTGTCCTCCTTCTATAGCAAGGGCATCGTTCCTCAGATAAGGACATCAAAACTGCACACAATACTCCAGATGTGGCCTCACCAATGCCCTATATAATTGCAGTAAAGCACCCCTATCCCTATACTCATCCTCTCACTCTGAAGACAAACATACCACGCGGGATTGTTCTCTTTTGAATTAAATAAAAGTTTGGAGAACAAATGTTTTCTGCTCCGTTCCCCAACACCTTGACCAATCAGAAATAACTTGCCAACAAACTCATACCTTTCCTCAAGCTATATGAATCAATAGATCCTTTCAAATTTTGCATTTTTACATCAGTCCTGATGACGAAAGATGAGAAGCTTCAACGCCACGTCTCTATCAGCGATACTCAAGTTCTGCACTATCTAGTGGCTATTTATAATTCTCTGGTAGCATCCTTCAATCTAAAGAAGTTCAGAAGAATATGGCCTGCAGCAGCCCCCCCCCCCCCATATCCTCAGATATGTTTCTCCCAGTCTGGATGCTGGCCTAGTCAGCAATGCCTATATCCCATAAATGAATTTTAAAAAACCCTCAATCCATATGAGTATATATAATCCAATCCCATGTGCCCTAATTTCATTTACTAACCTCCTGTGTGGGAGCTTGTCAAAAGCCTTTTGAAAATCCAAATACAGCTACACCATGTTCACTGGTTCTTCTTTATAAGTACTAAAAGTTACAACCTCAAGAAACTCCCAAGCTTGTCAAACGTGATTTTCCTTTCATAAACCCAGACTGATTCCACCAAAACTTACCATTTCTCATCGTCCAGTTATAACATCCTTTATAATAGATTCTACTACTGATGTCAGACTAATATGTCTGTAATTCTCCACTCTCCCTCTTCCTCACTTCGTAAATAGTGGATTTACATTTGCTACTTTCCGGGAACCTTTCCAGAATCTATATAGAATTTTCAAAGATATCTGCCAATGTGTCTACAATTGGAAAGCCACTTCCTTCCACACTCTGGGATGAAGCTGATCTGGTTCAGGGGATTTATCATCCTTCAATCCAGTTCACTTTTCATGCATTACATCTTTACTAATATTAATTTCCTATAATTTCTCAGATTCGTAGGAACATAGGACTTAGGAGCAGAAGGAGGCAAACTCAGCCCTTTGGGCTTCCTCTCCCATTCAATTAGATCATGGTTGATCGCTCCTTGGTCTCAAATGTACCTCCCCACCTGTTCCCCATAGTCCCTTATCCCTTTTTTTAATTAGAAATATATTTATCTCCTTTCTGAAACCATTCAATGATTCAGACTCCACTGCGCTATGGGGGGCAAATTCCAAAAATTCACCCCCCCCCCTGTGAAAATTGGTTCCTCCTCCTCTCAGTTTTAAATCTACCGCCTCCCAAACTATACCTGTGACCTCTTGTTCTAGATTGTCCTGTAAGGGGAAACATTTGCTCTATGTTAACTTTATCAATCCCTTTTAAAATTTTATATACCTCGATCAGATCCCCTGTCATCCTATTAAACTCCAGTGAGTATAAGCCCAAACTGGCTGTGAGGCAGCAGTGCTAAGATTGAGAGTTTTATGGTGCAGGATTATTGAGCTGAAGCTTTAACTCTGCTTCTCTCCGCAGATGTGACCTGAGGGTCTTCTGGCTGTGTGAATGTTTCACAGCGGTGGAGTGCGGTGATTGACCTGCAGAGTCTCACTGTCTCCAGACGGGCCCGTGGCCATGTTCGTGCCACGCTCGCTGAAGGTGAAGAGAGCTGAAGAAAGCGAGGCCCAGGCTGCCAAGAGAAGTAAAGTCGACCTCCGGGCCGAGGACATCGAGCAGCCCCTGGGGTCCGGGGGAGATCCTGAGGGTGTTAACAGTCCGGAAGATGAGTCGGAGGAGCCCGTGAAGCAGCTGAGCAAGGAGCAACGTTGGCCGGAGCCCGGGGATCCGGCCTGTTCGGTGTGCGGCCGATACGGGGAGTACATCTGCGACCAGACTGACACGGACGTGTGCAGCCTGGAATGTAAAGCCAAGCACCTCCGGCAGTTAGAGGCAGCAGCGGAGGCTCGAGCCCGGCCTCCTGGGGCCTCAGACAGTCTGGTGCCGGTGGAGCCACTAGTCCAGGCTGGTCACTATCTGGAGCATCCATTCATTTCCAGCCTGAGCACCGAGCAGGTGGAGGCCCTGCAGCAGCAACTGGGCATTGCTGTGCGGGGCCCCGCCGTCAAGCCCATCGTGGAGTTTGAGCACTGTGGCTTACCCGACACCCTGAACACAAACCTGGCAAGGCTGGGCTACCACAGCCCCACCCCGGTACAGATGCAGATGCTGCCGCAGGGCCTGGCGGGGAAAGACATCCTGGCAGCGGCGGATACCGGCTCAGGGAAAACCGCAGCCTTTCTGCTCCCCGTCACCATGACGGCACTGCGGGAGGTGACCGCGAGGGGCTGGGGAAGGGGCATGGCCAGCAGAGCATAAGGGGCAAGGCTGAGGGGCAGAGCTAAAGGGGAGGGGGGCAAGGGGCAGGGCTGGAAGGGACAAGGGGTAGGGAGGCTGGAGGGGGCAAGTCATAGGGAGTCTGGAGGAGGGGAGAGGTACGGCTGGAGGAGGAGAAATAGCGGGTTGGAGGAGGGGGTGGGCAGTGCTAGAGGAGCAAGCTACCATTGGAAAAATTGAGCATCTCTGAATTGTCCCCATCAGCAAAAGTACTAAAGCATCCTGCACTTCGTTACTGATAAACAGTTTTGGAGTGTGTGCTGATCTGCTCTGAAAGAGCAGTCGAAGCAGACTCAATATTAACTTTCAAAAGGGAATTGTGTAGATACTTGCAAAAGAAAGATTGCAGGGCAATGAGCAACTTTCAGAGAGCTAGAATGAATAGAGTGGGCTGAATCACGTAGGGCCTAATGTTCGATTCTACAAACTAATGTGAGGCAAAACATGGATAGAATCATGGTTTGGTCGCACATAAAGCACAATACAATCTCCACATTCCAAAAGCGATCCACCTGGAGAAGGTGGAATAAAAGATTTGCAAGGAGGATACCAGAACTGAGGTTATAATTATCAGGAAACAGTTTAATTAGAAAGAAGATGTTTTATTTGTGGAGGAGTCCAAAATTAAGAGGAGCATAAATATAAGATAGTCACTAATAAATCCAGTATGATATCTCAACCCAGAATCTGGGTAGAATGTGGGACTTGCAACGACACGGAGTATTTGAGATGAAGAGTGTTGAAGTGAAATCAAGATAAACATAGGAGGGAGAAAGGAAGAGAAGGATGTGTCGGTAGTGGGTGAAGGGTGAACACTGGAATAGACCTGTGGAGCTGAGTTCAATATTTCTTGGTAGGAAGTTAGACGGGTGCGCAGTAATCTGAAGGTGATCTCTTTGCCCATGTTTGACCGAATGTTTAAGGGGCTTTTAGATAAGTAAATGAATATGCAGGGAATAGAGAGAGATGGGCCAAGGGCAGGCAGAAGGAATTAGTTTAATTTGCTGTCATGTTCAGCACAACCTCGTGGGCCAAAGAGCCTGTTCCTGAATTGTTCTATGATCTCATAAAGCTTCATGAGGACCAGAGTCAATGTTAAGGACTCCCAGGGGCGCTCCCTCCCAACTGTATACCATCCTCTCTGCTGGGACTGTCCTGCGAGTGGAACAGGGCATTCCCAGGGATGGTGATCATGGTGTCTGGGTATGACTCTGTGAGGTTATGGCTTTGTCAGGTTGTTGCACTCAACCAGCGTGTCTTTGGGACTGTGGGAGCACCCAGAAGAAACCCATGCAGACGCAGAGAGAATGTGCACCATCCTGACTTATTCCTTCACTGTCACTAGGTCAAAATACAGGAACTTCCTTCCAAACTCCGGAATTCCAGTTTCCTCTCGCAGTCCAAAAGATGTGCTGGTTAGGTGTATTGGCCACACGAAGTTCTCCCTCAGTGTACCCGAACAGGCGCCAGAGTGTGTTACTAGGGAAGTTTCACAGTAATTTCATTGCAGTGTTAATGTAAGCCTACTTGTGATAGTAATAAATAAGCTTCATAAAACTACAGCACTGTGGCTGGAACAGTTCAAGAAGTTTCACAACACCAGCTTAAAGTCCAACAGGTTTATTTGGAATCACGAATTTTCAGAGTGTTGTTCCTTCATCAGGTGAGTCAAGGAGCAGTGCTCCGAAAGCTCGTGATTCCAGCTAAACCTGTCGGACTTTAACCTGGTGTTGTGAGACTTCTCACTGTGCCCCACGCCAGTCCAACGCCAGCATCTCCACATCACAGTTCAGAAAGGCAGCTCACCTTCCTCTTCTCAAGGGCAATTAGGGACAGGCAGTAAAAGCTGGCTTGGCCAATGAGGCACACATCCCATGAATGAATAAAAAAAAAGTTGTACTCCCTATCCATTACTCCATAGTCCTACATTTCTTTCCCTTCATTTCCTTCAGGACAGCACAGTGACACACTGGTCAACACTGCTGCCCCACAGCGCCAGGGACCCGGCTTCGACTGGCTCACTGTCTGTGTGGAGTCTGCACATTCTCTCCGTGAGTGTGGGTTTCCTCCAGATGCTCTGGTTTCCTCCCACAGTCCAAAGACATGCTGGTTAGCGTGCATTGGCCGTGCTAAATTCTCCCTCAGTGTAGCCGAACAGGCGCTGGAGTGTGGCAACTAGGAGATTTTCACAGTAACTTCATTGCAGTGTTAATGTAAGCCTACTTCTGACTATTAAATAAACTTTACCTTTACTTCTGCAGTTCTTTTTGAGAATTACACTCAATTCCACCTCCACTACCCTTTTAGGCAATGCATTCCAGATTGTAACCACTCTTGTGGGTTATTTTTAAAAAACAGCTTTTTTTCATGCTGCCTTTGTTCCTTTTCCTATTCGCTATAAATTGGTCCTCTTTGTTTCTCAACCCTGCTGCCAATGTAAAGAATTTCTCTCTATCTACCCTGACTAGACCCTTCATGATTTGGAACAGCTCTTTCCATCCTGCTCTTCCCAAAGGAGATTGTCCAGGCTCTCCGCACAACTGAAGTTGTGAAGTCATCCCGGGAAAAGTTTTTGTGAATCTTTCTTGACCCTTTCTAAAGCTGTCAGGCTCCTTCCTAAATCGCACTCCCAGAATTGGGGCAAGCCGGTGTTTTATAAAGGTGTGTTGTGACGTTCGAGAGGATGAGACACAAAAAATACTGGGAATTAAAAGTTGTTCTGCCACCAGAAGATCCAGATTTAATTGGTCAACAGCAACTTGGCTGTAAGTTAGGGAGGAATATCCATTGTTTGGAGTATTGTTTTGGAGTATGTTACTAGAGAGGTGGTGCTTGTTACTAGAGAGGTGGTGCTCGACAGACTGGAGGGGCTGATTGTGGACAAGTCCCCAGGACCGGATGGAATGCATCCGAGGGTCCTGAAAGAAATGGCGGAGGTGATAGTGGATGCCTTGGTGGTTATTTTCCAGACGTCGCTGGATTCCGGGGAAGTGCCGGAAGATTGGAAAACGGCTAATGTTACGCCGTTGTTTAAGAAGGGTGCCAGGCAAAAGGCGGGGAATTATAGGCCTGTTAGTTTAACGTCTGTTGTAGGTAAAATGTTAGAATCTGTCATCAAGGAGGAAATAGCGAGGCATCTTGAGGGGAACTGCTTGATAGAGCAGATGCAGCACGGTTTCGTTAAAGGGAAGTCGTGTCTGACAAATTTACTGGAGTTCTATGAGGATGTGTCTAGGGCGGTGGATAGAGGAGAGCCGGTGGATGTGGTCTTTCTTGATTTTCAGAAGGCGTTTGACAAGGTACCTCACAAGAGGTTATTGCAGAAGGTCAGGGGACATGGAGTTGGGGGTAGGGTGTTAGCGTGGATAGAGGACTGGTTGTCAAATAGGAGGCAGAGAGTGGGGGTCAATGGGTGCTATTCGGATTGGCGGATGGTGACTAGTGGAGTGCCCCAGGGGTCGGTGCTGGGGCCTCAGCTATTTACCATTTATATAGATGATCTGGAGGAGGGAACCGAGTGTAGGGTGTCGAAATTTGCTGATGACACCAAAATTGGTGGAAAGGCAAATTGTGCGGAGGGTGTGGAGAGTCTACAGAAGGATCTAGATAGGCTGGGCGAATGGGCCAGGAAATGGCAAATGGAATTTAATGTTGGCGAGTGTGAGGTGGTCCACTTTGGTAGGAATAATGGTAGGAAGGATTATTACTTACGTGGAGAAAAACGTCAGCAGGCGACGGTGCAGAGGGACCTCGGGGTCCTTGTGCATGAGTCGCAAAAACCCAGCTTGTAGGTGCAGCAGGTGGTCAGGAAGGCGAATGGGATGCTGGCCTTCATAGCGAGGGGGATTGAATATAAAAGTAGGGAGGTCTTGCTGCAGCTGTATAGGGCATTGGTGAGGCCGCAGCTGGAGTACTGTGTGCAGTTTTGGGCGCCGTACTTACGCAAGGATATTTTGGCCTTGGAGGGAGTGCAGAGGAGGTTTACTAGGCTGATGCCGGAGTTGAGGGGGTTGAGCTATGAGGAGAGGCTGAATAGATTAGGCTTGTACTCGTTAGAGTTTAGAAGAATGAGGGGAGCTCTCATTGAGACATATAAGATGATGAATGGGATGGATAGGATAGAGGTGGAGAGACTCTTCCCGCTCAGAAAGGATAGTAGGACTAGGGGGCACAGCCTCAAGATAAAGGGGGAGCGGTTTAGAACAGAGTTGAGGAGGAACTTCTTCACTCAAAGGGTGGTGAATCTCTGGAATTCTCTGCCCGTTGAAGTGGTGGAGGCTGCCTCGCTAAATATTTTTAAGACGCGGGTTGATGGGTTTTTGATGAGAGAGGGGATTAAGGGTTATGG
This sequence comes from Carcharhinus amblyrhynchos, assembly GCF_965287045.1. Classification (NCBI taxonomy): domain Eukaryota; kingdom Metazoa; phylum Chordata; class Chondrichthyes; order Carcharhiniformes; family Carcharhinidae; genus Carcharhinus; species Carcharhinus amblyrhynchos. The sequence continues at coordinate 18,891,959 of NC_137358.1, forward strand.
GGAGAGGGCGGGAAAGTGGAACTGAGCCACGACAGATCAGCCATGATCTTATTGAATGGCGGGGCAGGCTTGAAGGGCTAGTTGGCCTACTCCTGCTCCTATTTCTTATGTTCTTATTTGTAGGCGGACACAATAGGGAAGAAATGGGTGAAAGAGGCATTCTGCTGGGTCAGTGGATGGCATGGAGTGATAGAAATAAACTGTCTACAGTAATCAAGAAGCTAGAATAAAAGGGCAGGTAAGTAAGATTAAATGTAAGAGATTTAGAAAAGTGAACAGCAGAGACTTTTTTTAAAATCTTTTTTAGAATCATAGAAACCCTACAGATGCCCTTCGGCCCATCGAGTCTGTACCAACAACAATCCCACCCAGGTCCTACCCCCCTATTTACCCACTAATCTACGCATCCCGGGACACTAAGGGACAATTTAGCTCGGCCAATCAACCTAACCCACACATCTTTGGACTGTGGGAGGAGACCGGAGCACCCGGAGGAAACCCATGCAGACACGGGGAGAATGTGCAAACTCCACACAGACAGTGACCCGAGCCGGGAATCGAACCCGGGAAGCAGCCGTGCTAACCACTGTGCTACCGTGCCGCCCTCATAGAATCATAGAATCTCTACAGTGCAGTAGGAGGCCATTTGGCCCATCGAGTCTGCAATGATTGTCCAACACAGCCTCCCTCCCAGGCCCCCTCCCTGTAGCCCCACATATTTACCACACTAATCCTTCTAGCCTACACACCTTGGGATACTCAAGGACAATTTAGCATGGACAGTCCACCTAACCTGCACATTTGTGGACTGTGGGAGGAAACCAGACCACCCAGAGGAAACCCACGCAGACACGGGGAGAATGCGCAGACTCTGCACAGACAGGGACCCAAGACCGGCATTGAACCTGGGTCCCTGGTGCTGTGAGGAGGCAGTGCTAACCACTGTGCCACCGGTTGTGAGGATGTGGTTGGAGACTGTGACGATATTTGACGGAAAAGGGAATATTAAATATTTCTAAGGCAAAAGTAGATAGATTCTGCTTACGCAAAGGGATCCAAGGTTATCAGGGGTAGATGGGAATATGGAACCTGAAACAGATCAGCCAGGATCTTATTGAATGGCACAGCAGACTCAAGGGAGCAAAAGGCCTACTCCTGCTCCTATTTTCGATCAAGGAATGTAGGAAGAGAGCAGGCGCGCGGGGTTTGACTGATTGAATGTGGATGATAAACACCAACATAGACTGGAGAGAACGGCTGATTCAGTGTTACAATTTCTCTGTAATTCTGTTTCTAACCTCCCAACATCTGACCTTGGGAATATTTGGCTGTGTATCCCTATGTTGGACAGACCGAAGAGAGTTTGATGACACTACCCAAAATGAGGATATTCAGCATCCCTTAAGTTGATGGGTTTAGAAATAAAACTGATACTTTTTTCCTGTACCTCAGTTCTACAGCATCTGTTGGTTTCCCTGTCTTTCAGAATGAGAAGTCTCTGCCTCAGCAGCCTGTTGGGTTGGTACTGACTCCAACGCGTGAACTTGCCATTCAGATCGAAGGGCAGGCCAAGGAGCTGATGATGGGTCTGCCCAACATGAGAACTGCCTTGCTGGTCGGGGGAATGCCTTTACCACCCCAGCTCCACCGCCTCAAACAAAGCATTAAGGTAAGATATCAAGCCCAAACTGCACCCTCCAGCTTATTCCATCAATGGGCGACATGGTGGCACAGTGCTTTAGCACTGCTGCCTCACAGCTCCAGGGTTCCAGGTTCAATTCCAGCCTCTCTGCGTGGAGCTTGCTTTCTCCCTGTATCTGCACGCGTTTCCTCCGGGTGCTCTGGTTTCCTCCCACACTCCAAAGTTGAGCTGGTTTGGTGGATTAGCCATGCCAAATTGACCCTAATGTGATGGGGATTAGCAAGGTGGGGTTACGGGTATGGGGCCTGAGTGGGAGTGTGGTTGGTGCAGACTCGATGGGCTGAATGGCCTCCTTCTGTACTGTGAATGATCTGCTCGGAATAATTTTAATTTGTATAGTACTGCAGTTTCAGCTTTCCCCTCGTCACACCCTTCTCTCCTGTAGAGTACTTCACTCTGGTTTCACAGTGCCTCCATGGCCAATCTTCCTGATAAACCTGGAAAATAATTGTGAGCAGACTGTTGAACTGCTTGGGGCATCACATCTGAATCTAATCCTATTCTCTGTCCAGATTCTATACGGTTAAGATGTGGAGATGGCGGTATTGAACTGGGGTAAACGCAGTAAGAAGTCTCAAAACACCAGGTTAAAGTCCAACAGGTTTATTTGGTAGCAAAAGCCACTAGCTTTCAGGGCTGTGCCCCTTCGTCAGGTGAATGGGGAGTTCTGATCACAAACAGAGCATGTAAAGACACACTCAGTTTACAGAATACTGATTAAAATGCGAGTCTTTACAGGTAATCAAGCCCAAAGGTACAGACAGTGTGAGTGGAGAGAGGGTTAAGCACAGGTTAAAGAGATGTGTATTGTCTCCAGACAGGACAGTTAGTGAGATTTTGCAAACCCAGGCAAGTCATTGGGGTTACAGATAGTGCGACATGAACCCAAGATCCCGGTTGAGGCTGTCCTCATGTGTGTGGAACTTGGCTATCAGTCTCTGCTCAGCGACTCTGCGCTGTCGTGTGTCGTGAAGGCCGCCTTGGAGAACGCTTACCTGAAGATCAGAGGCCGAATGCCTGTGATCACTGAAGTGGTCACCCATAGGAAGGGAACAGTCTTGCCTGGTGATTGTTGAGTGGTGTTCATTCGTCTGTTGTCGTAGCATCTGCAGGTCTCCCCAATGTACCATGCCTCGGGACATCCTTTCCTGCAGCGTATCAGGTAGACAACGTTGGCCTAGTTGCAAGAGTATTTACCGTGTACCCGGTGGATGGTGTTCTCACGTCAGATGATGGCATTCGTGTTGATGATCCAGCATGTCTTACAGAGGTTGCTGTGACAGGGTTGTGTGGTGTTGTGGTCACTGTTCTCCTGAAGGCTGGGTAGTTTGCTGCGAACAATGGTCTGTTTGAGGTTGTGTGGTTGTTTGAAGGTAAGAAGTGGGGGTGTGGGGATGGCCCTGGTGAGATGTTCGTCTTCATCAATGACATGTTGAAGGCTCCGGAGAAGATGTCGTAGCTTCTCCGCTCCGGGAAAGTACTGGACGACGAAGGGTGCTCTGTCCACTGTGTCCCGTGTTTGTCTTCTGAGGAGGTTGGTGTGGTTTTTGGCTGTGGCGCGTCGGAACTGTCGATCGATGAGTCAAGCGCCAAATCCTGTTCTTATGAGGGCATCTTTCAGCGTCTGGAGGTGTCTGTTGCGATCCTACTCATCTGAGCAGACCCTACAGAGGGCTTGTCCGTAGGGGATGGCTTCTTTAATGTGTTTAGAGTGGAAGCTGGAGAAATGGAGCATCGTGAGGTTATCTGTGGGCTTGTGGTGCTGTGAGGTGCTGAGGTGACCGTCCTTAATGGAGATGCATGTGTCCAAATTGAGAATATGATCTCTAAATTGGTTTCCAGGATGCGGTGTTTGCTGTAGAGCTGGTGTATGAGGTGGTTGACAAGTGTGACAGAGGTGAACCACCTCATACAGCAGCTCTACAGCAAACGCTGCATTCTGAAAACCAAAATAGATTCCATATTCTCAACTTGCGCTCAGGACACAGACCAGCTGTGAAACTCTGCTAAGCAGATGAGACGAAGGAACTACACCATCTACACACACACCAAGAACAGGAAACTTGAGAAACTCGGCATCACCACCAGCAGCATCCAAGCCTCCCCCGGCACCACCACAGAAAACAGAACCACTGCAGGGAAGCCCATTGTCAACTTGTCGGACTACACACTTCAACCAGATGAAATCGAAGTTCTCAGCCCAGGGCCCAATTTCTGCCCCACCACCAAAATAGACCCCATCAGTCTCGACACAGAGGAATTCATCAGGCGAATGAGGCTGCGGGAGTTTTTCCACAAACCCCAAGAGGCCAACAGCGAACACAATGAGACAGCCAGTGAACCGGAACAGCCGACAGAGAGATCCGCTGTGCAGCAACCGAAGAGGAGAGAGTCCAATTGGACTCCTCCGGAAGGTCGCTGCCCTCGACTGGACATGTATGTCCAAACCATCAGGAGGTGCGTCAACACCAGATTCATCAACCGCACTCACAAAACAGCCCCGAACATCACCCAAGCACAACGCAACGCCACCCACGCTCTCAAGACCAACCGCAACATTGTCATCAAACCAGCAGACAAAGGAGGGGCCATCGTCATACTGAACAGAACGGATTACTGCAAAGAAGTGTACCGACAACTGAACAACGAGGAACATTACAGACAGTTACCCACAGATCGACGAAAGAACACACCCGTCAACTCAACACGCTAATCAAGACCTTTGATCCAGACTTTCAGAGCACCCTCTGTGCTCTCATCCCACATACTCCCTGCGTTGGAGATCTCTACTGCCTCCCAAAGATGCACAAGGCAAACACACCCGGCCGTACCATCGTATTGGGCAATGGGACTCTGGGTGAGAACCTCTCCGGCTACATCAAGGGCATCCCGAAACCCATTGTACAAAGAACCACCAGCTTTTGTCGCGACACTACGGACTTCCTACAGAAACTCAGCACACATGGAGTCGTTGAACCAGGGACACTCCTTGTTACAATGGATGTCTCGGCGCTCTACACCAACATCCCCCATGACGATGGCATTGCTGTAACTGCCTCAGTACTCAACACTGACAACTGCCAGTTTCCACATGCAATTTTACAACTCATCCGCTTTATCCTGGACCACAATGTCTTCACCTTCAACAACCAGTTCTTCATCCAGACACATGGAACAGCCATGGGGACCAAATTCGCACCTCAATATCCCAACATCTTCATGCACAGGTTCGAACAAGACCTCTTCACCGCACAGGACCTTCAACCGATGCTATACACTAGATACATCGATGACATTTTCTTCCTTTGGACTCATGGTGAACAATCACTGAAACAACTATATGATGACATCAACAAGTTCCATCCCACCATCAGACTCACCATGGACTATTCCCCGGAATCGGTTACATTCTTGGACACACGCATCTCCATTAAGGACGGTCACCTCAGCACCTCACTGTACCGCAAGCCCACAGATAACCTCACGATGCTCCACTTCTCCAGCTTCCACCCTAAACACGTTAAAGAAGCCATCCCCTATGGACAAGCCCTCCGTATACACAGGATCTGCTAAGAGCAAAGAACAAAAGAACAAAATCAGCCCGGGAAACAGGCCCTTCGGCCCAACGAGCCCGCGCCGCCATCTCAACACCACCAGTCCCCCTACTCCACCCACGACCCCTGTCTAATGTTTTATGGCCATCCAGATTGAGGGAAACTGATTTCGGGACAATTTATTCCTGCCAATCAGCCTAACAGCACATCTTTGGGGTGTGGGAGGAAACCGGAGCACCCGGAGAAAACCCACGCAAGCACGGGGGAGAATGTGCAAACTCCCACAGACACCGGCCCAAATCCATGTGTCTGCACAGCAATCAGTGATGGTCACTGAGCTGTCGTCTTGCCCAGTATCTGGTCCAGTTTAGGCACACACTAATGACATGAAGCACTAGCCCAAAGTCGAACAACCAAGAGCAGCCCCAGTATGACCCATCACGTGTATTTCCCTCTTTGGACACGAGGTGGACCGACTTAAAACCTGTGAATGAAAGGAGAAAAAACATTATTATCATACCATATCCATTTACATTACCAGGGACGCCCCAATGCTAATGACCCTTATTTAAAACAATCTCCTATATCCACCCATCTCCAACCGACTCATGTGCCTGTCTAAGTTACTCTTAAATGACTCTAGCGTGTTTGCCTCCACCACCTTACTTGGCAGAGCATTCCATACCCCCACTACCCTCTGTGTGAAAAACCTCCCTCTAATATCTGTGTTGTACCTCTCCCCCCTCACCTTAAGTCCATGGCCCCTTGTCCTATGTGTCTCTATCATAGGAAATAGCTGACCTCTGTTTATTCTATCTATACCCTTCATAATCTTATATACCTCTATTAGATCCCCCCTCAGTTGGCGTCTTTCAAGGGAAAAGAGCCCCAATCTCTTCAATCTTTCCTCATACCCCAGTCCCTTCCATACCAGGCAACATCCTGGTGAACATCCTCTGCACTCTCTCCAGAGTCTCCACGTCCTTCTGGTAGTAAGGCGACCAGAACTGGACGCAGTACTCTAAATGCGGCCTAACCAACGTTCTGTACAACTGCAACATTAGACTCCAGCTCTTATATTCTATACCCCTTCCTATAAAGGCTAACATACCATAGGCTTTCTTCACCACACTCTCCACTTGCCCTGCCACCTTCAAAGACTTGTGCACTTGCACCCCCAGGTCTCGCTGTGATTCTATACTCCTTACGGGCTTACCCTTTACCATATAACTCCCCCCTGCATTATTCCGGCCAAAATGCATCACCTCACATTTATCTGGATTAAACTCCATTTGCCACGTATCTGCCCAATCAACCAGCCTATCAATATCCCGCTGTATTGCCAGACACTGCTCCTCACTGCCCGCCAATCCAGCCATCTTGGTGTCATCAGCAAATTTGCTGATCGCAACACCTACTCCCTCTTCCAAATCATTTATATACACTACAAAGAGAAGAGGTCCCAGTACCGAGCCCTGCGGCACACCACTAGTGACAGACCTCCAGCTAGAAAAAGACCCCTCCACTACTACTCTCTGACTCCTCTTTGCAAGCCAGTTCTCTACCCTTCTAGATACCTGACCACATATCCCATGAGCTTTAATCTTCTGTACCAACCTACCAAGATGAGGAGGATCGTGACAGACACGTCCAGACGCTGAAAGATGCACTCATGAAAACAGGATATGGCACTCGACTCATCGATTGACAGTTCCGATGCGCCTCAGTGAAAAACCACACCAACCTCCTCAGAAGACACACGGGACACGGTGGACAGAGCACCCTTCGTTGTCCAGTACTTCCCCGGAGCAGAGAAGCTACGACATCTTCTCCAGAGTCTTCAACATGTCATTGATGAAGATGAACATCTCGCCAGGGCCATCCCCACACCCCCACTTCTTGCCTTCAGACAACCGCACAACCTCAAACAGACCATTGTCCACAGCAAACTACCCAGCCTTCAGGAGAACAGTGACCACAACACCACACAACCCTGTCACAGCAACCTCTGTAAGACATGCCGGATCATCGACATGGATGCCACCATCTCACGTGAGAATACCATCCACCGGGTACACAGTAAATACTCTCGCAACTCAGCCAACGTTGTCTACCTGATACGCTACAGGTAAGGATGTCCCGAGGCATGGTACATTGGGGAGACCATGCAGACGCTACGACAACGAATGAATGAACATCGCTCGACAATCACCAGGCGAGGCTGTTCCTGTTGGCGAACACTTCAGCGGTCACGGGCATTCGATTTCTGATCTTCAGGTAAGCGTTCTCCAAGGCGGCCTTCATGACAGCGCAGAGTCGCTGAGCAGAGACTGATAGCCAAGTTCCGCACACATGAGGACGGCCTCAACCGGGATCTTGGGCTCATGTTGCACTATCTGTAACCCCCGTGACTTGCCTGGGTTTGCAACATCTCACTTACTGTCCTGTCTGGAGACAATACGCATCTCTTTAACCTGCGCTTAATACTATCTCCGCTCACATTGTCTGTAGCTTTAAGACTTGATTAGTTGTAAAACATTCTAATCAGTATTCTGTAAACTGAGTGTGTATCTTTATATGCCCTGTTTGTGATCAGAACTCCCCACTCACCTGACGAAGGGGCAGAGCCCCGAAAGCTCGTGGCGTTTACTACCAAATAAACGTGATGGACTTTAACCTGGTGTTGCCAGATTCTATACAGTCACAGATTCCACCAGGAATCAGCAATAAATGCTGGCCTTGCCAGTGACAGACGTGAGTGAACCAAAGAGAGAATTATTGGATCAGGAGCACTGTTTTTGCTGTTGTTTGTTTTTCCCAGCTGAGGCTGCTAAAACCATCTGCTATCCCAGCTGAGGTTTCCTAAAAGCACAAAGCTGTATCCAACCCACTGGCCTGCCTGGCTCAGCCCTGCCCTGATCCAGTTACTGATGGGACCATTGAGTACCTCTGTTTGTGTTGTTTTTTTAATGGGCACGGTGCCACAGCACTGACCATGAAAGCCTCACGTCAACATTGCTACTTATGCCCGGTGGGGGGAACCATGTAACAGTGTCCGCTATTTCTGTCGTGTTACTTGTTACTAACAGTGAGTTCCTTTGCGCGTCTGGAAACGGTGATTATTTCACAGCCGTTCGACCCAGTACAAGAAGTGAAAGATTCCTCCAGAATTTAAAACATAACAAATCTCTGAGTGTTCCTACTGTCACTGAACTGTCTGCACCGGCTTCCTCCCCTAATCTGACAGCAACAACCTGCAAAATCTCCCCTATCTCTTTCACCCAACTATTGGTCACTTACCCAACACTGCCTCAGTGTCAGTTGTTTCCGATAATATCTCCAACGTAGCAAAAACAGCACCTTGCTGGAGCTGGGGTAAAACCAGAAAATATCAGCAATATTCAGCAAGTTGAGCAGCGTCAGTGGATGGAGAACATTTCAGATCTGTGACTTTACATCAGATCAGAGGGTATTATCCTTGGAAGGGAAACGTTTCAGGAAAGATTCGATAGAGATCTTCAATATCATGAATGGTTTTGATAGAATAAATAATAAGAAACTTTCCAGGGACGGAAGAGCCAGGAACCAAAAAGCACAGGTTCAAGTTAATTGGTAAAAGAAAGTTTTAAAGTTTATTTATTAGTGTCACAAGTGGGCTTACGTTAACACGGCAATGAAGTTACTGTGAAAATCCCCTGGTCTGCACTCCAGCGCCTGTTTGGGTACACCAAGGGAGAATTCTAGCATGGCTGATGCTCCTAACCAGCACGCCTTTTGGACTGTGGGAGGAAACCGGAGCACCTGGAGGAAACCCACGCAGACACGGGGAGAATGTGCAAATTTCACACAGATGGTGACCCAAGCCAGGAATTGAACCCGGGTCCCTGGGGCTGTGAGGTAGCTGTGCTGACCACCCTGCCACCCCTAACCAGAGGTAAAACGAGAGCTTTTTTGATACCTGACCATTTATTATAATCTGGAACGTGCTCCTGGAAAGGGTGGCAGAAGCAGATTCTGTAATAACTTTGAAAATAGAATTGAATGAGTACATGAATAGAGAAAAAGCTGTAAGTCTATGGGAGAAAATCAGTGGGCTGGGGCTAACTGAAAAACTGTTTCAAAACCATCACGGAGGCGGAATCCTCTTCCTGTGCTGGATTATGCTGTACAATTCTGAAACTGGAATTTTGACGTCTAACTCTCAGGAATTACTAACCCAGTGAAATAATCACCAGGGCACCTATTTAAAATTCATTTTGTGTACTTCAGTTAAGCGATAAACACTTGTAAAGTGAGATTTTAATACATTCCTACCAAGCAAGATATTAAATGTCTTGTATCTGTTACATATATCCTGTTTGTGACGCTTGTTTCCTGTGTCAAGCTTGGGTGTTACATTTGCTATTACTTTGAACCATAAAGCATGTACAACAAAGGCCTGTGTGCCTGTAGCACCATCCCCTACCTCAGCATGTCTCTAAACCTTTCACAGCCAATTCAGCACTTCTGATATGTAACGATAAAGATAAAGTCACTATAGTCCCAGCTGACTGTAGGCTCTGAGGGGAGAACTGACTGGTGGTGATTTAACCCGAGGATCACCACACCTCAAGCGAGGGGCAGGGTTGAGAAGACTTCATGAATAACCTCAGCTGGTACAAGAATTGAACCTGTGGCTGTTGATGCCATTCTTCGTCACTGACCAGCTGTCCAGCCAACTGAGCTAAACTAACAGTGAGATGCAGTCACTGCTGCAATGTAAGAAACATGGCAGTCAACTATCACTCATCAAACAGCAAGGAGATAAGGATCAGATAACGTATTCTCACGTATGTTGGTTGCCGGGGACAGCAGGAAGCACTCAGTCTAGACTTTGTGCTTGAGTCTTGGAGCTGGACTTCAACGTACGACCTTCTAACTCAATAGACAAGCTTGTTAAAGCTAAGGCAGGGTTTCCCAAACTTTCTCAGCCATAGAAATCTTTTCACCCCCCAACAATACCGATGGAACCCGTAGGAAACACTTATAAAATGCTGAAGAGTTAAACCATCAAAAAAATTGATTGTTTTTGTGCAATAGTAAAATATGCAAAAATAAAGTTATATACCTATTTGTTGTTTCTTGTGTGTATGTATATATACATATAAAAATAATATAGTATATTTTATATAATATATATTGTATTTTATAGTAAGAAGTCTCACAAAACCAGGTCAAAGTCCAACAGGTTTATTTGGAATCACAAGCTTTTGGAGCTCCGCTCCTTCATCAGATGAGTGGAGAGGTGGGTTCACAAACATGGCACATATAGACACAGACACAATAGCAGGATAATAGTTGAAGTGCGAGTCTTTACAGATAATCGAGTCTTTACAGATACAAACAGTGGAGAGAGGGATAATCACAGGTTAAAGAGGTCTGAATTGTCTCAAACCAGGATAGTTAGTAGGTTTTCTCAAGCCCAAGGTGGGGGTTACAGACAGTGTGACATGAACCCAAGATCCCAGTTGAGGCCGTCCTCATGCATGTGGAACTTGGCCATCAGTCTCTGCTCAGCGACTCTGCGCTGTCATCAAAACACATGACAATTCTAATGGAACATTTTGGGCCTATTCCACAGGTTATTATAGCAACACCAGGGCGGCTGCTGGAAATCCTGAAGCAAGAAGCCGTTAGCCTGTGCAGAGTGCGGACTGTGGTGGTGGATGAGGTAAGTGCTAAAGAGGAAATCGCCCATTCGGCAGCAGAGATTCAAACAGCCCTGACCAGTATCAGTCCCACTCCCTGTGGCTCCAAAGCTGAGAGGCTACTCAGCAACAATGTCAGGAGGTCAGAAAGTATGAGCACGAGATTGGTGCAGTTTGAGAGAATATTATTCTAAATGTAGCCTATGGTGTGCCTGCCGAGAGAGTTTGAGGTACAGTGTAGAGGGAGCAGAGTGAGGTACAGTGTAGAGGGAGCAGAGTGAGGTACGGTGTAGAGGGAGCAGAGTGAGGTACGGTGTAGAGGGAGCAGAGTGAGGTACAGTGTAGAGGGAGCAGAGTGAGGTACGGTGTAGAAGGAGCAGAGTGGGGTAAGTGTAGAGGGAGCAGAGTGGGGTACAGTGTAGAGGGAGCAGAGTGAGGTACGGTGTAGAGGGAGCAGAGTGAGGTACGGTGTAGAAGGAGCAGAGTGGGGTACAGTGTAGAGGGAGCAGAGTGGGGTACAGTGTAGAGGGAGCAGAGTGAGGTACGGTGTAGAGGGAGCAGAGTGGGGTACAGTGTAGAGGGAGCAGAGTGAGGTACAGTGTAGAGGGAGCAGAGTGGGGTACGGTGTAGAGGGAGCAGAGTGAGGTACGGTGTAGAGGGAGCAGAGTGGGGTACGGTGTAGAGGGAGCAGAGTGGGGTACAGTGTAGAGGGAGCCTTAAACATATTACAGTTACAACGTAGAAACAGGCCATTCAGCCAGACCAGTCTGTGACCGGCGTTTACACACAAGGAAACAGTTGTAATCTAATAGAGTCACAGAGGTTTACAGTATGGAAACGGGCCCTTCAGACTGTCCATGCCAGAGTTTTTTTCTTGAACTACTCAGCTAGTCCCAATTGCCCGTGTGTGGCCCATATCCCTCTATACTCATCCTCCCCATGTAACTGTCTAAATGCTTTTTAAAAGACAAAATATTGTACCCACCTCTACTACTACCTGGCGACTTGTTCCAGACACTCATTAATCTCTGGGTGAAACAATTGACCCTCTGGACCCTTTCGTATCTCTCCCCTCTCATCTTAAACTTATAATGCCTGTTCTCATATTCCTTTAGCCCTTTGTCTTTCTGCCAGATATCCAATCTAATCTTTAATGTTGACAGTTTCTGCCTCAACTAACTCCAGTAGTCAAGTCAACAGCCGCACACAGCTCTTTCTGTGATGGTGTATCTCCTCCCCTCCGTTCCAAATGTTTTACATGTAATCCTGTATCTTCAGATCCCCTTATTCCTCAGCTTATTGGAAAGCATCAGCTTCTGTCTGCCCCATCATCCTTTCATCATTTAAAATATTCCTATTATAGTTGGACAGGATTCCTGTTTCTGTACACCAGTTGGTCACTCCTGCTGAGTGAAGGCATGGAGTGAGGACAGGATTAGACCTGGCTGCAACCACCACCACCACCCCCTCTGCGCGCACACACACACACCGGGAAATTTCCTGATGATGCTTTCACTGTAGGTTACAACATGACATTTGACCCCTAAGATCATGGGCAGCAACCCCACCCCGAACCCTCTCAGGATTACGCACCTTCAGAACAGGAGATAACTTCAACAAATCAATCCGTCTGGGACAAGCGAGGCCACACCTGGAGTATTGGGTGCAGTTTTGGCCTCCTTACCTGAGGAAGGATGTCCTTGCTATAGAGGGAGCACAGCGAAGGTTTACCAGGCCGATTCTGGGGATGGCAGGTCTGTCATATGAGGAGAGACTAAGTCGGTTAGGATTATGTTAATCGGAGTTGAGAAGAATGAGAGGGGATCTCATAGAAACTTATAAAATTCTAACGAGGTTAGACAGGGTAGATTCAGAAAGAATGATCCCTATGGTGGGGAAGTCCTCGTTTGAGGATCAAGGGTAAATAAATCTTTTAGAACTGAGGTGAGGGGAAATTTCTTCGCCCAGAGAGCAGTGAAAGTGTGGAGTTAACTACCACAGAAAGTAGTTAAGGCCAAAACATTGTGTGATTTCAAGAAGAAATTAGATATCGCTCTCGGAGCTAAAGAGATCAAGGGATATGGGGGGGGGAATCAGGATATTGAATTTGAATATCAGCCATGATCAAAATGAATGGCAGAGCGGACTGGAAGGGCTGAGTGGCCTCCCCCTGCGCCTGTGTTCTATGTTTCTGTTCTGTCTGTTGATTGCAGCTTCTTGCTGAGGTTCTTTTAACAGTAGCTCCTAAACCTGTAACCACTACCACCTAGAAGGAAACAAGAGCAGCTGATGCTCCTTTCAGCCACACCTCCAGATCCTCAAATCATGATCACTAGTTACTATCCTGACTTGGAAATATATCATTATTCCTTCATTGTCATTGGATCAAAATCCCGGAAGTCCCTCCTGAACAGCTATGGAAGCACCTCCACTACCTGGACTGGAGCCATTCAGGAAGGTAGCTCACCGCCACTTTGACGCAATATTGTTGGCTTTCTGCCAATGCCCATGTCCCAAAAAATCAGTAACTAGTGTGCATGTTGCAACACAGCTGAGGATGAAAGTAAAAGGTGTTGTTTTTCTTGAGGTCGACACCATGTTGAAGATGGGATTCCAGCAGCAGGTGTTGGATATTCTGGAGAAAGTGCCCGAGGAGCATCAAACGATTCTGGTCTCTGCCACCATCCCTGCTGGCATTGAGCAGCTGGCCACCCAGTTCCTTCAGGACCCAGTCAGGATCACAGTTGGAGAGATGAACCAGCCTTGTTCCAATGTCCGTCAGATTATCCTGTGGGTAGAAGAACCATCCAAGAAGAAGAAGCTGTTTGAGATCCTAAACGCAAGTAGAATTGAAGTTTTCGGTGTGAATGTAAAGTCAAATATCTGCAAACCATCCAATCGCTGGGGAGTGGCTGGTGGGAGTGGAACTGGCTTGTAGTCACAACCCAGTTATTGGTGATCGGGGCAGGGCAAAGAGATCCCATTGTGGATCAACTGGGAATTGTGGAACTCAACCACTGCTAACTGCAAGGTCCTAGGTTTAACCCCCAACCGTTGGAGAATTAGCTGGTAATGCTGGCATTGGTAATCTCCTGTACTTTAGGCAGTCCCTCAGGATCAAGGATGACTTGCTTCCATTCCAGTTTGATGGGTGGCAGAATGACACAGTGGTTGGCACTGCTGTGTCACAGCACCCAGGACCCAGGTTCAATTCCAGCCTTGGGTCACTGTTTGTGTGGAGTTTGCACATTCTCCCTGTGTCGGCGTGGGTCTCCTCAGGGTGCTCCGGTTTCCTCCCACAGTCCAAAGATGTGTGAGTTAGGTGGATTGGCCATGATAAAAATGTGCGGGTATTGGGAGGGTGAGAGAGCCTGGGCGACACTCTGTCATAGGGTTGGTGCAGAATGGCCTCCTGCACTGTAGAGATTCTGTGATTCTTAGATGGCTGATAAGTTCAATGCATGAACTGCAGAGGGCTTGAAGGGTTGGGTAGTTGAGCTGTTGGGAGGTTTCTGCACTCTCTCCAATGCTTTGACTTCACCTCTGCACATTCTCATCAAAGTCTCTCGATATGTTCGCTGCCTTCTTGAATGTTTTGTTTGGTCACAAGGCCAGGTCTCCCATGAGTATATTCAGCCTTTTGAAGGCATCTCTAAAGTGTTTCCTTAGAGTCTCCTGAGTTCCTAGTGGGAGAGTTGCTGTAGGAGTCACTGGCTCTAGGCAAGGAGTGAATTAGTATCAGTGTGTCTGGGATAAGGAGGGATGTGGGATGTAGAGAATCAGACAAAGCTGCTGCTCAGTCTGACGGCAGCCAGGTGTGAATGTGTGTGGAAAATGTAGGGTGAGGATACTATTAGGCTGCAATGTGATGCACTCACAGTTAAATAGCTCACTTACACACCTGAAAAATTATCATTTAAATGAGGGACTAGAGGTTCCCTTTTAAAATGCTTCAGGATTGAAGGGAGAGAGAAAGGAGTGAGTGGAGATGAGTTTCCATTAAAACCTCAGCCTCTGTGTTGTACAAACATTTTCTAACCTATTTTCTGTTTGTTCCACTCGTACAGGATAGCAAACTCTTCCATCCCCCTGTGCTGGTGTTTGTGGATTGTAGACTGGGAGCTGATCTCCTGTCGAATGCCGTACAGACGATCACAGGTTTGAAAACTGTGGCCATTCACTCGGACAAGGCCCAGTGTGAACGCAATCAGATTGTGCAGGTAAAAGGCTGATGGAAACCAAGGAGTGAGTCGGTGAATTAGCCCCTTACTGAACCGCACAGCACAAAGCTTTCTATCATCCACCCCTGATGTGTTTCATTCTAGACCAGGGCAGTATTTGGAATGCTGCGGTTGGAATGGGTATCCCTGGGTTCAGGAAAATTCATTGTCCTGACTGTTGTTTGACCAAACTTCAGGGTATGATTGACGCCTGCTGTGCTCCCAAGAACCTGGTCCAGATTCAAACCTTAACAGCAGCTTACATTTACACAGCGACTTTAACATAATAAAACCACCAAGGACACCCCACTGGGGCAGAACTTTTCGTCCAGCCTCATTAAGTGACATTAGGGCAGAGGCTTTCTCAAAGACTTAGGTTTTAAGGGATGTTTTCATAGAAATCCATAGAATTCCTATGCTGCAGAAAGAGGCCATTTGGCCCATCAAATCTGCATTGACCCTCTGAAAGCGGGTCCAGCCAGGTCCTCCCTTCCGCCCTATCCCCATAACCCTTGGCCAATCCACCTAACCTGCACATCTTTGAATGTCTATCTTTTTAATGGAGAAAGGAGTAGCAGAGAGACCTAGGGAAGGAATTCCAGGGCTTAGGGTCCTGGCAGTTGAAGGCACGGAGACCAATTGCCCGGAATTAAAGTTGGGAAAGTTCAAGTGATCAGCATTAGAGGAGCTCAGAGATCTGAGGACAGTGGGACTGGGGGAGAGATTGCAGAGGTAGGGATGGGAAAGCCACACTCTGACGGCTGTTTGGGTCAATGTATCTCTAACAGGACTTGTAAGAGATATAGGGCAGCAACATTTTGCATAACATAGAATCATATAGTGCAAAAGGAGGCCATTCGGGCCATTGAGTCTGTACCGACCACAATCCCAGTCAGGGCCTATCCCCATAACCCCATGCATTTACCCTAGCTGGTGCCCCTAACACTAAGAAGCAATTTAGCTCGGCCAATCCACCTAACCCGCACATCTTTGGACTGTGGGAGGAAACCCAAGCAGACATGGGGAGAAGGTGCAAACCCCACACAGAGTGTGACCTGAAGCTGGAATTGAACCCGAGTCCCTGGCATTGTGAGGCAGCAGTGCCAACCACTGTGCCGCCCCTCCACGTGACTCCTGTCTATGTAGTTGATGCCATCTTGTTGAATATCTAGTATTAAATTCAATCTCTGAATACACCAGAGTTTCACCACCAGGCTTATTCCTGGACGGGGCCAGTGTGTAAATAA
>NC_137358.1:18910868-18913368 GCF_965287045.1 Carcharhinus amblyrhynchos
TTCTGAGGGAGTGGTTAGCAGGCAGTTGTGGGCCATCAGATTTAAATCAGCGCCAGGTTTAAAAGGAGGCCTGGTGTAGACAGCGGGCAGCGTCTGAGCGGGCAGCAGAGTGAGTGGGAAGCAGAGTGAGCTACTAGGGCTTAATATCAAAAAGGGCTTGAAGGAAAAAAGGCCAGGTGAGTTCGTTAAAAAAACAAAAAAAACAAAAAAAAAAAAATTTTTTCAAAACTACTACAGTAAATAATGGAGGGGCATGTGATGTGTGGTTTCTGTATGATGTGGGAACTGGTGGACCCTAGGGTTCATCCCAGTGACCATGTCTGCAGTAAGTGCAGGTTGCTGGAGGAGCTCCAGCTCAGGGTAAATGAGCTGGCCTCTGAGCTACAGACACTGAGGCTCATCAGGGGGAGAGAGGGTGCCATTGTCAATGGGGTGCAAGTGACATCCACCCCCCCTAGACTGGCTAACTCTAAGGGTCAGGGACAAGAGGGGGCTACTGGGAAGAGTAAGGGGGGTGAGGAGCGGAGGCCTCAGCCTCTTAATTTGCATAACAGGTTTGAGGTTCTTGCTTCCAAGTTGGACGAGAACGAGGCAGGTGAGGTTGGTGAGCAAGCTGCACACGGTACAGTGCTGCAGCAGGACATAGGCAAAGAGAAAAGGAAAAGGAACGTAGTAGTTATTGGGGATAGTGGGGTGAAGGGTATTGACACTGTCCTTTGTCACAATGACAAAGTGCACAGAAGGGTGTGTTGTCTGCCTGGTGCTCGGGTACAGGATGTCGCAGCTGGGCTACAGAGGAACCTGGAGTGGGAGGGTGAGAATCCGGTCGTTGTGATACATGTGGGTGCCGGCGACGTAAGCAAAATGCAGACTGAGGATCTGGGGAGGGAGTATGAAAAGCTTGGAATGGAATTAAAAAGTAGAACCGACAAGGTGGTTATCTCTGGGCTACTGCCTGAACCGTGTGCAGATGGGCGTAGGGTTGACAGGATTAAGGAAGTGAACGGGTGGCTCAGGGATTGGTGTGGGAGGAATGGGTTTGAATTTATGGGGCATTGGCACCAGTATTGGGGTAGGTGGGACCTGTTCGGGAGGGATGGGGTTGGTCTGAACCGAGCTGGGACCAGAGTGCTGGCGAATCGAGTAAAGAGGACTGTAGACAGGGCTTTAAACTAATTGAGGGGGGGAGGGTGTGAGGGTAGGTGACCTTACGAGGTCTAAAGTTAAGGAGAGTGTACATGTAAGGGAAGAGGCCGAGGATGTCCCAATAATAGAGGGAGTAGGGGGCATGAGTATAGTTGGTGGCGTTGCGGCAAATAGGGTCCAGGTGAAGGCTGGGATGAAAGCGCTTTATCTGAATGCATGAAGCATTCGGAATAAAGTGGATGAGCTGATGGCGCAGATCGACACAAATGGATACGATCTGGTGGCCATTACAGAGACGTGGCTGCAGGGTGACAGGGACTGGGAGCTGAATGTACAGGGCTATCAAGTGTTTAGGAAGGATAGACAGGAAGGAAAAGCGGGGGGCGTAGCTCTGCTGATTAAGGATAGCATCAAGGTGGTAGCAAGGGATGATATTGGAGCCAAGGAGCAGAGGGTGGAATCGTTGTGGGTGGAGATTAGGAACAGCAAAGGGAGGAAGACGCTGGTGGGTGTCGTCTATAGGCCCCCGAATAATGATCTGGAGGTGGGGCGGGCTGTTAACGCGCAAATAAGTGCGGCGTGCAGGAATGGGACGGCCGTAGTTATGGGGGATTTCAATCTGCATATTGATTGGTCGACCCATGTTGGACGTGGGGGGCTCGAGGAAGAGTTCTTGGAATGCTGCCGGGATAGTTTCCTTGAACAGTGTGTGTTGGAGCCGACGAGGGAGTGAGCTATCTTGGATCTGGTGCTATGTAATGAAGCGGGTAGAATTAGGGACCTTGTGGTGAAGGATCCTCTTGGGGAGAGTGATCATTGTATGGTGGAGTTTCTGGTGCAGATGGAGGAGGAGAAAGTGGGTTCCCGGACACGCGTCCTTTGTTTGAACAGAGGGGAGTACGGTAGGATGAGAGAAGAATTGGCGAATGTGGACTGGGAGAGCACGTTGGAGGGAGGGTCTGTTGAGGAGCAGTGGAGGATCTTTAAGGAGATCTTTCTTGGTGCTCAACGGAAATTTATTCCGAAGGTCAAAAAGGATAGTAGGAGGAGAGGTAATAAGCCGTGGATAACAAAGGAGGTGAAGGAAAGTGTTAAACTAAAAGCGGAGGAATTTAGAGTAGCTAAGAGTAGTGGGCGAGAAGAGGATTGGGAGAGGTTTAAATGTCAACAAAGATTGACAAAGAAGTTGATAAGGAAGGGTAGGAGAAACTATGAAGCTGGGCTAGCGCTTAATATAAAAAAGGATAGCAAGAGTTTTTATAAATATATAAAAAGGAAGAGGCTGGCTAGGGTAAATGTTGGTCCTTTAGAGGATGAGAAAGGGGACCTAGTGGTAGGGGATGGGGATATGGCT
>NC_137358.1:18918368-19220020 GCF_965287045.1 Carcharhinus amblyrhynchos
AATCTGTATCACGTGTGTAAACTTGTCTGCTGGTGTAAAGATATTGTTGATCATTTGTAAAATGCCTCTGTTTGTCTCAATGGAAAGAGCACGGTGGGTTAGTGCTGCTGCCTCACAGCGCCAGGGACCCGGGTTCGATTCCCAGGGGGCACTGTGACACAGTGGGTTAGCGCTGCTGCCTCACAGCGCCAGGGACCCGGGTTCGATTCCCGGGGGCACGGTGACACAGTGGTTAGCGCTGCTGCCTCACAGTGCCAGGGACCCGGGTTCGATTCCCAGGGGCACGGTGGCACAGTGGTTAGCGCTGCTGCCTCACAGTGCCAGGGACCCGGGTTCGATTCCCGGGGGCACGGTGGCACAGTGGGTTAGCACTGCTGCCTCACAGTGCCAGGGACCCGGGTTCGATTCCCGGGGGGCACGGTGACACAGTGGTTAGCGCTGCTGCCTCACAGCGCCAGGGACCCGGGTTCGATTCCCGGGGGCACGGTGGCACAGTGGTTAGCGCTGCTGCCTCACAGCGCCAGGGACCCGGGTTCGATTCCCAGGGGGCACAGTGACACAGTGGTTAGCGCTGCTGCCTCACAGCGCCAGGGACCCGGGTTTGGTTCCCCACCTTGGGTCACTGTGTGGAGTCTGCACATTCTCCCCGTGCCTGCGTGGGTTTCCTCCCACAGTCCAAAAGATGTGCTGGTTCGATGCACCGGCCTTGCTAAATTCTTCGTCAGTGCACCCGAACAGGCACCAGAGTGTGGCAACTAGGGGATTTTCACAGTAACTTCATTGCCGTGTTAATGTAAGCCTACTCATGACATTAATAAATAAACTTTTGATAGCGTCAGACCTGCTGAGCATCTTTCCAAATCACCATCAGGATCTGTCCTTGGGTGGAATGTGGTGTTGTCTGGTACATGTCTGATCCTGTGACATCAGGCCCACATTTGAGGGCTGTGATGTATCTTAGCCATGATGTGGAGATGCCGGCATTGGACTGGGGTAAACATAGTAAGAAGTCTCACAACACCAGGTTAAAGCCCAACAGGTTTATTTGGTAGCAAAAGCCACTAGCTTTCGGAGTGCTGCTCCTTCATCAGGTGAGTGGGAGTTCACAAACAGGGCACAGAGTCACAAACTCAATTTACAAAATAATGATTGGAATGAGAGTCTTTACAGGTAATCAAATCTTAAAGGTGCAGACAGTGTGAGTGGAGAGAGGGTTAAGCAGAGGTTAAAGAGATGTGTATTGTCTCCAGACAGGACAGTTAGTGAGATTTTGCAAACCCAGGCAAGTCACGGGGGTTACAGATAGTGCGACATGAACCCAAGGTCCTGGTTGAGACCGTCCTCATGTGTGTGGAACTTGGCTATCAGTCTCTGCTCAGTGACCCTGCGCTGTCGTGTGTCGTGAAGGCCGTCTTGGAGAACATTTACCCGAAGATCAGAGACCGGATGCCCGTGACCGCTGAAGTGTTCCCCAACAGGAAGGGAACAGTCTTGGGCATTCAGCCTCTGATCTTTGGATAAGCATTCTCTTTAACCTGTGCTTAACCCTCTCTCCACTCACATTAAGAACATAAGAACATAAGAAATAGGAGCAGGAGTAGGCCATCTAGCCCTTCGAGCCTGCCCCGCCATTCAATAAGATCATGGCTGATCTGTTGTGGCTCAGTTCCACTTTCCCGCCCTCTCCCCATAACCCTTAATCCCCTCTCTTATCAAAAACCCATCAACCCGCTTCTTAAAAATATTTAGCGAGGCAGCCTCCACCACTTCAATGGGCAGAGAATTCCAGAGATTCACCACCCTTTGAGTGAAGAAGTTCCTCCTCAACTCCGTTCTAAACCGCCTCCCCTTTATCTTGAGGCTGTGCCCCCTAGTCCTACTGTCTTTTTTGAGCGGGAAGAGTCTCTCCACCTCTATCCTATCCATCCCATTCATCATCTTATACGTCTCAATGAGATCTCCCCTCATTCTTCTAAACTCTAACGAGTACAAGCCTAGTTTATTCAGCCTCTCCTCATAGCTCAATCCCCTCAACTCCGGTATCAGCCTAGTAAACCTCCTCTGCACTCCCTCCAGGGCCAAAATATCCTTGCGCAGGTGCGGCGCCCAAAACTGCACACAGTACTCCAGCTGCGGCCTCACCAATGCCCTATACAGCTGCAGCAAGACCTCCCTACTTTTATATTCAATCCCCCTCGCTATGAAGGCCAGCATCCCATTCGCCTTCCTGACCACCTGCTGCACCTGCAAGCTGGGTTTTTGCGACTCATGCACAAGGACCCCGAGGTCCCTCTGCACCGTCGCCTGCTGCAGTTTTTCGCCACGTAAGTAATAATCCTTCCTACCATTCTTCCTACCAAAGTGGACCACCTCACACTTGCCAACATTAAATTCCATTTGCCATTTCCTGGCCCATTCGCCCAGCCTATCTAGATCCTTCTGCAGACTCTCCACACCCTCCGCACAATTTGCCTTTCCCCCAATCTTGGTGTCATCAGCAAATTTCGACACCCTGCACTCGGTTCCCTCCTCCAGATCATCGATATAAATGGTAAATAGCTGAGGCCCCAGCACCGACCCCTGGGGCACCCCACTAGTCACCAACCGTCAATCCGAATAGCACCCATTGACCCCCACTCTCTGCCTCCTATTTGACAACCAATCCTCTATCCACGCTAACACCCTACCCCCAACTCCATGTCCCCTGACCTTCTGCAATAACCTCTTGTGAGGTACCTTGTCAAACGCCTTCTGAAAATCCAGAAAGACCACATCCACCGGCTCTCCTCTATCCACTGCCCTAGACACATCCTCATAGAACTCCAGTAAATTTGTCAGACACGACTTCCCTTTAATGAAACCGTGTTGCGTCCGCCCTATCAAGCAATTCCCTTCAAGATGCCTCGCAATTTCCTCCTTAATGACGGATTCTAACATTTTACCTACCACAGACGTTAAACTAACCGGCCTATAATTCCCATTGTCTGTACCTTTAAGACTTGATTAGCTGTAAAGATTCGCATTCCAACCATTATTTCGTAAATTGAGTTTGTGTGTTTATATGCCCTGTTTTGTGAACAGAACTCCCACTTACCTGACGAAGGAGCAGTGCTCTGAAAGCTAGTGGCTTGTGCTACCAAGTAAACCTGTTGGATTTTAACCTGGTGTTGTGAGACTTATTACTGTATCTTAGAACCCAAGTATGAGCAGAGCTGTACATACGATAAGTACACACAAAGGTCCTTTGAGTAGTTGCTGCAGGGATCTTACACTAGGGAACGTCCCTGAGTGCAGTGCATAACAACTTGCAGTAGTGCTTGAGCCTGCCTGACAAGCTGAGATAGGCTCCAGGACTGCCCTTTGACAGTAACCTGCTGTAGACATACAGCATGTGGATAAGAAGCCAGGCCGTGAGGTTAATGTTCCCTTTGCATCATTGACATCATGTCTGATTGCTGTTTCTTCCGCCCCCTTTTTCCTACACGCTGAATGCTGAAGAACTGGACGCTTTCTATTTCAGAAACCTAGTGACCTGTTAAAATCAATCATGTCCTTTCTAGGGTCGAGTGTGGTATGGTTACAGAGTCAATGCTTCTGCTTTCTAACCGTGTGCTTCAATAACACCTCCTGAAGTGACAAGGAGTTGGTAAGATCATAGAATCCCTACAGTGCAGAAGGAGGCTATTCGGTCCGTCGGCACTGACTAAATCCCACCCAGATGCTATCCCAAAAATCCCAAATATTTACCCTCTTAATCCCCTGACACTAAAGGAAAATCTTAGCATGGGCCAATCAGCCTAACCTGCAACTCTTTGGAGTCCTTGCTAAGTTAAGACGGAGATGAGAATTTATTTCTCTCAGAGGATCGTGAGTCTCTGGAACTTTCTTCCTCAAAAGGCAATGGAAACAGAGTCTTTGAGTATTTTTAAGGCAGAGGCAGATAGATTTTTGATTAACAAGGGGGGGGGGGGTCAAAGGGATGGATTATTATTTATTGTTTACCAATAGTGGCCACGTTTATCATCTCAGAGATCTAGTTTTAATGCAATCTCACATTGATAAAAGTTTCCTCTAACTTTCCTTACGATAAGCAACGAAGTGAAATGGGTTTGAGCCCTCCTGGCTGAGTTCCAGAGACTCACGATCCTCTGAGAGAAATAAATTCTCATCTCTGTCTTAACTTAGCAAGGACTCCAAAGATTTGCAGGTTAGGCTGATTGGCCCATGCTAAAATTTTCCTTTAGTGTCGGGGGATTAAGGGGGTAAATATTTGGGATTTTCGGGACAGGGTCTGGGTGGGATTTAGTCAGTGCCAGTTTGATGGCTGAATGGCCTCCTTCTGCACTGTCGGGATTCTAGATCTTACCAACTCCTTGTCACTTCAGGAGGTGTTATTGAAGCACACGGTTAGAAAGAAGAAATATTTACTCTGTTTCAGGGGTTTGGCAGGAATGGGGGTTGAGGTTACGATCAGATCAGGATCTTGATGAATGGTGGAGCAGGTTTGAGGAGCCAAGTGGCCTACTCCTGCTCCTAATTCATATCTCCACCATTTCTCATACTCACCATCGCACGGCCTCTCTGAAGGTCCAATGCTGAATTAGGTTCAGTTCTGTGCTGCGTCTAGGAGTAGAGGTGCAGGAGTAGACCATTCAGCCCGTCAAACCTGCTCGGCCATTCAATTAGATTGTGGCTGATCACCTCAGTGCCACTTCCCCACGTGGCTAAGACCAACTCATGATGTGGTGATGCCGGCGTTGGACTGGGGTAAACACAGTAACAAGTCCCACAACACCAGGTTAACACCAGGAACCTGCTGTTGTGAGACTTAAGACCAACCCAGCCAGGAGGGCTCAAACCCATTTCATTTGGTTGCTTATCACAAAGCATTAGAGGAAACTTTTATCAATGAGGGATTGCATTAAAACAAGATCTCTAAGATGATAAATGTGGCCACTATTGGTAAAAAATAAATAATAATCCATCCCTTTGACCTCTCCTTCCATTCATCCATTCTCTTTTTCTATCTATCCCTTTCTCGCTGTCTGGGCATGGTATCACAGTGGGTTAGCATTGCTGCCTCACAGCGCCAGGGACCCAGGTTCGATTCCCAGCTTGGGTCACTGTCGGTGCAGAGTCTGCACATTCTCCCTGTATCTATGTGCGTTTCCTCCGGGCGCTCTGGTTTCTTCCCACAGTTTAAAAGACATGCTGGTTATGTGCATTGGCCATGCTGAATTCTCCTTCAGTCTACCTGAACAGGCACCAGAGTGTGGCGACCCTAGGGAATTTTCACAGTAACTTCATTGCAGTGTTGATGTAAGCTGACCTTTGACACTAATAAATAAACTTAAACTGTCTTTGTTTTCTAAGTAAAAAGTCTGACAACACCAGGTTTTAGTCCAACCGATTTATTTGATAGTAAACTCACAAGCTTTCGGGTTAGTCCCTTCGTCAGGTGAATGGAGAGTTTTCTAACCCATGGTTTTACACTGGAATTTTATCATCCCGCCCGCCATGGGGATTGGAGAGGGTGAGGGGCAGACACTGGAAAGGTCCGTTGACCTCAGCCAGGATTTTATGGTTTTGGGATGAGCGAGACCATAAAATGCCACCCTTGCGATCTGTCCTTTTTAATAATGAAGAGATTGCGTTTCTGCCTCAGTTGTAACAGATGAAACAAAACTTCTGTTGAACATTTTGAAAAAGTAACAACAATTGAAATGACCCCCTCAGCTGCTTTCCACACGGAGACCAGAACAACAACTCATATTTACATAACGTGATCCAAACGTCTTTCCCAGGAACAGAATCAGACTAAATGGATATTGAGCTACTCTGGGATATGTGATCAAAGACTTGGTCAAACAGATGAGTTTGTAGGAACACCCAGAAGGCTGGTAGTGATGTTACTGGATGAGTAACCCGTAGACCGATGACTAATGATCCAAACACATTACAGTGGCTGGAAAATGTAAATTGAAGTAATTAAATAAATCTGGAACTAGAAAAATTGTATCAATAATTGTGACCATATAACTGGCCATGAGGGTCCCAGGATGTGCAGGTTAGGTGGATTAGCCATGGTAAATGTGTGGAGTTACAGGGATAGGGCAGGAGAGAGGGCCTGGGTAAGCTTATCAGTTGGTGCAGACTCGATGGGCCGAATGGCCTCTTTCTGCACTGTAGGGATTCTATGATTCTCTGTGACTTCAGTGAACCAGAACCAACTGGGTTTTTACAAATCCAATATTTATAGAATCATAGAATCCCTACAGTGCAGAAAGAGGCCATTCAGCCCATCGAGCCTGCACCAACACCAATCCTTCCCAGGCCCTACCCCCATAACCCCCACACATTTACCTTGCTAATCCCCCTGACACTAATGAGCAGTTTGGCATAGCCAATCCACCTAACCTTCACATCTTTGGACTGTGGGAGGAAACTGGAGCTCCCAGAGGAAACCCACGCAGACACAGGGAGAATGTGCAGACTCCATACAGACAGTGAGCCAAGTCAGGAATCGAACCTGGGTCCCTGGTGCTGTGAGGGGTAAAGCAGCAGTGCTAACCCACCATTCCACCACGCTGCCATTAGGGAATGAAATTTGCTGAACTTACATAGTCTGGCCTCTTACTCCAAACCGTTAGTAATGTTGAGTTTCTGACAGAGCCTAGCAGACCACTCACCTTGTTCTTGGTATGTGGCATTACTGACAACATTGCCTTTTGTTGCCTATATGAAGTGAGAGACACGCTATCCCATCTGCCCAAAGATTTATGGTTCGAGAATTGGAATACAGAGTTATATGAAGATAATGACAGACACCAGTGATCCTGAATATCCTCAAATTGAGAGATAGCTGATGATGGCGATACCCTTGTGTGGTAACGTGGCTCTTGCAGATGTGCTCAGCATCTGGGGCTCGGCCTCTGGCTTGCACAATTTTAAAAATATATTTTTATAAAAGTAGTTTTTTAAAAAAAGCATTCCTTATCCAAAGCTCCAGACAGCCCTACCTAAATCTCATCCCCTCTATTTATTCATTCACAGATGTGGCTCTCATTGGCAAGGCCAGCATTTGCCCCACAACATTTTACAGAGTTTGGTGGCATAAGATCATTGGACATGGGAGCAGAAATAGGCAATTTGGCCCATTAAATCCACTCTGCCTCCATTCAATGAGATCATGACTGATCTGCTGTGATAATCTCAACTCCATTTTCCCACCATATCCCCATAATCCTGATAAAAATTGTTGTGGTATTGTCACTGCACAATAATCCAGAGGCCCAGGCTAATGTTCTAGAGACATGAGTTCAAATCCAGCTGGTGGGATTTAAATTCAATTAATTAATAAATCTGGAACTGAATGATCGTCTCAGTAATGGTGACCGTGAGACTATCACTGATGATTGAAAAAACCCTTTTGCAGAGCAGTTAAGAGTCAACCACTGTGTCGTGGTTCTGGAGTCAGATGTAGACCAGATCAGGAAAGGACGGAAGATTCCCTTCCCTAAAGGACATTAGTGAATCAGATGGGTTTTTTCAACCATCAGTGATAGTCTCACGGTCGCCATTACTGAGACGATCATTC
Organism: Carcharhinus amblyrhynchos; assembly: GCF_965287045.1. NCBI lineage: Eukaryota > Metazoa > Chordata > Chondrichthyes > Carcharhiniformes > Carcharhinidae > Carcharhinus > Carcharhinus amblyrhynchos. The sequence continues at coordinate 18,925,966 of NC_137358.1, forward strand.
AGTTCCAGATTTATTAATTAATTGAATTTAAATCCCACCAGCTGGATTTGAACTCATGTCTCTAGAACATTAGCCTGGGCCTCTGGATTATTGTGCAGTGACAATACCACAACAATTTTTATCAGGATTATGAGGATATGGTGGGAAAATGGAGTTGAGATTATCACAGCAGATCAGTCATGATCTCATTGAATGGAGACAGAGTGGATTTAATGGGCCAAATGGCCTATTTCTGCTCCCATGTCCGATGATCTTATGCCACCAAACTCTATAAAATGTTGTGGGGCAAATGCTGGCCTTGTCAATGAGAGCCACATCTGTGAATGAATAAATAGAGGGGATGAGATTTAGGTAGGGCTGTCTGGAGCTTTGGATAAGGAATGCTTTTTTTAAAAAACTACTTCCATAAATATATATTTTTAAAATTGCGCAAGCCAGAGGCCGAGCCCCAGATGCTGAGCACATCTGCAAGAGCCAAGTTACCACACAACGGTATCGTCATCGTCAGCTATCTCTCAATTTGAGGATATTCAGAATCGCAAGTCATAGATCTTCATATAACTCAGCAGACCAATTCTCGAACAATAAATCTTTGGGCAGATGGGGTAGCAAGGCCCTTGCAGCAGTGGGATCCAGAGTGCAGGATTCTTGCTTTCTCTCTGCTGCTGCTCTACATCACCTTTAAGATGTTGTGACTCAAAGCAGCTTTGGTGGAGATGTTGTCACCACTTTGAATGATTGGCAGCACAGCTCCTCCCAGTCATTAACGCTGCTGGGATTCAGGAGCGTCAGAGGGCAGTGCCCATGCCAGCCCGCTGCAGGAGCAACTCTGCTGGTCCACTTCCCCTCTCTTTACCCGGTGGCCCTGCAGTGTTCACCAGCTAAGATTTTCTTTTTATTCATTTGTGGGACATAAGAACATAAGAAATAGGAGCAGGAGTAGGCCATCTAGCCCTTCGAGCCTGCCCCGCCATTCAATAAGATCATGGCTGATCTGTCGTGGCTCAGTTCCACATTCCCGCCCTCTCCCCATAACCCTTAATCCCCTCGCTTATCAAAAACCCATCAACCCGTGTCTTAAATATATTTAGCGAGGTAGCCTCCGCCACTTCAACGGGCAGAGAATTCCAGAGATTCACCACCCTTTGAGTGAAGAAGTTCCTCCTCAACTCCGTTCTAAACCGCCCCCCCTTTATCTTGAGGCTGTGCCCCCTAGTCCTACTGTCCTTTCTGAGCGGGAAGAGTCTCTCCACCTCTATCCTATTATCCTATCCATCCCATTCATCATCTTATACGTCTCAATGAGATCTCCCCTCATTCTTCTAAACTCTAACGAGTACAAGCCTAGTTTATTCAGCCTCTCCTCATAGCTCAACCCCCTCAACTCCGGTATCAGCCTAGTAAACCTCCTCTGCACTCCCTCCAAGGCCAAAATATCCTTAGCGTAAGTGCGGCGCCCAAAACTGCACACAGTACTCCAGCTGCGGCCTCACCAGTGCCCTATACAGCTGCAGCAAGACCTCCCTACTTTTATATTCAATCCCCCTCGCTATGAAGGCCAGCATCCCATTCGCCTTCCTGACCACCTGCTGCACCTGCAGGCTGGGTTTTTGCGACTCATGCACAAGGACCCCGAGGTCCCTCTGCACCGTCGCCTGTGCATTGCTGACTGGCTAGCGTTTATTATCCATCCCTTGGGGGACAGTTGAGAGTCAACCACATTGCTGTGGGTCTGGAATCACATTTAGTCCAGACCAGGTAAGGATGGCAGATTTCCTTCCCTAAAGGACATTAGTAATTTCGATGGGTTTTCACAACAATCAGCAATGGTTCCATGGTCACCGTTAGATTTTTAACTCCAAATTCTGTTTTAATTGTATTCAAATGCCAGCATCTGCCCTGGTGGGATCTGAACCCTGGTCTCCAGATCTTGCCCTGGTTCTCTGGATTACTAGTCCAGTGACAATACCACTACACCACTGCCTCCCCACCGGTGGGGAAGACACATTTTGAACATCCAGGCACAGTGCCCTGTCCATCAAAGTTATTTTTTCAGGAGTTTTGCTGAAATACTCGTGGAACTGGCTTCAAGAAGTCCACTTTATTACGTGGTCCTGTCTGGAGGATGCACTGGAGATGTTGCTGATGGAATATCACTGGTGCTTTTCTGTGCCACTGATACACAGTCCAGGATACTGATGGGTGGGGGTGACGATTGCTGTCTACACTGGGATGTTTGTTGACTTGTTGATATCTTTGTTTTGTGGTGGTTTGCCATTGCCGTCCAGGAGCAGAGCAAGGAGGCAGGTCCCAAGTCTAGCTCAGCCAGAATGGAAATCGAACATTCCCTGCGTTGCTCTGAACCACCGCAAGCCATCTAGTTAACTGAGCTAACCAGAACCACCCCCCCATGAAATAAATACCAAAGAAAGGGGACAGAAGTACCGTCACACAGACAGTTTTGGATCTGTAAGTAATAGCATTGAGATTCCAGCAATATACAAAAATTACTCCCTACCACACTGACAGTAACAAACCTTTTTGTTAAACCAAGTGGTGTGTCCTCTGACTCATTGCTAATATCGTAATATGAAATCTGCGACCAGTACAAGGTCCTGCCTACATTTAGTTGTGACAATACCACTTTACACTCTGTAAACCACTCTGTAAAACTTTGCTCCAAAATGTTCTCCAAAAGAGATCCTAAACAGGTGGCCACTACTTAGTGGACTGCACTGCCAGGCGATCTCATCTCTCTACATCAAAAATAAAATACTACAGATGCCGGAAATCTGAACTAAAACCACAAAATGCTGGAAAATTAACATTAGAAACATTATCTGAGAAAAAGTAATTGGCCTAAAATGTTAACTTTGTCTCTCTCTCTTCATAGATATTGCCTGATCTGTTGAGTCTTTCCAGCATTTTCTGTTTGTTTTCCATTCTCTTTATTGTCAGTGAACGGGATCACCCTGTGCTCCCCCCCACGCCCACACAACTTCATCAACTCAGCAAAATCAGTTCACTGGGCAGTAGAGAGGAGATGCCCATGGAGAAACATTCAGAGAGAGAACAGGAGATTTGTATTGTAAACCACCGCACCGTTAGATCGTTTCGGGGCCTTTTGTGTTTTCTGTCCTATCAATCGGTGCACGAGCAGATTGATTAAATAATCGTCCCAAAAGAGCATCCAGCTGTGATCCCACTGAGTGGCAAACTCTCCTCTGAGTCAGACGCTGAGCGTTCAATTACTAGCCCAGGCACTCCAGCACATAATTCTGGCTGTCATTCAATGAGGAAGTGCTCAACGATTAGCGTTCAGATACGATGTTAAACTCAGACCCTGTCTTCCCTCTCAGTCAGACAGCGCAATTGGAAAAAGAGTGGGGATGCTCTCCCTGAGACCAATATTTGACCAACATCACAAAAGTAGACCATCTAGTTATTATCACACTTGATACGAGATGTTGCTACCTTTCCTCTGTTACATTTATTTTAAAAGTTTATTTATTGTTGTCACAAGTAGGCTTATATTAACACTGCAATGTAGTTACTATGAAAATCCCCCAGTTGCCACACTCCTGTTCGGGTTACACTGAGGGAGAGTTTAGCACGGCCAATCCACCCTAACCAGCACGTCTTTTGGACTGTGGGAGGAAACCGGAGCACCCCGAGGAAACCCACACGGACACGGGGAGAACGTGCAGGCTCTGCACAGTGACCCAAGCCTGGAATCGAACCCGGGACCATGGCGCTGTGAGGTTACCATGTCTCCTATACAGAGCTGTAATGGGTTTGCAGATACTCTGAAAGTGTGAGAAGTGCCATACCAATGCAGGTATACTCTAAATCCTCAGGCGATGAGGAAGATGCTGCGAGGAAACCCCCCCCCCCCCACCCCGAGGGAGTTTCGAACGAGTTTCTCCCCTTGCTGTGATGTGAGAAATTACAGACTGGGGAGTGAAAACACAATAAACAAACCCGCTATAGGAAGGAAGTGATTACACAAGAGAAAGTACGGAGGAGATTCACCAGATGCTGCAGCACTTCAGCTAGCAAGTGAGACTGGAGAGGATGGGGCTGTTTTCCTTGGAGAAGAGAAGGTTGAGGAGAAGAGCTGGCTGAGGGTTATAGATAGGAAAGAACATTTCCCGTTAGCAGAAGGGTCAATACCAAGGGGCAAAGATTTAAGTTAAGTAGCAGGACATTTATAGAACATTCCAGCGCAGTACAGGTCATTCGGCCCTCGATGTTGCGCCGACCAGTGGAACCAATCTAATGACCCTCTAACCTAAACTATTCCAATGTTATCCATATGCCTATCCACTGACCGTTTGAATACTGTTAAAGTTGGCGAGTCCACAACTGCTGCAGGCAAGGCATTCCATGCCCTTACTACCCTCTGAGTAAAGAACCTCCCTCTGACATCCGTCCTATAGTTATCACCCCTCAATTTAAAGCTATGTCCCCTCGTGTTAGCCGTCACCATCCGAGGAAAAAGGCTCTCACTGTCCACCCTATCCAACCCTCTGATCATCTTGTATGCCTCAATCAGGTCACCTCGTAACCTTCTTCTCTCCAATGAAAATAACCTCAAGTCCCTCAGCCTTTCCTCATAAGACCTTCCCACCGTACCAGGCAACATCCTGGTAAACCTCCTCTGTACCCTTTCCAATGCCTCCACATCTTTCTTATAATGCGGCGACCAGAACTGTACGCAATACTCCAAGTGCGGCCGCATCAGAGTTTTGTACAGTTGCAACATGACCTCACGGCTCTGAAATTCAATCCCTCTACCAATAAAAGCTAACACACCGTACGCCTTCTTAACAACCATATCAATCTGGGTGCCAACTTTCAGGGATCTATGCACATGGACACTGAGATCTCTCTGCTCATCCACGCTACCAAGAGTCCTTCCATTAGCCCAATACTCTGTAATCCTGTTACTCCTTCCAAAGTGAATCACCTCACAATTTTCCACATTAAACTCCATTTGCCACCTCTCAGCCCAGCTCTGCAGCTTATCTATGTCCCTCTGCAAACTATAACATCCAACCTCACTGTCTACAACTCCTCCGACTTTGGTGTCATCTGCAAATTTACTAACCCATCCTTCTACACCCTCATCTAGGTCATTTATAAAAGTGACAAACAGCAGTGGCCCCAAAACAGATCCCTGCGGTATACCACTAGTAACTGAACTCCAGGTTGAATATTTCCTAGCACCCTCTGTCTTCTATCAGCTAGCCAATTCCTGATCCAATATAGGAGACGTTAGAATCATAAAATCCCTACAGTGCAGAAGGAGGTCATTTGGCCCATTGAGTCTGCAGCGATTCTCCCAACAGAGCATCTTACACAGGCCCTATCCCCATAACCCCACATACTTACCCTGCTAATTCCCCTAACCTATACATCTCGAAACACTCAGGGACAATTTAGCATGACCAATCCACATCTTTTAGGGAGGAAAGCGGGTCACCCAGAGGAAACCCACGCACACACAGGGAGAACATGCAGATCCCACACGGATGGCCACCCAGGCTGGAATTTAACCAGGCAGCAGCAGCGGTGAGGAAAAACCTGTTCACCCAGCGAGGGGTGGGAGTCTGGAACTCACTGCCTGAAAAGGGTGAAGATACAGCAACCCTTCCAACATTTGAACGAGCACTTGAAATGCCATAGCAAACAAAGATACAGAGCAAGTGCTGGAAAATGGGATTAGGACAGGGGCTTGATGGCCAGTACAGACATGATGGGCCAAAGGACCTCTTTCCCTGCTGTAAAACTCTATGATTTTATGACTAGTGCCAACAGGTTTAAGAGACTAAAAGAGAAACTGCTGGAAAATCTCAGCAGGTCCGGCAATCTGTAAGGAGAGAACAGGGTTGATGTTTTGAGTCCAGATAGCCCTTTGTCAAAGCTGTTTATGAGACTTCCTTTCTGCAGGCTCTCTGATCTTATTCTACTTTGGACTATATTCTGGAAAATAACGAAAGCAGAGCGATGTATGTGATGCCGACCAAACCAAACAGGAAGTGTCCTCTATCCCAAAGGATTTGACAATTCTATCTCCCAGTCACAGAGTTCACAACACAAGCTTCCTACATCTTTGTCGAATTAATCCTTTCCATAATTGGGAGGTGCAGTTTGAGATTATTATCCAGGTATTAGATTACTGATCAAGTTGTTTAGTATGTCTTTGGATGATGTGAAACAGGCTGTAGTTGATACCTCTCTGGGAGGTGGGGAAAGTTACATACTCCTGTGCTGAAATGCCATCCCATAAACTGTATTTTGCCAATGACTGTACAAGGAGGCTGCAGTTTCATTTGGGAGGCAGTGACAAGGTAAGTGCTCATTACCCTGCCATTCCACCAAGGGAAACCAGTCAGCGATATCTCCACCCGGATCAGATAAATGAAGGGCTCATTTTATAACCATTTACAGACCATGTGGAAAACAGCTTGTTCAGGGCAGTACGCTGCCACAGCACTGCTGTCTTAGAGTGTCAGGGACCCGGGTTCAATTCCAACCTTAGGTGACTGTGGAGTTTGTACATTCTCCCCATGTTTGCATGGGTTTCCTCCCACACTCCAAAGACGTGCAGGTTAGGTGGATTAGCCATGTAAGTGTTTGAAGTTATAGGGTTATGGTATGGAAGAGGGCCTGGGTAAGATACTCTGACAGAGAGTTGGTGCAGGCTTGATGGGCCGAACGACCTCTCTAGCACTGCTATTCTAAGAACAAGGAAAAGAAATAAAAAAGCTCCTTTTGAAACAGAATCTCATAATCTCCTGGAACCCCAGTTATTCACCAAACCCCCTTGCTCCCTGAACCTCTCCCCTGTCTATAACTATCATTTCTCCTTCCATTTCACCCCCCCGTCCCTGCAGCCTCCCTCCTTCTTACTCTGTCTCTCCGCTTACTCTCCTCTACCTCTGACCCTTTCTGTTCTCACTGCACCGTCCCTCACTCTAACTTTCCTGTCACCCTCGCTCCCAGCTCATCCACCCACCTCTCAGCTCACCCCATTCATTATCTCCTAGCCATACATCCTCTCACCTCTCTCACACCTCCAGCTCTCTTTCATCCTCCCCTTACATCACCTGTCGCCCCTCTCTTTTCGAACCCTCTCACCCTCTCCCCTCACTTTCCACACTCTGCTCTCCTCCCCTTTCATCCTTCATTCTCAACTGAGTTGCCGACCCATCAGGCTCAGTGTGGAGTCTGCCGGCATTGAAGATCGATCTCCAGGATACTGCTGTGTGCAACCCTGGAGAAACTATTATTTTTAAATTCATTTAAAAATAGGCCAGCATTTATTGCCCATCCCTGAGGATATTTAAGATTCAACCACATTGCTGTGGATCTGGAGTCCACAGGGAGGCCAGACTGGGTAAGGACGGCAGATTTCCTTCCCTTGAGAGGGTTGGACTATGAAGAGAGGCTGAATAGACTGGGTCTGTACTCGATGGAGTTTAGAAGGATGAGGGGAGATCTCATTGAGACGTATAAGATGATGAAGGGGATGGATAGGGTAGAGGTAGAGAGATTCTTCCCACTTAGAAAGGACAGCAGGACTAGAGGGCACAGCCTCAAGATAAGGGGGGAGCAGTTTAGAACGGAGTTGAGGAGGAACTTCTTCACTCAAAGGGTGGTGAATCTCTGGAATTCTCTGCCTGTTGAAGTGGTGGAGGCTGCCTCGCTAAATATATTTAAGACACGGGTAGATAGGTTTTTGGTAGACAAGGGGATTAAGGGTAATGGGGAGAAAGCGGGAAAGTGGAACTGATCCACTTCAGATCAGCCATGATCTTATTGAATGGCGGGGCAGGCTCGAAGGGCTAGATGGCCTACTCCTGCTCCTATTTCTTATGTTCTTATGTTCTAAAGGGACATCAGTGAACCAGATGGGTTTTTACAACAACCAACCAGGGTGTTATGGTCACCAGTAGACTTCTAATTCCAGATTTCAACATCATCGGACTATTAAAGAAGTTTTTTTGTCATTTTCTTTGAACGTTCTCTTTAGCAGATAGAAAAATCTTGAGCACTGAGGGTTGGCCTGATCTAGTTGTTCAACATTATGAGGGACGCGGACAGAGTGGATACGGACAGCTTAGTAGAAGGGTTAGTCATGAGGGGACATTGATTCAAGTTGAGGGGCAGGAGGTTGAGGGGAGATGTGAGAAAAAATGTTTTTCCCCAGAGGGTGGTGTGCCTGCCTGGGGAGGTGGTAGAAACTGGATGCCTCACATGCTTTAAGCAGTATCTAGCTGAGCATTTGGCAGATCATAACATTTAGGGCTATGGGCCAAGTGTTGGCAGATGGGATTGGGTGGGAGTTTCTAATGTGTTGATGCAGGTTTGATGAGCCGTTGGGGCTCTTCTGCGCTGTATGAAATTGGGAAGGAATGAAAACTGTTTGGCTGACAGTCAGCCAATTGGGTAATGACTCATTTTGCTTTCGAATTGCCATTGGAGGAACTAAGCCACAAGAATGTTTTGGTGGACTGATGGCTAGAGTGTGGGCTGAAAATGATGAAATGGAACATCCAGGGACACCTTTAATCAGGAAGATAAAAGCAAATTACTGCAGATGTCGGAAAGAAAGACAAAAATAGAAAATGCTGTAAAATCTCAGTAGGTCTGACAGCAATCACTCCCAAAGTTACTCCTTCATCACTATTTACACTGTGCAATTTAGAAATATTTAGGTGTTTACAATTGGGCAGAGATATTCTGTTCAGACCTGAAACTGGAAAATGTCACTGGCATCAAACATGCTATAAAATAAAGAATTGGTTGTTAAACTTTATTTCATTAAGGTGCCACTTCAAGAGAACTTCTGTGGAACAGATGTACTGCAAATATGGATGGCACAGTGGCACAGTGGTTAGCACTGCTGCCTCACAGTGCCGAGGCCTAGGTTCGATTCTGGCCTCAGGTCTTGTGGAGATTGCATGTTCTCGTATATCTGTATGGGTTTCCTTCGGTTTCCACCCATAGTCCAAAGATGTGCAGGTTGGGTGGAGTGGCCATTTGAAATTGCGCCTAGGATGTGTTGGTTATGGAGATTATCGGGATAAATGCGTGACACTCTAGGGATAGAGCGGGGAAAGATTGCCCCTGGTTAAGATACTCTGTCAGAGAGTTAGTGTAGACTCAATGGGTCAAATGGCCTCCTTCTGCACTGTAGGGATTCTAAATATTAATCATATCTTCCTGGGGCTCTTTGCAGCCTCCGTGAAAGAACCAGTTAACTCAAATAATTCAAAGCTAACCATTTCTGGAAAGCTGAGTGAAATGTTCCTGCAGTGATTTATAGAATCCCTGCAGGGCAGATGTAGACTACACAGCCCATCGAGCCTGCGCCAACAACAATCGTACCCAGGCCCTATCCCGGTAACCCCACCTATTTACCCTGCTAATGCACCAGACACTAATTTCGCATGGCCAATCAACATAACCCGCACACCTTTGGGCTGTGGGAAGAAATCCATGCAGACATTGGGAGAATGTGCAAACCCTACACAGACAGTGACCTGAGGCCAGAATTGAACCCTGGTCCTTGGCACTGAGATTCAGCAGTGCTAACCACTTTGGCACCTTGGGTAGATTTGACAATTTTGGCTTTGCCCCAGGTAATGGAGTACATTGAATTTGGACCAGCAATGGAACAGCACAGGGGCTAGTATGGCTGCCTCACAGCGTCCTGAGTTCCATTCCCGGTTTGGGTCACTGTCTGTGTGGAGTTGGCACATTCTCCCCGTGTCTGCGTGGGTTTCCTCCGGGTGCTCTGGTTTCCTCCCACAGTCCAAAGATGTGCGGGTTAGGTTGATTGGCTCTGCTAAGAAATTGCCCCTCAGTGTCCAGGGATGTGTAGGTTAGAGGGGATTAGTGGGTAAAATATGTAGGGATATGGGGACAGGGCCTGGGTGGGATTGTGGTCGGTGCAGACTCGATGGGCCGAAGGGCCTCTTTCCGCACTGTAGGGTTCTATGATTCTACCTGAACAGGTGTCGGAGTGTGGGTGACCAGGAGATTTTCACAATAACTTGTTGAGAGAAGTAGATAGGGTGGATTCTCAGAGGCTATTTCCCAGGGCTGAAATGGTCACTACGAGAGGACACAGATTTAAGGTGCGGGGAGGCAAGTACAGAAGTGATGTTAGGGGTAAGTTTTTCACTCAGAGGGTGGTGAGTGAATGGAATTGGCTGCCGTCAGTGGTGGTGGAGGCGAACTCGCTGGGGTCTTTTAAAAGACTCTCTGGATGAGAATATGGGATTTAATGGGATTGGGGGTTACAGATAGGTCTATGGATTGGTAAGTATTGATGTGATCGGCGCAACTTGTGGGCCGAAGGGCCTGTTTGTGCTGTAGTGTTCTATGTTCTAACTTCATTGCAGTGTTAATGTAAGCCTACTTGTGATACTAATAACCAAACTTCAGATTTGGCATTTTTTTTTGTTTAGCAATGACCAATATGCTGGCCCCTTTCACTGGGCTTAGCCCAGGGGATTGAAAGGGGCCACTTCTCAGGCCATTGGCTTGTCCATGGAATACATTGAATTTGGCCCAGGTTTGGGGTGGTTGGAATGTTCCATTCCCCCCCCTCGCTCCCCACCCCCCCCCCCCCCCCCCCTCCTCCCGCTCCAATTTTGAACTTGGTTGAGCCCACGTCACGAGCCGGGGCCGTTGGCCGTGACGTCAGTTCCGGCCGGGCGGCTCGAGACGAGGGCGCTGCGCTCGAGCAAAACAAGAAGTGGGGAAAAAAAAACCCCCCGCCCCCGAGGCCAACCGGCGGCTTCGGATGTTTTAAAACAAAAACCGACCATCCTGTGGCGAATCGGATAACTTTCGTGGCTAAATAGCGGTATCTGCTTTTTTAAAAAAAAAGAAAAAATTGCGCGTCGGATCCTGCCAGAAAGATGTCGGCACAGGCCCAAATGCGAGCCATGCTCGACCAGCTCATGGGAACATCCAGGGACGGTAAGCGCGATAATGGTCAACCTTTTGTTTTCCCTTTAACTGTCGTTGAAAAACCTTAATGTCGATGTTTTTTTCCCACTCCCCCCGCCGATGAATCGAAGTAATATGTCCGCTTGTGGAGATTCTCCGGCCAATATGGTGGACCGAAACCCCAGCGCCCCGCCCCGTCTGGTTTCGAGTGATTGACGGGCGCGGCTTTGGCCAATCAGCATTGGCCTCTCCGCTAAGTGACGGCGGGCCTGGCCAATGGGAGCGCCGCGCCCAGGTTTCTGGCCAATCGGCGGAGCGGGACGTCGCCGGTCGCTGGGAAGCGGGCGTTGTGATTGGCCGTTGGCGAGGTGGACGCGTGCCAATGAGTGACTGCGGCTGCTGGAGTGGGTGGGACTTCTCGCTGTTTGCTCAGCCAATGGGAAGCCTCAGATCCGGTGAACCAGGTTCCTTTGCCTGCCTGTGTGCGTGTGTGTTGGAGATGAGAGCCTCCAGTCATCATAGGATCCCTACAGTTGTAGTAAAGGGCAGCTCCTGTTGATCTGGTTCACCATATCCCTTCATTGCTTTCAGTTTAAAGTTTATTTATGAGTGTCACAAGTGGGCTTACATTGCAGTGAAGTTACTGTGAAAATCCTCTAATTGCCACACTCTGGTGCCTGTTCGGGTACACTGAGGGAGAATTTAGCATAGCCGATGCACCTAACTAGCATGTCTTTCAGACTCTGGGAGGAAACCAGAGCACCCAGAGGAAACCCATGCAAACACAGGGAGAAGTGCAGACTGCATGCAGATAGTGACCCAAGCCAGGAATTGAACCTGGGTGCCTGACAGCACTGCTAACCGCTGTGCCATTCAAGCTTATTAGAGATTTGTGCAGAAAATCTGGGAACATTAGAAATGTGGAATTATTTATGGAATTGCATCATTCTTGCCTAGATTACTGTCTGTGTTTGCGTGGGGTTCCCTCCAGGTGCTCTGGTTTTCTCTCATAGCTAGGAGACTTGTTGGTTCATTGGCCATGCTAAATTCTCCCTCAGTGTACCCAAATAGGTGTCGGAGTGTGGTGACTAGGGGATTATCACAGTAACTTCATTGCAGTATTAATACAAACCTACTTGTGACACTAATAAATACTTTAAATTTTGAAACAGTTAATAGTTTTGTGTGCAGTTCCTGTTTTACTTCATTTCCCCTTGATTCCACTTATAATAAAGCTCTATTTCCATCACACCTGTGACACAGGACAGATTGGCCATTGGTTGCTGTGCTGAGGGCCATTCTGGTAGGGAAAGAAAAATCTCCAGATGCATAAAAATACATGCATCATGTCTTAAGTACCCTCAAGCAGTTTCATGGCTGGAATTGATCATCTGATTCATTTGATAATTACAATTTGTCTATTGACTTTGTGTTTGTAATCATTCCTTGGTGCTGAAGATGCTATCAAATTCCATACACGTCTGAAATATATATTCACTTGGGGGATTTGCAGTGGTTTTTTTTTTGTGGTGTTAATCTTGCAACTTTCTGCAACACTACTCAGTGGTGAAACATAAAGACTATCTCATCCTTAGGGCCCTTAAAAAAAACTTGAAATCAACCAGTTAGCAAGGATTAGGACCAGCTTTGATATCCCTTTGATTTTTTTCTGTATTTCTTTTGTCTTTCTAAATCTTTGTTTAAACAGTGAGTGCTGAAGACATCGGGGGGAAATGGCTTGGAGAGGAGTTACCAACGGTATGAGGGAACTAAATTAACACACACAGCTGAAGTGGTGAGAGTCCCTCTTTTAAAGTCACCATAACTCCATCTGTCTGTCACTAGTGAAGGCAATCTAATAATTTCCAAGTAACGTTACTTGGATGTAATGAGAAGTAAATGATATACTACAACTATAGAGGCTTCAGACCTGGGATTACTTCTGTCTTGATTAATCACTTTTACCTACTTTACAGAGGGAATATGGAGATGTTCTAATGATGCATTTGACTGTTGAAGTGCATAAAAAGATCAGAAAATAAGTCAGTTTTCTTTGAAAACCTCATTTAAAATTAATTTGATTCTAAGGTGGAGGTACCACATTTTGGCCACTTTTAGGTTTGTTTGCTTAGTAAGCGATGGAAGTTCCCATTGTGAAAGTTCATAATTAATAGGGATTTCCATTACACATGATGGGTGAAGGGCATCACCTAAATCTTGTAATCTGAGTTAATAAAGATGCCTACACAATCCTGTATGAAAGCAAAATGCTGTGGATGCTGTATATCTGAACTAAAAACAAAAACAAATGCTCAGATAAGGTAGCATTTATGCAGAGAAACAGAGTTCATGGTTTAGGTTGATGAAATTTCATCTCAGACCTGAAACAATAACTCTATTTCTCACCACAAATGCTGCCTGATTTGCCAAGTATTTCCTGCATATTTTTTATTTTTATTACACAAATCCTGTTTTGCTACTCAACCAATTTGCTGAAGTCTATAATGCTGAAAGTTAATTGAAAAAGGTCATGGCAACTGTAGAACTTGTTGCTTGGATCCAAAATCTAATTTCTGTGTATTTTGAAACTTTTATTTTGATACATATTCCTAAAGCTTTTGCTAGTATATAAACATATTTGACAATACAATTGGCAGGTTAAGAATTAAGTCATTCAGGACTAAAGATTCAAGGTAACTAACTTTAGCCTATCACCTTGGAGTTAAATCCAAGCAATGACTTGTTAAATTGTCATGGCTTAATAGGTAATTGCGTGTAACTGTCTTGATATTGGATTAAATCTCATATAATATGATGCATTATTAGCAGATTCAGAACCCCAGGATGGTAGTCTATTTTTCATCAATTGGAAACGAATCTACACATTAAATACAATTTCACCATGACCGTTACTAGGTTAGAGTTTTGTCACTTCTCATCTTGAGGTGATCTGCGCCATTGAAGAGGATGATAAAGAAACTGTCCTTGGCTATATGTGCCATATTCACAAAACAAACAATCCAGTCTTATCTCCCTCATCTCCACCCTTCCATTAGCAATAGGGGATTGGAGCAAAACTGACCATCTGCCCTTTTTGTGTCCTACAGGTTTTTTCATTTTACTGAGAAAATTTTATGGAAAATATATTCTAAGCATGATGTATGATATACAAAGCGAACAAAGAAAATTACAGCACAGGAGCAGGCCTTTTGGCCTTCCAAGTCTGCACCGACCCATGCTGCCTGACTGAATTAAAGTACTCGACCCTTCCGGGGACTGTATCCCTTCGTTCCCATCCTATTCATGTATTTGTCAAGATGCCCCTTAAAAGTCACTATCGTATCCGCTTCCACTTCTGGGCACCCACCACCCTTTGTTTAAAAAAAAAACTGTCTTATACATCTCCTTTAAACCTTGCCCCTCGCACCTTAATCCTATGCCCTCTAATAATTGACTCTCCCACACTTGGAAAAAGCTTCTGACTATCCACGCTGTCCCATGTCCCTCATAATCTTGTAGAATTACTTAGGGCAGCTCGGTAGCACAGTGGTTAGCACTGCTGCTTCACAGCTCCAGGAACGTTGGCTCGATTCCTGGCTTGGGTATCTGTGTGGAGTTTGCACATTCTCCCCATGTCTGTGTGGGTTTCCTCCCACAGTCCAAAGATATGCAGGTTAGGTCGATTGGCCATGCTAAAAAAAAAAATGCCCCTCAGTGTCCCGAGATGCTTAGGTTAGAGGGATTAGTGGGTAAATATGCGGGTAGGGCCTGGGTGGGATTGTGGTCGGTGCAGACTCGATGTGCCCAGTGGCCTTTTTCTGCACTGCAGGATTTCTACGATTCTATGACTTCTATCAGGCCGCTCCTCAATGTCCATCATTCTAGTGAGAACAAACAAAGTTTCTCCAGCCTCTGCTCATAGCTAATGCCCTCCATACCAGGCAACATCCTTTTAAATCTTTTCTGTACCCTCTCTAAAGCCTCCCCGTCCTTCTGGTCGTCTGGCGACCAGACTTGAACACTATATTCCAACTGCATCCTATATAAAGCTGCAACATGACTTGCCAGTTTTTAAATTCAACGACCTAGCCAATGAAAGCAAGCACGCCGTAAGTCTTACATAACATAAGAACATAAGAAATAGGAGCAGGAGTAGGCCATCCAGCCCTTCGAGCCTGCCCTGCCATTCAATAAGATCATAGCTGATCTGTCGTGTCTCAGTTCCACGTTCCTGCCCTCTCCCCATAACGCTTAATCCCCTCGCTTATCAAAAACCCATCAACCCGCGTCTTAAAAAGATTTAGCGAGGCAGCCTCCATCACCTCAACGGGCAGAGAATTCCAGAGATTCACCACCCTTTGAGTGAAGAAGTTCTAAACCGCCCCCCCTTTATCTTGAGGCTGTGCCCCCTAGTCCTGCTGTCCTTTCTGAGCGGGAAGAGCCTCTCCACCTCTATCCTATCCATCCCATTCATCATCTTATACGTCTCAATGAGATCTCCCCTCATTCTTCTAAACTCTAACGAGTACAAGCCTAGTTTATTCAGCCTCTCCTCATAGCTCAACCCCCTCAACTCCGGTATCAGCCTAGTAAACCTCCTCTGCACTCCCTCCAAGGCCAAAATATCCTTGCGTAAGTACGGCGACCAAAACTGCACACAGTACTCCAGCTGCGGCCTCACCAATGCCCTGTACAGCTGCAGCAAGACCTCCCTACTTTTATATTCAATCCCCCTCGCTATGAAGGCCAGCATCCCATTCGCCTTCCTGACCACCTGCTGCACCTGCAGGCTGGGTTTTTGTGACTCATGCACAAGGACCCCGAGGTCCCTCTGCACCGTCGCCTGCTGCAGTTTTTCGCCCCGTAAGTAATAGTCCTTCCTACCATTATTCCTACCAAAGTGGACCACCTCGCACTTGCCAACATTAAATTCCATTTGCCATTTCCTGGCCCATTCGCCCAGCCTATCTAGATCCTTCTGCAGACTCTCCACACCGTCCGCGCAATTTGCCGTTCCCCCAATCTTGGTGTCATCAGCAAATTTCGACACCATACACTCGGTTCCCTCCTCCAGATCATCTATATAAATGGTAAATAGCTGAGGCCCCAGCACTGACCCCTGGGGCACTCCACTAGTCACCAACCGCCAATCTGAGCAGCACCCATTAACCCCCTCTCTCTGTCTCCTATTTGACAACCAATCCTCTGTCCACGCTAACACCCTACCCCCAACTCCATGCCCCCTTACCTTCTGCAATAACCTCTTGTGAGGTACCTTGTCAAACGCCTTCTGAAAATCAAGAAAGACCACATCCACCGGCTCTCCTCTATCCACCGCCCTAGACACGTCCTCATAGAACTCCAATAAATTTGTCAGACGCGACTTCCCCTTAATGAAACCGTGCTGTGTCTGCTCTATCAAGCAATTCCCCTCAAGATGCCTCGTTATTTCCTCCTTGATGACGGATTCTAACATTTTACCCACAACAGACGTTAAGCTAGCCGGCCTATAATTCCCTGCCTTTTGCCTGCCACCCTTCTTAAACAACGGCGTAACATTAGCCGTTTTCCAATCTTCCAGCACTTCCCCGGAATCCAGCGACGTCTGGAAAATAACCACCAAGGCATCCACTATCACCTCCGCCATTTTCTTGACTATCTTCTCCATTTGCATTGCTGCTTTGACCTGTGTACCTGTATATCCAGATCTCACTGCCTGTCGATACTCTTAAGGATTCTGCCATTTACTGTATATTTCCCTCTGGCACTAAGGAGCAATTTAGCATTGCCAAAATGCATTACCTCACATTTGTCCAGGTTAAACTCCATCTGCCATTCTCTCTGCCGAAGTCTCCAACCGATCTGTATCCTGCTGTATCTTCTGACGGTCCTCATCGCTATCTGCAATTCCACCAACCTTTGTATCGTCCACATAATCAAACCAGAATCATTTTTCTCCAAATCATTTATATATATATATTACAAACAGCAAAGGTCCCAGCGTTGATCTCTGAGGAGTACCGCTTGTCACAGCCCTCCATTCAGATATGCGAATCTAGAAGTTTTCTACAGTTTAGTGATTCTAATTGAGTGAGTTTATGTGATAAATTATGAATTATGTGCAGTAAATTTTTTGTGTTACTTAGGATTCATTTGTTGAATCCAGCATAAGGAAAGTGTATTGGAGGAAAAAAGAGGTATTAAATGCCAATAAATTGACATGAGGAGCACTGATTCAGTAATTAAATTAGTATTATTAAGTATTCCAGATTTTTGTTAACCAGAATTGTTTGCCTTGAAGAATAACAGAATTATAATTATCATTACTCTTCTAAAAAAAAAACTTAGCAAAGTAAGATTTGTTTGAAAAGAAAGTCAGTTAAAAGGCTGAGTAATGTTGCAATAGCGTATCAAATGAGCATTTCAAAAGTTGACTTTTGACTCTGCAATTTTTGACATCTATTTAAATTTTTAAAGTATATCATTAACTACTAGTAGAGATTAAGTGAACTCAGATTTGGTAATCGGGCTAGGGCACAGATGTAATTCAGTTTCCATTTCAAAATCATATATTCTGTCCTTTGTTTTTATATAATGCTCTGATTTTATATTTTTCATATTTATGAGCATGACTTTGGGCAGTTTGTGAAGCAGAAGTAGAATTTTTTGGAACGTAAGAGATTCTCTCCCACACTAAAGAACTGGGAGATGCAAAACTGAGGTGCTGCAACTTTGGGAGGGAGACAAGTTGGCCAATTCAATAAAAAGTCAGTATTCTGAGTGCCCTGAGATGTTTTTATCCTGCCTTCTTTCAGTTCTTCTGACTTGCATTTCCCCAGTACTGCCAAATCATGAGAAGCGTCCAGGCAATTCATACTGCAAGAGCATAGACTCAGTGTCTTGACCTCTCCTCATGGATTGAAGAGTGATTCATATTCCTGTTTCACAACCTTGGACTGTTTTGGGTCTGTAAATTTGAGTTTAGCACAAACTACTTTGGAATGCATTATGTGGAGTCTGATTTTTGGTCATTTGGAGGTTGGTGATAAGGGTCATTAAATGTTGTTTTGAGGCAGCTTAGGACCTACGCCACCAACCTAGTTGATTTCAGGCTCACCAGAATGGTGGACAAAGATGATCTGGCTAATAATGTATACCTTTACTTCCCAAAAGTGTTGATAAAGTACTGAGTAGATGGGGAAAATATTGGGGTTGAAATCAGATATTGTGGGATTATGGGACAATAATTACTTTGGATGGATAACTATAGGAAATCACAAACTAAAGATTGTTAATTAAATTTGACCTAATTGATGCTTTGAGTTTTATAATCATAGAGTTCACAGTGTCGACAGAGGCCATTCGGCTCATCAGGTCTGCACCGATCACAAGCCCTATCCCCATAACCCCATGCACTTACCCTAGCTATTCCCTCTGGCACAAAGGGGCAATTTAGCATAGCCAGCCCACCTAACCCACACATCTTTGGATTGTGGGAGGAAACCGGAGCACCTGGAGGAATCTCATGCAGATTTGGGGAGAATATACAAACTCCACACAGACAATGACCCAAGCCAGGAATTGAACCCTGGTGCTGTGAGGCAGTAGAGCTAACCACCCTGCCACTGCACTGCCTGGATGGGAGCAACAGCATTATCCACTAATGCATCTCCCGAAGTTTGATTACATTTGGAGTAAGAGCTGGTGGGACAGGTCTTTTTCTATTAGGCCTAATGTGTTTTTTTTTCATTTATGTCTTTCCCAGAAAAAAAATGCATGTTGGCTATGTTGATGTGCAGCCTACTTCAACGTCTGGATGGTTAGATCTCCAGAGAGCAGTTATTTTTTAAATTCTCTTTCATGTGTTCACACCATGTATGGTTCAAAGTAACTGATTTAAAAAAAAATCTAGGGCTAATAGTTAATTAACAAATATAGTTTTATAATGTAATGCTCAGGACCATTGAATATAAACTAAGACTGTGCTACTGAAGCAATATAAGATTTATTGTGCTCCATTTTCATCCCCTCTCTTAAATACAAGTCTTTGGGAAGGAGCAAACAGGATGACTTTAATTTAAAATTTTAGTACTACAATGAGAATAGGCTTCAAATTATTTGTAGATATACAGGCCTTGTATGTACGTGATTATATAACAAATGGGGAGTTGATAGTAAGCCAGTTTACTTGAAGTGGTTAAGGATGGTCATACTAATAAAATCCATATGTGAAGAGCCCACTTCATGGCTAGTAATTATTCCTATTCACAGAGCTATTTTTTTTGTATGTAATAATCTCCCAAGCCCCAGAGGTATGTACAGAATTACTGTAGTTCATTACGAGAACTTGGATAGGTTCATGAGTGAAGAGTGCCTTTCCTGTAATATGGAATAAATTGTTATTTGGAATGAATAGTTTGAAAAAATGACAAACATGTTGAATGGTGTGATGTTGCGTTGTTGACAAGCTAAGACAGACTTCGTGGAACTGATCTTCTTTTCAAATGTTCATACTTCTGCATTATCCAAATTTAAAAGTGAAAATTAGAATCTAATCAAGTGCTTGTGTCTCCCCACTTTCCTGTCTGCTTCAGTGAAGTTTTGAGGGCTCTAACTTTAAACAAGAGGCATCAGACTTGAATGTATGGCAGTGGGTATTTTGCATTCATATTCTTCAATGAAGAGAAAATGATTGGAAAAAAAATAAGGAAAGTCAGTAAAGCTGCTGGTGCTTTTCTAATATCCAGCCATTCATGTTTTTATGTTCAATGACATTTTTGTCAATGTTATTCTCCATATAATACAATGATGTGCTGTATAAAAACAGATGAATTAGAAGCAGGTGTAGACCATTAGGCCCCTTGATGCTGCTGCACCATTGAGTAAGATCATGGCTGATCTGATTGAGGCAGAGAGTGGGGGTCAACGGGTGCTATTCGGATTGGCGGATGGTGACTAGTGGAGTGCCCCAGGGGTCGGTGCTGGGGCCTCAGCTTTTTACCGTTTATATAGATGATCTGGAGGAGGGAACCGAGTGTACAGTGTCGAAATTTGCTGATGACACCAAGATTGGGGGAACGGCAAATTGTGCAGAGGGTGTGGAGAGTCTGCAGAAGGATCTAGATAGGCTGGGCGAATGGGCCAGGAAATGGCAAATGGAATTTAATGTTGGCAAGTGTGAGGTGGTCCACTTTGGTAGGAAGAATGGTAGGAAGGACTATTACTTACGGGGCGAAAAACTGCAGCAGGCGACGGTGCAGAGGGACCTCGGGGTCCTTGTGCATGAGTCGCAAAAACCCAGCCTGCAGGTGCAGCAGGTGGTCAGGAAGGCGAATGGGATGCTGGCCTTCATAGCAAGGGGGATTGAATATAAAAGTAGGGAGGTCTTGCTGCAGCTGTACAGGGCATTGGTGAGGCCGCAGCTGGAGTACTGTGTGCAGTTTTGGGCACCGCACCTGCGCAAAGATATTTTGGCCTTGGAGGGAGTGCAGAGGAGGTTTACTAGGCTGATACTGGAGTTGAGGGGGTTGAGCTATGAGGAGAGGCTGAATAAACTAGGCTTGTACTCGTTAGAGTTTAGAAGAATGAGGGGAGATCTCATTGAGACGTATAAGATGATGAATGGGGTGGATAGGATAGAGGTGGAGAGACTCTTCCCGCTCAAAAAAGACAGTAGGACTAGGGGGCACAGCCTCAAGATAAAGGGGGGACGGTTTAGAACAGAGTTGAGGAGGAACTTCTTCACTCAAAGGGTGGTGAATCTCTGGAATTCTCTGCCCGTTGAAGTGGTGGAGGCTGCCTCGCTAAATATTTTTAAGACGCGGGTTGATGGGTTTTTGATAAGAGAGGGGATTAAGGGTTATGGGGAGAGGGCGGGAAAGTGGAACTGAGCCACGACAGATCAGCCATGATCTTATTGAATGGCGGGGCAGGCTCGAAGGGCTAGATGGCCTACTCCTGCTCCTATTTCTTATGTTCTTATGTTCTGATTGACTTCAGTGTCACTATCCTGCGTACTCTGATATCCTTTCCACCACTGTGGTAAAAATATTCACTGATCCTGTCTCTATCACTCTGATGAAAAGAGTTTCATGGACTCCCAAACTTTCATCATCTGTATCATAGAGGTTTACAGCATGGAAACAGGCCCTTTGGCCCAACTTGTCTATGCTGCCCTTATTTTTTTTAAAACCCCTAAGCTAATAAATTTGGATAATTCAGAAATATAAATATTTGAAAAGAAAATCAGTTCCATGAAGTCTGTCTTAGCTTGTCACCAAGGCAACATCACAGCATTCAACATGTTTGTCATTTTTTTCAAACTATTCATTCCAAATAGCAATTTAGGAAAGGCACTCTTCACTCATGACCTTTCCAAGTTCTCTTAATGGACTACAGTAATTCGGTACACACCTCTGGGTCTTGGGAGGTTATTACACACAAAAAAGATAGCTCTGTGAATAGGAATAATTGCTAGCCATGAAGTGGGCTCTTCACATATGGATTTTATTAGTATGACCATCCTTAACCACTTCAAGTAAATTGGCATACTATCAACTCCCCATTTGTTACATAATCACGTACGTACAAGGCCTATCTATTTCTCAAAATAGTTTGAAGCCTATTCTCATTGCTGATAGTACTAAAATTGCCTGCATTTGGCCCATATCCCTCTGTACCCATCGTACCCGTGTAACTATTTAAATGCTTTTTAAAAGATAAAATTGTACCCGCCTCTGCTATACCCCTCACAGCTTGTTCCAGACACTCACCACCCTCTGTGTGAAAAAATTGCCCCTCTGGACATTTTTGTATCTCTCCCCTCTCATCTTAAGCCTATGCCCTCTAGTTTTAGATTCCCCTACCTTTGGGAAAAGATGTTGACTATCTACCTTGTCTATGCCCCTCATTATTTTATAGACCTCTATAAAGTCACCCCTCAGCCTCCTAATCTCCAGAGAAAAAAGTCCCAGTCTATTCAGTGTCTCCCTATAACTTAATTCATCAAGCCCCGGTAGCGTCCTAGTAAATCTTTTCCGCACTGTTTCTCGTTTAATAATATCCTTTCTATAATAGGGTGACCAGAATTGCACATGGTATTCCAAGTGTGGCCTTACCAATGTCTTGTACAACTTCAACAAGACATCCCAACTCCTTCCTGTATTCAGTGTTCTGAGCGATGAAACCAAGCATGCTGAATTCCTTCTTCACCACTCTGTCCACCTGTGACTCCACTTTCAAGAAGTTACGAACATGTGCCCCTAGATCTCTTTATTCTGTAACTTGCCCCCACGCCTTACCATTAACTGAGTAAATTGTTTTTAAATTATGCCCTACTTCTGGTCTCTCCCACAAGGGAAACAAAGAACAAAACCAGCCTGGGAAACAGGCCCTTCGGCCCAATGAGCCCACGCTGCCATCTCAACACCACCTCTGTACCCATGACCCCTATCTAATGTTTATGGCCATCCAGATTGAGCGAAAACTGACTTAGGGACAATTTATTCCTGCCAATCAGCCTAACAGCACATCTTTGGGGTGTGGGAGGAAACCGGAGCACCCGGAGAAAACCCACGCAAGCACGGGGAGAATGCGCAAACTCCCACAGACACCGGCCCAAATCCACGTGTCTGCACAGCAATCAGCGATAGTCACTGAGCTGTCGTCTTGCCCATTTTTTTAAAAAGATTAAAATTTAGAAAGAGGCCCTTCGACCCATCGAGTCTGCACCGAACACAATCCCTACCCCCATATATTACTCCCACTAATCTATGCATCCCTGGACGCTAAGAGGCAATTTCTTAGCATGGCCAATCAACCTAACCCGCACATCTTTGGACTGTAGGAGGAAACCCATTCAGACATGAGGAGAATGTGCAAACTCCACACAGACAGTGACCTGAGCCAGGAATTGAACCCAGGACCCTGGAGCTCTGAAGCAGCAGTGCTAACCACTGTGCCACCCCTCAGTCCCCCAAACATCCCCTCACATCCACCTTGCCAAACTCCCTCAGGATCTTATTTGGTTCAGTAAGATCCTCATTCTTTTGGATTTCATTGGATTAAGGCCCAATCTTTCTTCATAGGATAACCCTCTCACCCCAGGAATCATTCAAGGGAACATTTTCTGAACTGTTTCTATTGCAAATACCTCCTTTCTTAAATAAGACTAAAACTGTGCACAGTATTCCAGATGTGGTCTCACCAATGCCCTCCATAACAGTAAAACAAAATGCCTACTTTTATATTCCGTCTCTTTGCAATATCAACATTTCGTTTGCCTTCCTAATCACCTGCTGTATCTGCACATCAACTTTTTGTGATTCATGTACCAGGACAGCCATGCCCCTCTGTACCACTGAGTTCTGTTGTCTTTCTCCATTTTATAAATGCACTGTTTTTCTGTTTCTTCCTGCCAAAATGGACAAGATCACAATTCCCACATTATACTCCATGTGCTAAGTATGTGTGTTCCGGTATTAACTGCTGAATATTTGCACTGCAATAACTCCTTTCACCTGTGAAGAGTGACTGGGAAAATCATTTAAAACACTAAATGTTAACATGTTAATATGAGGACATTTCAAATTTGCCACAGGCTCATGTACTAACCAATCGTGAAATTTGTGTCTGAATATACAGAAAGTTGCTAATTTGGATGTATTAAAATTGTTAGTTTTAGAGCTGCGTTTCCTGCTGTGCTAAAAACTGCACAGTAGGTAGTCTCACAATGCCAGATTAAAGTCCAACAGGTTTGGTAGCAGGAGCTTTCGGAACGTTGCGCTCCAAAAGCTCGTGCTACCAAAAAACCCTGTTGGACTTTAACCTAGTGTTGTGAGACTACTTACTATGCCTACCACAGTCCAACACTGGCAACTCCACATTATGGCTAAAAATTGCCAGTAGAATTTATGTGACTAATTTATTATTTACATAGGATATATGCACAGAAGCAGGCCTTTTAGCCCAGTCACTCCATGCCAGTATTTTTGCTCCATTCAAACTCCTCACATCTTTTATCACCTAAATTTACCAACTATCCCCTTCTCTCATATGTTTGTCTAGTTTCTCCTTAAATTAATTTATATTATTTGTTTCAACCTCTCTCTGTGGTAGAGGTGTACGTTCTCGGGGAGGCACGATGACACAGAAGTTAGCACTGCTGCCTCACGGTGCCAGGGAGTCGGGTACATTTGCCAGCTTGGCTGATTTCCTGTGCAAGTTTGCATGTTCTCCCTGTGCCTGCGAATGAAAGATGTGCTGGTTAGGAGGCATGGGGGCACAGTTGTTAGCACTGCTGCCTCACAGCATCAGGGACCCAGTTTTAGTTCTGGCCTCAGATCACTGTCTGTGGAATTTGCACATTCTCCCCGTGCTTGCATGGGTTTTCCCCGGGGTGCTCCGATTTCTTCCCACAGTCCAAAGATGTGCAGGTTAAGTTGATTGGCCATGCTAAATTGACCCTAGTGTTAGGCGGATTAGCAGGATAAATATATGGGGTAACAGAAATGTGGCCTAGTTGGGATTGTGGTCGGTGCAGACTCAAAGGGCTGAATGGCCTCTTTCTGAACTGTAGGGATTCTATAATTCTAGGTACATTAACATGCTGAGTTCTCCCTCAGTGTGCCCGGACCAGCACCGGAGTGTGTCAGCTAGAGGATTTTCACAGTAACTTCATTGCAGTGTTAATTTAAGCCTACTTGTGACTAATAAATAGACTTTACATTCTCACCACTCTTTGGGGTAGATACTTTTCTGAATTTCTTATTGGATTTCTTGGTGACCTTTTATATTGCTAGCCTCAAAATATGGCTCTGACCCACTGTTTGCACTAAAAATCGTTTTCTATATTACTAGCCATTATCATTTTATGAGATGTCATAGTGGTAGTAAGGATAACCTCAGCTGTTTGGGAATAAATCATACAGCATCTCAGTCTAGAGTTTATTCCAAATGAATTATAGAGCTTGGACAGGGTTCTAGCTGTATTTTGAAATTGAGCTTTTCCTTTACTGTGAGCTCTCTCAGGACCCCAAATCTGTTGAATACTTCACTTCTCGATGCTGCTTAAACTTCTAATTATTATTTTCTGATTTTCTTATTTATTTCAATCTTCTTGGTTTCTACATTGAGCCATGATCCATTGTCATTGATTTTTAATTTCTTGTTTATCATTTTCTAAATTGAAAAGCATTGGTCCTCTGCTTGACCATGGTAAGCTCTACCTTTGAACTATGGACCACAGCCAAATTCTCATAGCACTTTAAGGTCATCCTGCATAGTATCAACAGCTCCAAAATCTTCTCTTCCACAGCTAACAATTGTATTCTGACCACTCCCACCCATCCTCTACTTCCACTTTGGACACCATATTAGTGCCCTACTTTGTATTAAATCAGCTATCCATTCTGTTAAGATGCCACGGCATTTCTTTTATCAACTTGCTGCCAACTGACCTTCTGCCCCACCTCTCATTGCACAGCTCCCCTCATCTCATCCACGAAGCAGATCTCAACTGACAGTTTTAAGATGAGTGATGTACAATGATTGAATAGTGTTCAGGATTTGCTTGTTTCAGGATGTTATTGTAGGTAATGGTGATGATGCATTAAGATTGTACGATGATAGGGTTCTCACCTAAAAAGGAAAAGGAAGAATGTTAAGGTTACAGGGTTAAACAGAGAAAGGGTACTTGGTACATTGCTCATTTGGAGAGCAAATGCAGACATGATGGCTCAAATGGTCTCTTTCCACGCAGTTACAATTGCGATTCTGTCCCATCTCTATTATGATTCCTATTTTTAGCCCATTTTTACTGACCTCATTAGCCTTTTCATATCTTCTAACAAGCCCTGCATCTATTCAAAACTGTCCATTATATTCCTCCTTCAGAAAAATCCATCCTTCTATTCGACTATTGGATTTACTCTTCCCATTCTTCTCTTGTATCCTGGAACATGTTGCTTTGGAATAAAGCACTTCTTCTGTCATTATTCACGAACACACACACACACACACACACCCCCCACCCACCCACCCCAATTTCCAATGTGGAGTGCCATAAGTGCAGATAAGGGTTACGGGTGAAAGAGGGGACTCGATGTTGAAATGGTGGCGTGGGCTCGTTGGGCCGAAGGGCCTGTTTTCCGTGCTGTGTTGTTCTTTGTTCTTCCATTTTGCCCACAGCACTGAGATGGAACTGGTCTGGATCCAGATCATTGGGGAGGAATAGCTGTGTCTTGGATTTAATATCTGGCTTTGGATATAACCTCTATTTCATTGACAATTGAGATGTGTTAAATGGACAAAGTAGATTGTTCAGAAGGAATGGTTCCATCTAAATTTTTTGGGAACTCTCAGACTAGCAGAAGATATTAGCTTTTATTTCAGTAAGCATTTAAACTAGTTCAGCATGGGGATAGTACATATATATTTAAAGATAGCTTTACTGATTTTCATTATCACATAGATTCCATACATGTAGTAACATCAGGTAGGAAGAGGACATGAATAAATAATTAAGTAGGTAGATGAGCGATATATACAGAAATTGTTCTACATGACCTTTTTATTACATTCAGGGTGGTATATAAATACAAGTTGTTTTGTTGTTGTAAACAAATCAACTAAACAGCTGAATATAAGAAATAATAAAACAAGGGCTGCTTGATCGATTAACAGACTAAACAGGATAAAGAATTGTGGGAGAAAAATGGAAAGCGTTTTCACTTTGTAAGAAGCCAGAGAGGTGTCAAAGACTGTTTTAGACCAATGACGAGCATTCAAGGCAAGGTTACAAAAGACTCTGTGGGTATGATGGAAATAATATGCTTTGCATTGGTCATCATTCTTGAAAATGATAGTTGACTGTCAGAATTGAATTTATTAAATTGGATGTACATATTGTTGTAGATGTATTTAAAAAGTTAGGAGCAGCCTGGCCAGACAGTATCCACCTGGGAGACATCAACAATGGAACTTATGATGTGCCTCTAGCTCATTATTTTAATAGCTTACTGAACTCTGCGATTGTTCCTGTAGACTGAAAGGAGGCTAATGTGGTTAACATCTTTAAAAATGGTGACAAGATAAACCCAGATAACCAAAAGTCCATTAGTTTGACATCAATGATAGCAAAGATGCTTAATTGAATTTTTAGCTATGCAATAAGTTTTTTTGGTTAGAGGGAGGTATGTTAGGGGGGCACAACATGCCTGCATAAAAAGTCATGTCTTACAAATCCAATAGTACTTTTTGAAGAACTTATGAAGATGTTCAATAAAGGAAGCCCAGTATGCATTGTCCATTTAGATATTCATAAAAGCTTTCGATAAGATACTGCACAAGAGGCTTCTGTACAAAAGGTAAGTGTTGATGGTAATATGTGCAAATCTCTTTGTCTGGAAATCTGTTCTTTGGAATTTTTTTGAGCAGTCCCAAGCATCAAAACAGTACTTTGGGAGCGGAAACATGCAAGTGACAGTATTTGGATAAATAAAGCCATTTTTATTAATGCTTTGTAATGTTTCATCACTATGTCAGGTAAATGTTTATATCTACAGGGTTTTCCGGTTCTCTCACTTGCGTTACGCAATTTGAAGTTATTTTATAATGCAGAAATGTCATGAATCCAAGCATTCTGGATTGGAGACGCTGCAATGTATATTGAGAATTGGCAAGCAGTTCTCAATATAGGCAAAAAGTAGTTATAGGTAGATTTGGATCTTTTGAACATCGGTCATCACTGGTGTCCCACTGGTGTTGGGATTATTGCTCTGTGCTATTTATTAATAATCTAGTTGTAGATGTTGGGAGTATGAACTGAAATTTGCAGGTGATACAAAGTGTTAGGAATGTAGATGATGCTTGGCTGCTTCAGGTGTGTTGGGAGATTAGACTTTGCAGCATAAAAATTAATTTATTCAAAATGCACAGGCGATGTTTAATTCTACCCTTCTATCTTCTTTGCTCCCATTTGCCTATGAAGTAGGCATAAGAGATGTGTAGTTTTGAAGAACACAGTTCTCCTAATATAATGATCAACATTCCTCCCTCAATCACCTGCAAGAAAATCAGATTAACTGATAGTCTATTCTTGTTATCCTAGGACCTGGCTTTGTACACATTTACTGCTGTAGTTGCCTCTCTGATTACAGTAACTGCACTGTAGAGTTTTTGGATGTTTTAAGATGCCTGATAATTTTTGTTGTAATTCACAGGCTGTGGGTATCACCGGCTAGGCCAACATGTATTGTCCACCCCAAATTGCCTTTGAGAAGGTGATGAGCTGACTTCTTGAACAAATGAGTCCATGTGATGTAGTAAACTGACAGTCCTGTTAGGAAGGGAATTCCAGAATTTTGACCTAGTTACAGTGAAAGAACAGTATATTTTTCCAAGTCAGAGTGACAAGTGACTTGGAGGGGAGTTTCCAAATGGTGGTGTTCCCATGCATCTGCTGTTCTTGCCCTTTTAGTTGGTAATGGCATGGGCTTGGGAGGTGCTCTACAAGGAATCTTGGTGAGTTGCTGCAGTACATCTTGTAGATGGTATACACTGCTGCTGTTGTGCATTAGTGGTGGAAGGAGTGAATAATTGTGGATGGTGTGCCAATCAAGTGGGCAGCTTTTTCCTGGATAGTGTCAAGTTAGCTGAGTGTTGTCAGAAGCGCAGTCATTCAGGAAAGTGGAGAGTATTCCATCACACTCCCGACTTGTCTTATAGATGGTGGACTTCGGAGATAGCCATGATATGGAGATGCAGGTGTTGGACTGGGGTAACCACAGTTAGAAGTCTCACAACATCAGGTTAAAGTCCAACAGCTTCACTTGGTAGCACAAGCCACTAGCTTTCAGAGTGCTGTTCCTTCATCAGGTGAGTGGGGTCTCAGTTCACAAGTCTCAAGTAATCAAGACTTGATTACCTGTAAAGACTTGCATTCCAACCATTATTTTGTAAATTGAGTTTGTGTCATTAACATGCCCTGTTTGTGAACTGAAATCCCACTCACCTGATGAAGGAGCAGCACTCCGAAAACAAGTGACTTGTGGTACCAAATAAACCTGTTGGACTTTAACCTGGTGTTGAGACTTCTTACTGGACTTCAGAGGGTCAGGAGATGACTTACTCACCAAAGCATTCCTAGCTTCTGACCTTTTTTTTTGCTCTTTGGATATTGTTTCAGCTAAATCTTCGTAAACTTGCCATTCTCTTTGTCCCCTGTGACACTAGCCTTTACTTCCTTAATTTCTCTGATTGCAATTTAGCCTAAGCCCACGTGCAAAGCATGTACTACTGGACCCCAAGCTCAGCTTCCACATGGACTATCAGCATCCATCATGTCAAATTGCCTTCCTTGTGCAAAAATAATTTGCAACTTTAGTAACTTGAGACCTGATCTCTCTAGTGGTTCCATTGCCAGTTTCTTCCCAACAAAACAATAACTCATCCAAGTTTTTCAGTTTGTGCCTTGTCACCCCTGCGCTGTGCCTCAGCCGTTTGACTTCAGTGTTCTTGTCCTCTCCTTCAAATCTTTCCATGACCATGTCAAACTCTGCAAACATCAGCTGTGTGTTCTTACAGCTCCTTTCCTGCAACACTCTTGTTCTTTGCTCTGCCTTCCTTCAACCATCTATTGTAACACACTATTCTGCCATCTATTTTAGCTCTCCTCTGGTGTTGAAAGCATCTTTAAAGACGCT
This sequence comes from Carcharhinus amblyrhynchos, assembly GCF_965287045.1. Classification (NCBI taxonomy): domain Eukaryota; kingdom Metazoa; phylum Chordata; class Chondrichthyes; order Carcharhiniformes; family Carcharhinidae; genus Carcharhinus; species Carcharhinus amblyrhynchos. Next base: position 18,955,635 of record NC_137358.1, read on the forward strand.
CCTTGGCCCTAACTTTCCTGTGTTCCCGAGCCACCACTGATGCTTTTTATCCCTTTTTCTGTTTGGTTTAGAATGCCAGGGAATGGTAGATTATGTTGGAAGGTGTATGAAATTTTGGTTCACGTAGAAGGAAAATTGATATGTAGATCACCCTCAATCCATACCATTATACACCTGATAGATAAGTCACAGACCTGTATTAATTGGTGCTTGTGTATAAGTCACTGTCATTATGATTTTAATTTTAGTCTATCAGTAAGGGCCTTTTGGTAAACTGGAACTTAATTTTCTGCTATATATTTGTTAATAGGTTTAACTAAAAGAGAACCTGAATCAGCCCACAATGAGTTAATATTTCACTTCAGAAAACTATTTTTATGTTGGTTTTTGAATTGTAAATTATACTTTAACTGAGCCATCTCTTTCTTTGAATGCAGGCCCTAATTTTGCAATGTGTTTTGGCATAAGACACTGCACACAAAATATTAGAGCTTTTTATATCCACACAGTGTGTTACGCCATGGTTGCAATAAACAGCCAGCAGTTTGACCTCAAATGTTTATCCCATAGTTCAGTTGGTAGTACTCTTATTGTTGAATCAGAATTCTGAGATTAAATCTGAAAAGCAAGCTTAAACATATGATCTTGGCTGATAGTTCAGTGCCGCACTGTAAATGCTGCATTGTGTTTTGGATGAAATGTTAAACTGGGGCCCTCAAAGAATCTAAAGAAGATTAAACAAAAAGGGAGTTCTCTGGATATCATGGCGAACAATGCTCCCTGAAGTAACCACCACAAACAGATGATCTTGTTCCTTTGATTTTTGGGCCATTGTTGTTGTGTGAAGATTAACTATAATATTTTCCTAACAAAACCAGTGACTGCACTTCACAGGTCACCAGTTTTTTTGTAAAGCACTTTGCAACATTCCAAAGCACTCTTTAAATCTAGTTTGTTTCATTATTTTATGTAAAGTAAATTTGAAACTGTCAAGTAAACCATGTTCAGCCCTCATGCTTTGCTGGACAGTGAGATTGCATTCCAGTCATTGTCACTATTACACAGAAGGAGAACATTTGGTTCACCGAGTCCATGCTGGCTCACTAGAGAAATGCAGAGTCCCATTGGTCTGCTCTGTTTCCAGTGCCCAGCAAGATTATTTCTCTCGAGTGTCAGTCCAATTTCCTTTTACGACCGTTGGTCATCCCCACCTTTATACATGACCACAGCTATTGAATTATATAGCTGCCTATCAAATCCGTATCAATTCTGAAATAGCTTGCATGCCGTTCCATAACTACTTGTAGCTAGGTAACACCTTTTAATGTAATTAAATTTCCCAAGGACTTCACAGGACCATCATAAAATGAAGCATGATTGAGTCACGTAAGGAGATATTAAGTCAGGTGACCAAAAGCTTGTTCAAAGATGAGCTTTAAGGAGTGTCTTGAAGGAGAAAGGCAAATAGAGAGGTTTCAGGAGTGTCTTCCAAAGTTTGTGGCTTAGAAGCTGCCAGTGGTGGCTAATTAAAATTGTGGGTGCGCAATTAGCTAGAATTTAAGGAGCACATATCTGAAGGTTGTGAGGAGAGCAGCTTCTATTTAAACCTTTGCAGCTTGAAGCAACATTAAACTAAGATACAAGTATTCTTAATTTTCCCAGTCTTACTTTCCAATTAAATTGTGTCACCTGTGAATGGGCTTACCAAAGCTTTCAATTTGCAGTACTGCATTTTAAAGCAAAACCCTATCTGCTTTCTCGAGTGGATGTAAAAGATTCCAGGACAGAGTATTTCATAAAAGTTTGAATCCCACCACAATAGATGGTTAAATTTGAATTCTAAAATAAACCTGAAGTTGTGGAAGGTGTCTTTTCTTTTATACTGCCCACTCCAATTGGTGAAGTCTCTTCATTAGATCCTGGGGCTTGGATCATCGGGTGCATTGATTCGTTGTTTGTTAAACACATGAGGCAATCAATTTGCATGGTGTCATTTCCATTTGGAAAGGTATTTGTGATCTGATTTCTCCTCTGGAGGACACAATGCTGTTCCCACAAACATGTAATTGGACATAATAACCTGTATTGGAAATAGTGAGATAATTGAGTTCCACAGAAGGATAAATAAACCTTCCTCAATCTGAAAAATGTTAAATGATTGTATAACCTAGAATTTTCTCATGGAAAAAACCTGGGCCCTGTTTCCTACGATTGTAGCCCCAAAGAAAACAGCAAGTTCAGAATTTTTCCTAGATGTATAAAACTTTACTTCATGCTTTTTTTGATGGGGAGTTAGGTATCATTGCAGCTTGGGCAACTTATCAGGAGGAGAAAACATCTGGCAATTATTGACCTGAAAGGCATATATTGTATCAAGATTTCATGAAATTGTTTAAGTAGAGCATATCAACTTGTGTACTAGTTTTTCATATTTGACTTTGCCAGGGTACTCATGAAGCATTTGTCCTTTGCTGCAGCCTAAGTCTGGCAGCAAGGCACTATGTATCATATTTAGAAGATTAAAGCCCTGTATAGCATTTTTCACAGATAAACGACGAATCAAAGCAAGTTCAGGATTGCATTTTACATGCGCCTGATGCGAAACAGTCCTTGATCTAGAATTGATGATTGGCAAATTATCTTAGCAGCAATCCTTGCACCTATCAGATCCAGGCTTGATTGATAGGATGAACATCTCCTCTTGCTGTTGGAGCATTTGTGAAATGCCTTATGGCAATTAAACCAGTAACCCGTGGTCACAGCCTCACAGCACCAAATATACACAAATTGGAATTCTATCATTCAAAAATCACTGAGAAGTGGAAAATTAAATTCTTTTGCTGTACTGATGTCTTCTTAGACGAAAAGTTAAGGCGCACTTTTTGTGTAGAAAAAAATGGACTTTTCTTTGCAGTTCTGATCTGGAAATTGGGTTTCCAAAATTAAGTGCAATCCAAAATAATGTTGATTAGCTTATAATTTTGGATCAAACAAGTAAGCTCTCTGCATTGTTGATACTGGATTGCTAAAAGGCAAGATCCTCGTAATGCTCCTTTTATGAATAGACCCTACAATTGATGTTAGAACTCATTTTCATTGGGTAAGATGAAAAAGATATACAATTCTTGGAGAAAATATTTGTATGGTAGCCTCTGAGCCACCAAGAAGTAAAGATTATCTTGTCAAGGTATTTGTAACAAAAGAGAACTCTTGAGTTGTCGGCAAATGAATGTTATGCCCTAGTGACTTGACTGCTGCTCAATAAATAAGGCTCCTGTCTTCAGGGTGAATCAACCAGGCCCCTATTTTGTGCTTTTGTACTTTTTCCTTTTTACTGGACAGTGGTTCCTGAAAGAGCGTATTGGCATGAAATCATTCTGGGCAAACGGTATTGTGTGATGAACATTTTTCCTGCTGAGTTGCATGTGGTCATGCAACAACCTAGAATGTACCAAGTAGGCATTGTTTCAGGTTAAAAAAAATGCATGTGCTAGGAATCATGCAGAAATATTTATAGGTGTGGTGCACAATAAATTTTTAAAGGGAGATTGATGACATGATGTCTTGAGGTTTTTACTGACTGCGGGGCATTGATGAGTGACAAACTTTACTATGTTTTGATGCAACACCTTATAGGAATGCAGAATGTGAGCAGATTCCCTGAACAACAGATTAAATTCCTTAGGTTCATGACTTATAAAATCATTTTTAATTGAGTGTAGAAGATGCTCAATAATCCTGAACTGATTTGAGGAACTGTTATAGTTGGAAGGGTCACATTTGGTAATTTTGCCAAGACCATCCATTAATTGACCGATTTCAAGTTTCAAGTCAATCTGACCAAATGGTTCATTCCATCAGTGGTAGACATTTTGCCTTAAAGAGAACTTCCATATTAAAAAGCTTTAAAGAAATTAAACATGCTAGACTGATTCGACCAAGCATGCTTGGTGCCTCAGAAGCTTTTTTCCCCATTAGGAGCAAAAATAATACTGTGTTGAGTGACGAAACCCTGATGTATTATTCCACCTACACCTCCAAGACAAATAATTTTATCCACCTATTTGTATTTGTCATCCACTTGCAGAAGCCAAAGTGTTGAAATCCGTCAATTGGCCTTTTAATAAGGTATGCCAGCCTGAACAATTTAAAATGGCAAATTCTGGTATTTAGATTTTTAGTTATATGTAATGGAAGTGAATGTAAGCATAAACTTTACAAAGTATTCAACCCTGCATCTGTTTAGGTTACTTTCCTAAGAAGCATTGAACTAAAATCTTGATACAGTGAGGAGCTTTTCTTTAAACCAGTGTTGTCCAATAAAAATTGCAGATGAGCCACAAGTATGGCAATGATATCCCTGTTTTATTAGGAAAACACCTTAACTCTTAGAATATTTAACAACTACCTGTATCACCAAAGAAGTAAACCACATTATCATCAAAAACCCACTATGCTTTTGACTTATCATTTTACCAATAAATACACAAAAATTTTAAATTTATATGCGTACACTGCAAATGAGTATTGAGATCAAACCCAAGTATGTATTGGTTGTTCATTTTTAAACTTACAAATCAGAAATCCACAATTGATTCCATGTCCCTAAGGTATAACTGACAAAACCTTAAACTGACGTATTTTGAACGCTTGGTATCTGAAATTAGTTTCTCATATTGGTTGATCTCTCATTGCACAAAGGAAATTGAGACTAATTGTAGTCTTCAGATGCAGTAGAGTTTGTGGCATACACAATTGATTCTGTTCCCATTTTACCTTCTGCATATTCTATCTTTATTTTTATGTTTCTGCTTTTATTTGTTCACGTAATGGGAATATTGCTGGCAAGGCCAGCATTTATTGCCCAACATCATCAATGGTGGAAGGGTGTAATACGGCACAGTGAGTTTACAAAGACAATTTCTATATAAATGTGGGCAAAGGAATTAATGGAAAAAGTTGACAGGAATTCTGTGCAATGTAAAATTTTAATGTGAATTTGACCAAAGTTACTAACCAGCTTGTTAATAGTTTTCAAATAGAGTGCACAGCAATTTGTATAACAACTAAAAGTGCTCAAAGGAATTCAATACCATAATTACTTGTAATGTGATAGTTGGGTTCCTCCTTATTGTGCATTCTCCTTTTGGTAAGAGTCAGTTTAGCTTTGTTGCTGACCATCCTTTAAAATCTCTATCTTTAAATAGAGGAGTCCTGCAATTGTAGATTTTTTTTTAATTTATAGAATTGATTAAAAATGATTATGAATATGGCAATCCAGGGGAAGAGTCAACTCTGAAAAGTAAATTCATTCATTTAGTGGAATCTTAAAAGGATTTTCAAGCTGCTGTTGAAAATGAATGTTTCAGGAGGTTGTTCTAAGTTGTCAGTTGTAGCATGTTGCTTCATCTTGTCAGATAATATTTGGACACCAGAATTGGTTCAATAAAAAGGAGTTTAGGCACACAATAGACTTCTACACTAACATCCTAAATTGAAAAGTATTTTAAGCTGAAAATACTTCATTTTCACTTGATTTGTTGTGGATTGACTCAATATACTGAAGTATTTGTAAGGAACTTCTTGTAAAAGCTACATAACCCCATAATTTTTCAAACATTTTCTGCACAACCTGTACAATCAATGTTTTAAATAAAACATGCAAGTGGTTGCACGGTAGGGCTAATGAAAATTTTAAGCTATCAGTTGAAAGCCAAACTCAGAAGGAATATGCATTTGGTAGTGCGGGATTGCAGAAGTATCTCTTCCTCTTCTGACTCTGAATTGGTAATAAATTCGGAATTTTGTTCTTTTGCTTTTCTTTGGGTGGCGAGGAATCAGAATTTACTTAGAAGTACTTCATAGTTGAAATAAAGGGGTGGGGAGGGGAAATGAACTGTCTGTAAGGCTCTGTAAACTATCAATTGTGGCAAGTCAAAATTTGATTATCTAAACTGGAAGGAATGGACAGACTCCTTTGTGTTTAAAGCATTTGGGTTGCATATAATTACAAAGATATTTTTTCCTCCCTTCCAGGACATGTAATATTGCAGTTAGATGCATTGTTGAATTTGCTGGGCGTTACTCTTTTTTTCCTATACAAACTGAACAATTTGGCCCCTTGTTTTATTCATAAAGGTTCAGTGTATCTTTGCCTGCCTACTTCAATCTGCAAGGGAGTTACAGAAACACCCCGCGTTCATCGAGCCGTGAGTCATGACTAATTTTTCCAGCTGTGTTAATAAATGTGGACAAAGGAAACGGTCAATTTTAATAGCTGCAATATACAAAGATACGGTGTACACGACAGTGGAAAATGAGTAAACTGCAATGCAGTAACAACTCTGGCCAGACCAATTTGATATGTAGGTTTACTTCAGTTTAGGGGGAATCGATTGAAAGGATACTACTGCTAACTTGCAAGCAGCAATATGAGACCACTAGATTTAAACTGGGACCAGTATTTACGAGACACATGCTGTGATTTAATTGCATTGTTCACTCATATTAAATAAATTCTGGAGCATTTGGTCAAGATTTACACATGTTTTATTGCTATGGGTTTAAATGAAAACTTGCCATTTTAAAAACTTCAGATCGTCAGAATTAGTTTTTCACTCACTGAAACTGTTTTTTTTCAGGTGATGATGGTACCAAATAAGAATTGGCTTGGCTGTGCAATGCAGCTAAATGCCAGAAGCCTACAAAGTTGCTTACTGTGAGAGTGACAGTCATCTTGATTTAGGATTGCACTTCAAAAGTAGTGATCATTATGCTTGATGCGACTAGCATCATAGCGATGGGTCATTGTGGCAAAAGGCTGAATATACACAAAGACCAGCCAACAGTGTTATCCAGGCTGTTGTAATAAAGGCACAATCTTAAATCCTGATGGTAAACGTCTGAGAAATCCTGCCATATCATATCGGAAAGATTGAAGTATTCATACTTCATCACATGCACATAAAAAGAGGACTAGCCATTAAATGATGACTTCCTACTATATTGTAGGAACAAGAAGACCATTCCTCTCTCCCTCACTCTTGAGTGCAGCTGTGTAAGATAGGAAACGTTTTATAGACTGGTCAGCTGTACTCACTAATGCTTCTTGTTGGCATGCTTTTCTACAGAGAGAAGGGGGAGACTATCTTTTGTGTTAATGGTTCAGTCCTACTTTAGTCTTAAGCATCCAAACGTGGTTTTACTTATCCCTGAAGCGTGTGCTAAGGGGCAGTGATCTGATTTATTTTTGCAAAACAACAATTTGTAGATTGCTAGTGGACCAAGCTTCATGGATTCAATGAACCATAAATGAGAACTTGGTCCCTGTTCCAATACTAAATCTTGGCATACCCATTTCCTGCCATAAAACTGTACTGACGTTCTTGCTCATTCTCCTGTTCCATGAGGGAATTTTCAACACACTGTACTTACTCTTTAGTTCTGGTTTTATTTTCTGCCCCACTTAGCCTACTTGGATCTGGCATTTTAATCCTGGAATTGACATTTTGATTTAGTTTAGTTTTACACTGTGAATGTAAACCAATTTTAGAAAACTTCATAGTAAGTGAATCCATTTGTTAATGGAGTGAAGAGAATGAAAACTACAGCATGGTGGTCCATCAAAGTTTGTATTAGCCTGCATTTTCTCAGCACAGCCCTGGAATGTTCCTGGTTTAGGTACAACTGAAAATGATATCACCCGAGACCAGCAATTTTCCCACTAAGAAGCTGAAAGCATTCAGTTATTTTGCGCCTCTTTCTCTGTAGCTAGAGGAGCAGAAACAGTCCCTTTCTAAGACGCCAGAATCAGAAATGTGAACCTCTGCTATCCCTGGCTGGAGAACAAGCTGGGGAGATGAACAATTCGCTGTCTATTTAAAGACCCACAACTTACATTTGAGAGCAATCTGTACATTTTGAAAACAGTATCTCAGTTCCATGCATACAATATATTGCTCATCCAATGTATCTAGATGAAAACCCACAATATCTTTGTATTATGAGCAATAGAATTTACACTAGGATATTATGATGATGATTTGTGGGAGGGAATCATTGATGCCTGACATTCTCCAGAATTTTTGAAAAAGCTCCTACCCATTTCTCTTATAACCAGAATTAATAACAATGCTTTTTTTTATCAACGTATTGCAATAGCCCCAGCTTTAAATCAAGTGGCCTTAATTGCTACAGTGTAAGAACTTAGCAGTAGATTAATTTCTACAGTTAATGGTCTGAATATTGTAGTTCATAAGATCATTTATTAAGCATTAATAAAACTGTCTGAGTCGTGTCATAAGTACCATTGGCATCATAAGTGCCATAGGCATTAAACAGTCAAATTTCAAAGGGAGAATATGTAGATATGCTATATACAATAGCTTGGTACATAGTCATCAAACAAGGCTTGACATTGTGCTGATTGATAATTTGCTGCGCTGCAAGGTTATTGGGTACATTTGTTGGTTGACTACAACTATAAAGTTATTTTCCCTTTTTCTCCCATAAACTCCACACAAAGACTGCTCTTTGTGTGTGTTTTTGAGATGCTTCTGTTACAGATTATGGGCATTTTCACTTAATAAATCTGGAATTAAAAGCTATTTCCAGTTATGGTGACTGTGAAGCAATCATCATAAAAACAATCTAGTTCGCTAATGTCCTTTAGGGAAGGAGTTATCCTGTTCTCACCTGGTCTGGCTCGCATGTGAATCCTGACCAACAATAATGTGGTTGACTCTTAACTGTCTTCTGAAATAGTCTCAAAGCCACTCAGTTGTACCAGACCACTACAGAAAAGTCAAAGAGGAATAAAACTAGATGGACTACACAGTATCAACTGAGGCCACAAAAATGACAATGGTACACCCAGCCCTGCCAACTCTGCAAAGTCCTCCTTACTAACATCTGGGGGCTTGTGCCACAACTGGGAGAACTATTACACAGTAGTCGTGTTCTCCAAATCGTAGCTCACAGGCAATATCCCGGGGACCATCATCCCTTGGTATGCCCAGTTCTATCAGGAGCACATTGCTTTACATTTGGGAAGGAGTTACCCTGTGAATCCTCAGCATTGACTCCAGACCACATGAAGTCTCATGGCGTCAGATCAAACATGGGAAGGAAAGTTCGTGCAGATTGTCACTTACCTACCACCCACCTGTCCATCTCTTTCCCTGTTGACGAATGCGAACTCCTCCATGTTGAACACTAATTGGAAGAAGCTTTGAGGTGGCAAGGTCGTAGAATGTACTCTGGATGGGGGTTTCAATGTCCTTCACTGCGATTAGCTTAGTAGTACCAGTGTCCTAAAGGACATAGCTGCTAGACTAGGCCAGTTGTAGGTGATGAGGGAACCAACAAGAGGGAAAAGCCTACTTGACTTCAACCAGACCAGTTTACCTGTTGCAGATGTATCTGTCCATGATGGTTTTGGTAGGATTGACCATCACATAAGTCATTGTGGAGACAAAGAACCCACCTTTAGATTAATGATACTGTCCATCATGCTGTGTGGTACTAGCAGAGTGCTAAATGGGTTAAATTTGGATCAGATCTAGCAACTCAAAAACTGGCATTCTGGGCATAGCAGAATTGTATTCACCTAGTTTCTCTAACTTCATGCTCCGATGTAGCATTCACTCTATTATAAAATCAGGTATCTACTTTGATTCATTGAAGAGTGCAGGAGGATATACATCAAAACTAGGAGTAGGCCATAAGGCCCTTCGAACCTGCTGCACCATTTATTGTGAACATGGCTGATCATCAAATTCAATATCCTGATCCCGCTTTTCTTCCCAAATTTCTTGATCTCTTTAGCCCCAAGAGCTACATTTAATTCCTTCTCACACTAGTTTGGCCTCTTTGGGTCAAGGAAAGGTTATAAAAGGTTTACCCCTTACCCTCAAACTATAACCTCTGGTTCAGGGCTCCCCACTATCAGGAACAGTCCTTCTGAATCTACCCTATCTAATCCTATTAGAATTTTATAAGTTTCTACGAGATCCCTTCTCGCTCTTCTAAACTCCAATGAATATAACCCTAATTGATTTAGTCTCTCATCATAACAGTCCTGCCATCCCAGGATTCAGCCTGGTAAACCTTTGCTGCACTCCCTCTGGCAAGAACACCCTTCCTCAGATTAGGACACCAAAACTGCACGAAATACTCCAGGTGTGGCCTCATCAATGTTCTATACAATTACAGTAAAACATCCCTATCCTCATACTCAAATCTTCTCACTGTGAAGGGCAACATACCATTTACTTTCAGCAACTCATGCACAATAACACCAAGGTCTTGTTGAGTATCCACTTCTCTCAATTTACACCCTTTCAAATAATAATCTGCCTTCCTACTTTTGCTACCAAAGTGGATAACTTCATATTTTTCCACATTATACTGCATATACCTACACGCTTAGCCTGTCCAATCACACTGAAGCATTTCTGCATCCTCCTCACAGCTCATCCTCCCGTCCAACTTTGTATCATCTGCAAATTTGGAGATAATACATTTAGTTCCCTCATCCAAATCATTAATATATAATGTGAGCAGTTGGGTCCTAGCACAGACCCCTGTCGTACCCCACTAGTCACTACCTGCCATTCGGAAAAAGCCCCATTTATTTCAACTCTGCTTCCTGTCTGCTAACCAGCTTTCTAGCCATCTCAACACATTACCCATAATCGCACGCGCTTTAATGTTACATAGTCATCTGCTATGTGAGATTTTGTCAAAAGCCTTCTGAAAGTCTAAATAAATCACATCCACCAGTAGTCCCTGGTCAACTCTGTTAGTTACATCCTCAAAGAATTCCTGTAGATTTGTCAAGCATGATCTTTCTTTCGTAAATCCTTGCTGACTTTGTCTGATTATGCCATGCTTTCCCAATGTTGTGCTATGAAATCAATACAAGTCATGCCTAAAAATGAGCTTTCAACCTGGAGAAGCCATAACACAGGACGAGTTGCAGGGCAGATAATGGAAGCAGCATGCAATAGACAGAGCTAAGCTATCCCCACGCCCAGTGGCTCAGATCTAAACTCTGCAGTCCTGCGTCATCCAGTTGTGAATGATGGCAGGCAATTTCCTAACCAGAGGAAGAGGCTCCACAAATATGTCTATCCTCAATGGTGGGGAGCCCAGCACATCAGTATAAAGGGCAAGGTTGCAGCATTTGCAGCTATCTTTAACCAGAATTGCCGAGTGGGTGATTTCTGCCTACTAAGGACCCAGTGTCACAGATGCCAGTCTGTGGCCAATTTAATTTACTCAAGTATGATATCTATGAATGGCTGAAGACATGCTATGGTCCCTGGCCACATTCCAGCAATAGTACCGAAGACTTGTGCTCCAGAACAAGCTGCGCCCTTAACTTAGCTATTCCAAGGCAGCTACAACACTGGCATCTACCTGACAATGTGGAAAATTGCCCAGGTATGGCCTGCCCTCAGAAAGCAGGACAAATCCAACCTGATCAATTACACTGTCATCAGTTTAGTCTTTAATATCAGTAAAGTGATGGGACATATCATCAACAGTGATATTAAGAAACACTTAACCTGCTCACTGATTCTTAGTTTGGAGCCTGAGCAAAACTGACGTCAGTGGGAATCAGGGGAAAACTCTTCACTTGGAGTCATATCCTGCACAAAGGAAGGTGACTCTGGTTTTTGGAGGTTAATCATCTCTGTCCGTGGACATTACTGCAGGCATTCCTTGGGGAAGGTTCTAGGCCCACCATCATCAGCTGTTTCATCAATGACCTTCCCGCCATCATAAGGTTAGAAGTAGGCATGTTCCCTGATGATTGTGTAGTACCAATGTGTAGTACCATTCACGATTGCACGATTCAAACTTGGGCTGATAAGTGACGAGTAACATTTAAGCCACACAAGTGCCTGGCAATGGCCATCCCTAACAAAAGAAAATCTAACTATGTCCCCTTGACGTTAAATGGTATTACCATCTCTGAATCCCCCCACTATCAACATCCTAGGGTTTATTGACCAGAAATTGAACTGGACTGGCATATAAATACTGTGGCTACAAAAACAGGTCAGGGCTGGAAATTTTGAGGCAAACAATTAATTTCTTGACTCCCCACTCCTTGCCTGTCCACCATCTATAACAAGCCAGGAGTGGAATGGAATACTCCACTTAACTGCGTGCAGCTCCAACAGCGCTCAAGAAGCTGGCTTGGTTTAAAACCATCCAGGACAAAATAGCCTGTTGGTGACTTAGTTGTCACCTTTTAAAAATTTGCTTCCTCCACCATTTGATGCACAATGGCTGCAAACAGCATGTAGCATATACCAGATGCACTGCAGCAACTCACCAAGGCTCCTTCAGCTGAACCTTCCAAACACTACCACCTAGAAGGACAAGGGCAGCAGGCACATGGGAACATCACCACCTACAAGTTCCCCTCCAAGCTACAGAGAATGCTGACGTGGAGCTGTATCACTGTCTCTTCACTGTAGCATCCTGAAACTCCCTTCCTAACAGCGCATAGACTGCAGCAGTTCATGAAAGTGGCTCACTACCACCATGTCGAGTGCAATTAGGGATAGACAACAAATGTTGAAAGAAGAAATAAAAAAGAAAATGTGTGGGAGTTCCGATATGGTTCCCTCAATAGAGCACTCAGTGGTCTAAGCAATAGAAATTGAGTTGATCAACAAATCCAAACCGTAAAATGTGATTTTACTGTCCATTCACTTTGAAGTAGGTTGTTTCATAATTTATATGACGGTATTGTATTTACTTTGAGTTGACTTTTGAGCGTTGTGGTGCAGCTTATCTGTTTGATTTGGTAGGTTTTTTACAGTGTTGTTCAAAGGTGAAAATAGTATTGCGATTGTTTAGGTTTACCAAATTGACCGAATCATGAAGGATAGTGGATTTTGTACTTTGGGTATGGATGGAATAGAGCCAACCTGGACAACCACAAAATGTCTGCCAAAATGGAAAACATGGACAGTGTATTGATGTACCTAATCTAAATATTATACACCTCACCAGCAGTACCTACTGTCAGAGCTTGCGTACTCCCACAGAGCAGACCTGAATATTTGACCACCTATCTCTGAAATGACCACAAAAACAGTCAAACCCACTTTCTGCCCTTTGCACTCTTATTTTAAAAAATGCTGTCCCAATAATGTATTGGGCTTGAAGGCATTTTCAAGCATTTCGTAATAAGCATTGCCCATATGATAGTGATCGCACTTCATTTGCAGGCCACTTAATTCTGTTTTCTTCTGAGGCTTTATTCTGTTGTTTTTTTGAAACTAGCAAATATACCCAATAACTGTGTGTTAGGAATTAGAACGTCAAAATCTTAAAATGCAATTGAAATCCAGGTTTTAATTAAACCATGTATTTGGGGTGGTGCTGTGAACTGAGCCACACTCGTTTGTGTGATTCTGCTGTTTGGGAAGGTAGCCATTGATCAGGTCCGAATTCTTTAAATTTATCTTTGTTTATACTTGAAACATTTGCTGTCTTCAAAAATATCTGTGCTACCTTTCTTTAGTAGCTAGTTTTTTACAAAAACTGTAAGTGATTTCCAAATTTGAGACTAATTCCAAGCTTGATATAAAATTTAATACTTCTGACAATTGTTTACCAAATAATTGTGACAAAATCAACTTCATTTTGTGCAAGAGAATAGTGCCTGTGCTTGGGGCTGAAATAATTGTTAGCTGTACCAATCATGCGTTCTGAAAATCGTAATTGGCCACATATTCAAAATTGTAACCAATAATTAAAATGAATCATGAAGTTAAATAGAGAATGAGAATTCTCTCTTGCAAATAGCTATCACTATGTCAAGGCTTGTACAGAAAATTATCAATCTATTGGGTATAGCGTTCTATGTAAGATCAAATTAGCAAGTTGGCTGAATGAAAGGTTTAAGCCAAAGTGATCAGAGATGAATGTTCATTCTATTCAAGCCCAGACCCCCGTCGTTTTTCCACTAAGGTTTCATTTCCTTATCTTCTAGTGCATAATTTAATCACCCATTAGGAAAGAGCAATGTCTAGTTCATCTTGCATTTATTTAGTTGTTGCTTCAATGATGCTGAAAAGTCAAAACTATACTAGTGTGTGAATATAAATTCCAGGAGTTTTGAGTTGAAATAGTGTTGAGGTATTTGAGAAATGATCTTTCTCACAGTTGTGCAGTGCAGAAGTTTTAAACCTACATTTTAATTTGGAATGGCCGTCAGAGAAGTAAACTGTATAGTCGACCAAGTGTTTGCTGTTACTATTTTTGAAAAAGCTGTTTTAAGTCCAAAAGAAGATAATTTCATTTCATTTTGTAGAACTGCTTGATGTGTGATTGGCGTAAGTCCCTTCTTGCAGGTGTATAACACTGAACACTCTCACCTTTTCAACTTCCCAACATCCAGGGTATAAAACACTGTGCAGCTGAGGCACTAATAGTGGAAGAGATGGAAGCTGGTGTCCTGGGGGCACTCGCAGTGTGTATTCTCGCTTTGCAAGCTTTTTCAATTTACGTTTTGTTTATCCCTCTTTCAAACAAAAAGGAAATTTTACAGTTGATTTCAAATGACATTTTACATGGCTGAAAGAATTCCATGAGGTATCATGTCTTGGAAAAGAATCTTACACAGAAAGCTGATAAGTAGATGTGGGATTAATGAAGACCATGTAGAATAGACTGAGTCCGTTGTACAGTTTGGGGCTTATTAGTGTATAAATTTTTTTTAAATGTTCATTTTGTACTCTGAGCAGTGTATATCCATTAAACGATGCTTTACTCTCACAGGAGTTCACCTGACACACGGTCTATGTTTGGGCCAGTACAACACAGCATCTGTAGGGTAGGGTGATGCAACTACCAAAATTATATTTGTGAAGATTTGCATTATGTTTGACGTGTGATCTTAATGGAGCTTACGTTATTTCTTGTGTTTTTTTTGTAACTGCATCCTAAATTTTGCCACTTGCGCACATGGATTTAGAATTAACAAGTTAAGTGCTTTGGAGTAGCTTAGACCAAATGAAAGCACTGCACTTCTGTAACATAATTGAGGTTATAAAATTCTGGACAGTGCTTTTTTTAATGTATTTATAACTCGTCTCATGAGTGGTGTTTTGATCTTTTTAATTTTTTTTTAGTTTTATGTGATTTCAATGTGTTTTTCTCCTGTCCGTTATCGCTCACATATGTAATGGCTCCTATGCAGCTAGATGAAAGAAGTGCGTGGGCAGGTGTATAAAGTGGGTTCGAATCAGGTCAGTATGGAAAATCCTGTAAGTGACCACATCTGAATACCCTTACTTAAATTGGAATCCTAATTTTAATTTGGTTGTTTTTGGCATGATTGCTGTCAAAAATGGAGTTCAGTCATTTTAGGTGCTTCAATTGATAGTGACACCTCTTTAAATCTTTAGGAACTTTATTTGAATGAAACTTTTCTCCTTGTTTCTCTTAAAGTAGGGCAAGGAGCTCTACCCTTATTTAACTGAATCTGTTGATATGGACGACTCTGCCCGTTTCAGTAAGTTTGAAATCCGTCTGTAGTGCAGTGTTAGACACATTGCTCTCTGTTTGCACAGTCCAGGTAGACTGGCAGTTTTGTTGGTGAACTTCTTTCCCTGCAGCCAGAGTAATTGTATTCAGCTTTGTAGATATCACAAAGTTGATTTTCCTACGATTTCATTTCCAAGACATGATACTTGCCTGGAACCTTCTTCACGAAAGACTGATTGACCTCTTAAAATACATCTTGCCCTAAACGAATGTGAAATCATCTGTGTGACTCGTAATACAGTAAACGTACTTGGGTGAAAAAGTATGTTTCCGATTGCCGCCTTACCTTACAAGTCCAGGAAGGACAGTCCATAAAAGACTACTGCCACATTTACATTGTAGGTTGGGCAAGGTTATGAAAGCTGTTGAAAAGGTTTTAATAATCCACAGTAGGAAGGGAGGAGAGAATTCTAGGACTGGGGTGTAATGCGAGTCCCTACTAATGCTGGTTTGGGGTAATGAGCAGTTTGGCAGGATTGAGGTACTGGCTTGAGACCTGTTCATGTTGAATTATATACAGAGTAAAGCCCAGTCTTCTAAAAGGTTGTGCATTTGATGCCAGTAATCTCTGGAATGTTGTGGTTCTACAACAATTAATCCCCCTTGTGCTGCCCTATAATGCATTAATTATGGTGGTAACCTGCAGTGTTAGTATGGACACAAGTTTGCTCTGAAAGTTGCCACTTCAGCCTGACCTGGCAGTGATATGTTTCCCTTTCTGTATAGAACATTTCTGGTATGTGATCCAATCTTTACACAAGTGCACGTTTATACAAAATTATTTTGCTTTTGTAGAGTCCTATAGTAGTGAGTAACTTAATAACAAGCAGCTACTGGATGTGCACAAAACAACTATCTTGATTTCCATTACTACCCGGAGACAAACCTTGTCAAATAAGCAATCAGGTAGGAGGAGGTTGAAGGTGGGAGGGGGGAGCTGAACTCAACAAGGTGCTTAAACGCAGCATTCAGAAATTTATGCTTTCGTAGTATGCCACATCTTTAGTGGTGAGCACCAGTTTGGTTATAGATAAACTGTTCATATATATCTAGATGCAGCATTCTGCTTCATATTGAATTTTGAAAGCTTAATTTTTAATGGCTTCAGTTGTGGTAATTTTACTGCAAATGTTTTTTGACTAATCTATTAAGTTAAAAGTAAGTGTTTTGCTAAAATCCTCAAGCTATTACTGGGCTACTTTACAGACACGACTGAATTTTAATCATTTAGTTTAGAAAAGGCACATGGTATTGGAAACATACTTTGTCAGAGGGATGGAAGCTGGGATTACTTGCTACGTGTGTGTATGATTCATAGTTTCTCATCTAACCCTGTGTTGCACTATGACCTCTGTATTGCAGGAGATGCCAGTCGGCAGCGAATTAGATTTACTGACGATCGGGTCTGCAAGAGCCACCTCCTGAGCTGCTGTCCACATGATATTCTTTCTGGAACGGTAATATATTTTGATAAATTAAAAGATATATGTTTTAATTCACAATTTTTATAAATAGTGAAATCTGATACTGAACATTATATGCTTGTTGCTGAGCTTTTTGCTAAAATAGGAGCACTTTGTAATTAAAGGTGAGTTCACGTAGGCAGCTGCTAGTTAGATACTAAATACTGAAGTATGATCTTTCCTGTCGTTTCAGTATGAAATAAGCACCGATTAGTTCTCTAAATTCAGTCCAATGCCTTTGAACCAAATGATTTAAAACCATTCTATCAGTTCACTGTCACTTTTGGCTGCTCTCTCACGTATACCGATTTTAATGGTTTGTCCATGATATTACTCACGGGAAATTGTATGATGCACTGCTGTATAATGATAGGAATATTATATCATGGGATGGAAATAGTAAAGTGTGAAATTAATCATTTTGCTCGGAAAATAGATTTGACTGGTGAAAGATTGGGAAATTAAATTCAGAATAACAAAAAAGACAGAATCAACACATCAGGTGTTCAGTGAAGATTGTAGGCGCATTGACAAAAACGTAGCTGAAAAGCTGAAATGGTATAATCATTCTCTGTGGAGAGAGAGGAAAACAAAGATGGTGAGGTGAGTCATGAAGGTGATGCTGTCAGGAAGAAGAGGGAGAAGGCCTCAGACCAGATGGAGAGATATGGTGGCAAGAGACGTAAATGCAGCAGGGTTGGAAGAGCAATGAGTGACTTCCAGGATTATTGAAATAGAAAATAGTGAACAATCAGTATTATGGTGACCTCAAGTGAAACAGAAGAAGCCAAAAGAAGAAATTGGATGAAGCCACAACTGTGTGCAGTTTTGATCGTCATACATAAGGAAGGACATACTCAAGAGGGAATGTCACAAAGGTTCGTTTGACTCGTTCCTAGAGTGAAAAATTGTAGTGTGAGGAATTATTGAGTACATAAGGCCTACCTTCAATGGAGTTCGAAGAATAAGTGATCTAATTGAAATATATAATGTTCTTAAGGTACTTGACAAGGTAGATGCTGATAAAATGCTTCCCCGGGCTGGGGAATTCAGAACGCAGGATCAGCCTCCAAATTAGAGGTTTAGGACGGAGGTGAGAAATTTATTCGCTGAAAGGATTGTGAATCTTTGGGATTCTCTATAGCTGAAAGCTGTGAATGTTCAGTCGTTGAGTGTATTCAAGCAAGGGATCAATGAATTTTTTACAACAGATGAAATTAAGAAATGTAGGGAAAGTATGGGAAAATGGACTTGAAGTAGAAAATCAGACATGGAAATAAAAATTTCTAGCCTCTGGCAGAATTTCAACTTTGGAATACAAAGAACAACACAGCACGGGAAACAGGCTCTTCGGCCCAACGAGTCCGCGCGGCCATCTTAACAAAGCATTTTTCCTACACCTCCCTTGACCCGTGTCTATGCTTATGGTACCCCCGTTGGAAACCAGATCCAGGGGAGAATAATTTAGGGACAATTTGTTACACCAATCAGCCTAACAGCACATCTTTGGGGTGTGGGAGGAAACCGGAGCATCCGGAGGAAACCCACGCTACCACAGGGAGAATGCGCAAACTCCCACAGATACTGGCCCAAATCCATGTATCTGCACAGCTAGCAGTGATAGTCACTGAGCTGTTGTGGTGCCCATCTGCTGGTCCAGTTTTAAGCGCACACAACGATGCAAAGCACTAGGCCACTCTCGAAACATGCAAGAGCAGCCCACGTACGACCTGCCGTGTGCATGCCGCTCGTTAGACAACAAGGTGGACTGATGCACCTGCGGAGTAAAAAAGACAAAACGTCAACACATGTAACATTAGATTTCCAGTAACGTCCCGAGGCTCTGACCCTTATTTAAAACCGTCTCCTATAACCCTCCATCCCTGTTTCGCTCATGTGCCTATCTAAGTAAACCTTAAACAAGTCCAGCGTGCCTGCCTCCACCACCTTACTTGGTAGTGCATTCCATACTCCCACGACCCTCTGTGTGAAAACCCTCCCTCTAGTATCCAAATTACACTTCTCCCCCCCTCACCCTTAGCTCGTGACCCCTCGTGATATTTGTCTCCAATCTGGGAAAAAGCCTGCCACTGTTTACTCTATCTATACCCTTCATTATTTTATACACCTCTATCAGATCCCCCCCCCTTAATCTCCGTCTTTCTAAGGAAAGGAACCCCAGTTTACCCAATCTTTCCTCATAACCCAGTCCTTCCATATCAGGCAACATCCTGGTAAACCTCCTCTGCACTCTCTCCAGGGTCTCCACATCCTTCCGGTAGTAAGGTGACCAGAACTGGACACAGTACTCCAAATGAGGTCTGACCAACGTTCTGTACAACAGTAGCATTAGACGCCAGCTCTTATACTCTATACCCCTTCCTATAAAGGCTAGCGTACCGTAAGCTTTCTTTGCAACCTTCTCCACCTGGGTTTCCACCTTCAGAGACTTGTGCACTTGCACTCCCAGGTCGCTCTGCATTTCTATACTCTTAATTGGTCTACCCTTTATCATGTAACTCCTCCCTGCGTTATTCTCTCCAAAATGCATCACCTCGCATTTATCAAGATTAAATTCCATCTGCCATCTGTCTGCCCAATATACCAGCCTATCTATATCCTGCTGTGTCACCTGACAATCCTCCTCGCTATCTGCCAATCCTGCCATCTGCCATCCTGTGTCATCTGCAAACTTGCTGATCACACCACGTACGCCCTCTTCCAAGTCATTTATATATATTACGAAGAGAAGAGGTCCCAGTGCTGCACCTTGCGGCACATCACTGGTGACAGACCTCCAGCTAGAAAAGGACCCTTCCGCTACTACTCTCTGTCTCCTGTTGCCTAGCCAGTTTTCAATCCATCTAGATACCTGTCCCTGTATCCCATGTCCCTTAACCTTTTCTACCAGCCTACCGTGAGGGACTTTGTCAAACGCCTTACTGAAATCCTTATAGACGACATCAACGGCTCGTCCATCGTCAACCGTTTTTGTCACCTCCTCAAAAAATTCTACCAGATTCGTAACCAAGACCTCCCCTGAACAAAGCCATGCTGCGAATCCCTAATCAGATCGCAATGCTCCAAATGCTATCCCTAAGAATTTTTTCCAACAATTTTCCTACCACTGGCTTATAATTACCAGGGTTATCCCTACTGCCCTTTTTAAACAGTGGTACCACATTAGCTATCCTCCAGTCCTCTGGGACCTCACCTGTGTCCAAAGTAGAGACAAAGATTTGCGTCAGAGGCCCAGCAATTTCATCTCTCACCTCCCTAAGCAGCCTGGGATAAATGCCATTAGGCCCCGGAGCTTTATCAGTTTTGATGCGACCTAAAAACCCAAACGCTTCCTCCCTCGTAATGGATATTTCCTTCAACTGGTCTACAGCTTGGAGGGCCAAGACACCAAGCCCCTCTCCTTCGTGAATATGGACGCAAACTATTCATTCAGGATCTCCCCCATTCCCTCAGACTCAATGCACAGTTCCCCTCCTTTGTCCCTAAGAGGACCTATTTTCCCTCTAACCACCCTTTTGTTCCTAATATAAGAGTAAAATGCCTTTGGATTTTCCTTAATCCTATCAGCCAAAGCAATTTCATGCCCCCTTTTCGCCCTTCTAACTCCCCTTTTGAACTCCCTCCTGCTCTCTCCATTCCCAGTTGCTTAGACCTAACATATGCCTCTCTCTTCTTTTTGACCAAGTCCTCGATATCCCCTGTAATCCACGGCTCTCTAATCCTGCCTTTCCCATCCTTCCTCTTTACCAGCACGTCTTTCCTGCAACCTTTTCAGTTTGCCCTTGAAAACCTCCCACTTGCCAACCGTGGACTTACCTGCTAACAACCTCTCCCAATCAGTGTCCTTCAGCTCCTTCCTAATCCGGCTATAGCTTGCCTTCCCCCAGTTCAGCACCCTCCCCTTCGGACAGCACTCATCCTTTTCCATTTTTATCCTAAAGTAGACAGACTTGTGGTCACTGTTAGCCACACGTTCGCCTATTGCAACCTCACAGAATTTTG
Organism: Carcharhinus amblyrhynchos; assembly: GCF_965287045.1. Lineage (NCBI taxonomy): Eukaryota > Metazoa > Chordata > Chondrichthyes > Carcharhiniformes > Carcharhinidae > Carcharhinus > Carcharhinus amblyrhynchos. Next base: position 18,976,694 of record NC_137358.1, read on the forward strand.
TTCTTTTAGTTCTTTTTCCGACATCTACAGAGGTGATTTTGAAATATATGGCTCTTCAAACATTTTTAAAAGAAAGCAATGCGATTCTGAGCTTCCGGACGCAACAGAAAGGGATTTGCTAATTATTGTAGCAGAACGGGATATGTGCGTGTAGTGTGCCTACCCTTACCCACCTGTGCAGTATTGACTCCGTGACTTTTGTCAGAAGTGGTGCAGAGCATGAGCTGCCACATGAGGAGGAATCAAACATGGTGTGTGAATTCTGCAGGTCATTTCAAGATGGCATGTGGCCCAAAGTGTGAAGCAGCTGGGCAGGGCATCCCTGAGCATGGCTGCAGATTGCAAGGAAATCAGATGACTGGCAGCCAATAGTCTGCAAGCACCTTACTGAGGTACAACTGCACAGCATTCCCTCCTATCGCCCTGCCAATGGCAATTGCTTTCTTGGTAAGACCTGCCCTGGGCAAATTATTTTCTCTCTCCCAATAGCCCTAGACTCCCTGCAAGCAATAACTGGCAAGAACTCCCATTCACACAGATGTGTACCCTTGGCCTGATGACCTCTCTCCCTCTCTTAGACTGGTATGTTTGGGGAAGGGGGGACAGTTTTGCTGAACTTTTGTGTTCTAAATTCAAATTCATGAAGCACTGGGTAGCAGGCTTATTCTCTATCTCTGCCCTAGTTAATCACTGCAGTCGCTAAAGCTGTTTAGTTTCATTGCCCAGGAAGGAACGTTGAATGTGACTGCATCATTGAAAATTGGCATAAACAGTTGTGTGGTAGAAGTCATAGAGCACTCAATTTGTAATTTTGTAAAATGAGGCAAAAATTTGAACTTTAGAAATATGACTTAAATTTGTTTGGAGAGTGTGGCTGCCATCATGTTTGGAGAAATCAGTTACAGTGATGCAAAGTTCTTAAGTACATCAACAGCAATAAAGAGGCTTTATTGTATTAGAAGGTGCTTCACAAGAGCATTATAAAATGTAAGTATGACACTAAACTACAGAAGGAGATATTAGATCAAAGTTAAAGTAAACTTTAACTTCAAAGTTTATTTATTAGTTACAAGTAGGTTTACTTTAATACTGCAGAGAAGTTACTCTGAAATTCCCCTAGTTGCCGCACTCTGGTGCCTGTTCGGGTCAATGCAAGTAACCAACATGCCTTTCAGACTGTGGATGGAAACTGAGCACCTGGAGGAAACCCACGCATCATCCATCAGATGACCAATAGCTTGGTTAAAGAAGTAGGTTTTAAGAAGTGACTTAAAGGAGGAGCGTGAAGGAGAGAGGTGGAGTCTAGGATGCAAATTCCAGAGCTTCGGGTGTTGGCAGCTGAAGGCACAGCCAGCTGTGGTAGAGCAATTTAAAACCGGGATGCTTAGGAAATTATGGAGTATGGATATCTTTGAGTGGTGGGGTAATAGTCAGTTGTGGGACTGGTGAAAATTATAGAATTAGGTATGAGTGAGGCCATGAACAGATTGAAAAACAAGTATGAGAATTTTAAAGTGGAGGTGTTGCTTAACTAGAAATCTGTCTAGGTCAGCAAGCACAAGGGTGCCAAGCAATCAGGATTTGGTGTGATGAAAGATTCGGGCAGTAGAGTTTTGGATAACCTCAGGTTTACAGAGGATGAGATGTAGGGGCTGGCCAGGAGTATATTAGAATAGACAAATCTAGAGGTATCAAAGACATGGATGTGGGTTTCAGCAGTAGATGAGCTGAGGCAGAAGTGAAGATGTAAAACCTCTGTACAAGCTTGTGATTTACAACATTTGACTTTAGAACTGTAGTGTGTTCCAACTGTTCAAGCTTAGCTTCAAAGTAAATCGAGTTCTGTGTTAGATCATGGCCTGGAGTTTCCAGGATGCAAATAGGAAGCTGGATCCATGGAATGCTGAGGTCATTGAAAATAGGAGCAGGAGTAGGCCATTCAACCCTTCAAGACTGTTTTGTCATTCATTATGATCATGCTGATCATTCTACTCAATAGTCTGATCCTGCTTTCCCCCCCATATCCTTTGATTCCCATGTGCCCCAAGAGCTACATCTAACTCCTTCTTAAAAAAGTAAAATATTTTGGCCATTGCTTTCTGTCATAACGAATTCCACAGCCTTACTACACTCTGGATGAAGAAATTTCTCCTCATTTCAATCCTAAAATGTTTATCTCTCATCCTTGGACTATGACTCTGTTTCTGGATGCCCTCATTATCAGAAACAGCCTTCCTGCATCTACCCTATTTATTCCTGTTAGAATTTTATAAGTTTTTATGAGATCCTATCATTCTTCTGAACTCCAGTGAATATAATCCAAACCAACTCATTGTCTCCTCATACGTCAGTCCTGCTATCCCATGAATCAATCTGGTAAATCTTTGCTGCACTTCCTGTGTAGCAAGGTCATCCTTCGAGTGTGCACGAGCTTTCGGAGTGCTGCCCCTTCACTCACCTGACGAAGGGGCAGTGCTCTGAAAGCTCGTGCTACCAAATAAACCTGTTGGACTTTAACCTTACATTGTGAGACTTCTTACTGTGCAAACCCCACACAGACATTGAACCTGGATCCGTGGGCCTATGAGGCAGCAGTGCTAATCACTGTGTGCCACTGTGCCGCAAGGTAAACGAAAGGAAAGCTAATGTTTCTTACCACCTTGAAGATTAATAATTCCACCCATTTGCATTCACTAAAGATCATAAAAGCTCTATAATTACATGATTCCTTGTCAGTAAATTTTTTCAGACCTTTTTTGTCTTCAATCACACTATTCCGTAAATCTTGATGAATGGTGGAACAGTCTTGAAGGGCCAAATGGCTGACTCCATTTCTCTCTTTCATGTCCCTATCATGTTGTCATATAACTCCATCATAGCAATGATATGTTATATTAGCTGTTGTGGTTATTTCAACTCAAAAATAGTAAGTGTTTAAATAAATCCTCAGATTGCGCAATTCATTGCAGTTTTGTCAAGAATCATTTTTGAGAAATGATTGTCAGGCAGGCAAGATTTCAAGATTTTTTTGTGAAAAGCCAAGAGTTGCAGCTTGTTACTGTGTACTAACAAATGCACTACTTTTTTATTATAGAAAAGGATTAGAAAGTTATGAAAGAAAGATAAAGACATAGGTTAATAGGGCACCTTTCATGAGCTCAAAATGTTCCAAAGTGTAATCTAGGAAATGTGGTAGCCAGGTCCCCACACAGCAATGTAATAATGATCAGATATCATCTGTTGTAGTGACGTTGTTTGAAGGATAAATATTGACCCCATGAGACTTGGAAGAACAATTCTTCTCTTCAAACTAGTGCTCACTTTATGTACATTTGAAAGAGCATGCAGGGCCTCAGCTTAACATCTCATCCATAAGATGGCATCCCTGACAGTGCAGCATTTCCGAAGTACTACTCTGTCAGCCTAGGTTTTTTGTGCCTATGTGTCTAGAGTGGCATTTGAACCGATAATATTCTGAATGAAAGTGTGCAATCAGTGGAACCAGGCTGGCGCTTCATGATATATAAGGCAGATTATATTACCTAACTGATGCAATACAGTTACATACTCAACTCAAGACTCTTGACATTTTCTGTGTACATTTCAAATTGCCATCTTTGTCATACTTTTTAAAAGTGTTACGATGCATTAGATGATGTTGTATTTATTGCAATATCTCAGTAAAAAAAGTGGTAGGTTCAGGTTTAATTGCTATTCAGTCTTCAGGGTTGCGTCCCTGACTCAATTTTAGCTGTGATATGTAAGGATCGCTGAGGTGAGACATTCTGAATTATTTTCAAATTATTTTCAGACCTTGTTCCTGAAAGTTCTTGCTGCAAATGTATGATTTGTTTCCCTATATGTTTACATAGGGAAATTTACTAGGATAGCCAAACGTGCAAGACACATTTATGACAAGCATGCACACTATCAGTCATACCAGTCCAGAGGCAAACCGCGAGAAAGAAGGCTAACCATTTACAATAGACAGGAAAGTCCCTCCAACACATATCTTATTGATACAGCAGTTGTAAGGGCTTATAGTATCTGATTAACCGTAACAGGCATTCGATTTTCAAAGAAAAGTTTGACTTTACACCTTAGATACTCACCTACTGCCTGAAATTTGTCACTGTCTTCCGATCTACAAAACTGTTTTCAACAAAAGCTATTAAGCACTGATTATTCAACAGCTGTTGGAGTATTGTTATCTGAAAAGGGCAGAGCAGCATTTTAGAAGCCCTGAAATGCATGCTGTTGTCATTCTACAGTAGTGTATTATTCAGCTTATTGTGAACCATGTCAGCAGAGACCACAAACCTGTGACCTTATGATGTACTGATAATGTGATTCTTACGAAACTCATAAGGCTGCATCAGTATATTTAAACATGGAAGATCGTAACAATCAAGTCTACCCTTCACATGCTAATGCATGAAGGAATGAAGGTTATAAAACAGAAGGTGTGTAAATTTGACAGTTTTACAAATCTGCAATGAAATTTAATAGATCCGTCCCATCCCCTTAATTGTGTGTATAGAATTAAAAAGCCAAACCACTTCTAAATGCAGTACCCAACTTGAATATTTCCTTTTTCATGAGTTAAACCCATGTTGCAAAACAACAAGCAAGATTGAAAAGAATACAAAGAAAACTGTAGTGATTTTGCTGATGCCTAGTTTGGCTGGGTCACAAAAGAGTTCAGTTACCGAGGGTGAGACGAGAGTTGACTGATCTTGACATATCAAGACGGGATTTAACCAATGGGACATCGAGACACTGTAGTAAAATTGAAGTAATTGGAAATCGATGGGGGAGGGGGGCAGGGGTCACATTTAGCACAAAAGAGAATGGTTATGGTTGAGTTAAACAAAGAACAAAATCAGCCTGGGAAACAGGCCCTTCGGCCCAATGAGCCCGCACCGCCATCTCAACACCACCAGTCCACCTCTCCACCCACGACCCCTGTCTAATGTTTTATGGCCATCCAGATTGAGGGAAACTGATTTAGGGACAATTTATTCCTGCCAATCAGCCTAACCGCACATCTTTGGGGTGTGGGAGGAAACCGGAGCACCCGGAGAAAACCCACGCAAGCACGGGGAGAATGCGCAAACTTCCACAGACACTGGCCCAAATCCATGTGTCTGCACAGCAATCAGCGATAATCACTGAGCTGTCATCTTGTCCAGTTTAGGCACACACTAACAACATGAAGCACTAGGCCAATCTCGAACAACCAAGAGCAGCCCCAGTACGACCCATCGCGTGTATGCCCCTCGTTGGATACGAGGTGGACCGACTTAAAACCTGTGAATTAGGACATTATCTTAAGGGATAAACACATTGAAGAAGGAAGAGCGGTAGATGTGGTTTATATGGACTTCAGCAAGGCTTTTGATAAGGTCCCTCATACAAGACTTATTGAGAAAGTGAGGAGGCATGGTATCCAAGGAGACGTTGCTTTGTGGATCCAGAACTGGCTTGTCCACAGAAGGCAGAGAGTGGTTGTAGATGGATCTTTATCTGCATGGAGGTTGGTTGGTCACTAGTGGAGTGTCCAGGGATCTGTTCTGGGATCCTTGCTGTTTGTGATTTTTATAAATATCCTGAAGGAGGAAGTGAAGGGATGGGTTGGTAAGTTTGCCAATGACACGAAGGTTGGAGGTATTGTGGATAGTTTGGAGGAATGTCAGAAGTTGCAGCGTGACATAGGATGCAAGACTGGGCGGAGATGGACTTCAACCCGGATGAGTGTGTGGTGGTTCATTTCAAATGGGATGAAGGAATATAATATTAAGGGTAAGACTCTTAGAAGTGTGGAAGATCAGAAGGATCTTGGGGTCCAGGTTCATAAGACTCAAGTCAGCTTTGCAGGTAGAGGATGTGGTTAAGAAGGCGTACTCCAGACCCCACTTGGAGTACTGTGCTCCGTTCTGGTAGCCTCATTACAGGAAGGATGTGGAAGCCATTGAAAGGGTGCAGAGGAGATTTACAAGGATGTTGCCTGGATTGGGTGGCATGCCTTATGAAGATAGGTTGAGAGAGCTCGGTCTTTCTTCTTGAAGAGATGAAGGAAGAGAGATGACCTGATAGAGGTGTATAAGATGTTGAGAGATATAGATCAGGTGGATTCTCAGAGGCTTTTTCCCAGGGCTGAAATGGCTGCCACAAGAGGACACAGGTTTAAGGTGCTGGGGAGCAGGTACAGAGGAGATGTCAGGGTAAGTTTTTCACTCAGAGGGTGGTGCGTGAGTGGAATCGGCTGCCAGGGGTGGTGGTGGAGGCAAATTCGATAGGGTCTTTTAAGAGACTTCTGGATGAGTACATGGGACTTCATAGAAGTGAGGGTTATAGGTAAGTCTAGTAGATAGAGATATGATCGGTGCAACTTGTGGGCCGAAGGGCCTCTTTGTGCTGTAGTTTTTCTGTGTTCTATATTCAGCTGTTTCATCGATGATCTGCCTTCAAAAGCTTAGAAATGTTGACATTAACTAATGATTGGTCAGCATTCTGTCATTTAGTACTGAGATGAAAAATTTCTTCAGCATCTTTGGACCGTAACCACCTGTATGTCAGCTCAGTGTCTAAATATAAGTCACAATATAAGGACTTCATTAAGTAAAGCATTTTCACAATGTTATGTTCTGATAAGGCATATAATTGGAATTTAAAAGTTTTTACTTCAGACCTGATGTATGTTGATGATTTATAATCTTGCGTTGGACATCTTTTGTGTTGGGTCATGCTGATTTAAGCATTGTTGGAGAATCCAATATCTAATGATTTGCTCCTCTTGTTTTAAGACACCTGTCCATTTTCATGATGGTGAATTGAAGTAATGGTTTGATATTGTTATTTTGTTACTTTATTTAATATTTAGTATTGATGAGTTAATATTCGATTTGTTTCTCAATTTTCTGCAGAGGATGGATCTTGGCGAGTGCACAAAAGTTCATGACCTTGCACTGAGAGCAGACTATGAAATTGCCTCCAAATTAAAGGACCACTTTTTTGAAATGGATGTAAGTGATGATGTAATTGCTACTATATGCAGTTGAAAGATATGATGACACTTTAAAATAAAGCCTAAAAATGACTATGCTTTTTAATCTATAATTCTGGCTTTTAGTTTTATATTGTTTGAACAGTTAACTGACCATTTAAAAATTCAAGATGGTTTAATTGAAAATGCATTCACTAAAGGTTCCAAAAATATAAATGCATTTTTGTGGCGTTTGGTTCATTTGTTGGAAGCTTTATTGGAACTTCCTTCCCATTTATATTCAAGCCCTCTAGATATAAAGGCTAACATTCAGTAAGGCTTTTTAATTACTTTTTATACTTAAACTGCATTTGTACATGGACACCTAAATATCTCTTGATATTCACTAGTCTTAGCTTTTCACCATTTAAAAGTTCTTGAACCTATTCGTTTTGGCATTGAAATCCACCTGTCACAGTTTTTGCCCATTTTCTTAATCTACCCGTATTTCTTTGTAGTCTATGTTCCTGTATATTCTTTCTTCACCACCAATCCTTGTTCAGTGGCAAACTTGGATTTATGGCTCTCAGTTGTGCTGTTTAAGTCATTGATAAATATACTGTTACGAATAGTTGAGGAAGTAGCATAAGTCCTTATAGGACATCACTTCTTTCCAATTTGAGTACATTGCCAATATCCTTGCTCTTCCAGTCCTCTACTATCTAAGCAGTTAAATAATTGTGTCTTTAGTTTCATGAACTTAATTTTAGCTAATATTTTCTTATTTAATTAAAATAAAAGCAAAATACTGGTGATGCTAGAATCTGAAACAAAATCAAAAATGCTGGAAAATCTCAGCAGGTCTGACAGCATCTGTGGAGAGAGAATAGAGCCAACGTTTCGAGTCTAGATGCCCTTCACCAGAGCAGATTTTCTTATTTAGCCTTATTGAATACCTTCTGGAAATTTTCATAAACTAGGACCATAGACATTCCCTCTCTACTACTTTTAATGACTTTCTCAAAAAAAAATCAGTTGTATTTATTAGACATGATCAATCTTTACAATTCCATGTTGTTTCTTTCTAATCAACTGAAATTTCTTTTGGATACCTTAAAATTGCAATAGCTACCCCACATTTGATTTTAGCCTAAGAGGTCTATAATTTCCTTGTTTCTCTTCAGTAGAACAGAAGAATAAAGATATTATTGATGCAATCTGCTTCAATCGTTTTCTCTATCTATCCCTCTCTCTCCCACATTGGGAAGGTCTTGTATTCTCCCACACACGAAAATACTTCTGTTATGTATCAGTTTCCAATTGCTATTTTATGGCCTTCAATTTCTCCCAGAAGAGGAAGAAAATTTTGTTAGGCTTTCTACTTTTTAAAGAATGCTAAGTTTGTGTACTCTTTAATATGGAGTGTCTGTTTGGGAAATTCAAGTTGCTGCTATGTTTTTTAGCTGCATTGACTTGTAGCAAAAAAACCTGTACATTTATCTGTAGACGAGTGGGTAGCTATATCCTCAGTAGGAATCCCATGAAAGAACATAAGAACTAGGAGCAGGAATAGGCCCTTCGAGCCCTGCTCTGCCATTCAATAAGATCATGGCTGATCTTTTCATTGATTCAGCTCCACTTACCTGCCTGCTCACCATAATCTTTAATTCTTTACTGTTCAAAAATTTATCTATCCTTGCCTTAAAAACATGCAATGAGGTTGCCTCAACTGCTTCACTGGGCAGGGAATTCCACAGATTCACAACCCTTTGGGTGAAGAAGTTCTTCCTCAACTCAGTCCTAAACCTGTTCACCCTTATTTTGAGGCCATGCCCCCTAGTTCTGGTTTTAGCTGCCAGTGGAAACAACTTCCCTGCTTCTAGCTTATCTATTCTTTATATTTCTATAAGATCTCCCCTCATTTTTCTGAATTCCAATGTATATAGCCCCAGTCTACTCAGTCCCTCCTCATAAGCCAAACTTCTCAACTCCAGAATCATCAAGTGAATTTCTTCTGTATCCTCTTCAATGCCAGTATATCTTTTCTCAAGTAAGGAGACCTAAACTGTACACAGTACTCCGGGTTTCAAATTTGCTGACGTCACCACGTAGTGGGTCGGATCTCAAACAATGACGAAACAGAGTACAGGAATGCGATAGAGAATCTGGTGAACTGGTTTGGCAACAATAATCTCTCCCTCAATGTCAACAAAACAAAGATTGTAATCAATTTCAGGAAGCGTAAAGGAGAATATGCCCCTGTCAACATCAATAAGGAACGAAGTAGAAAGGGTCAGGAGCTTCAAGTTTTTAGGTGTCCAGATCACCAACAACCTGTCCTAGTTCTCTCCACCCCCCACCACACATGCCAGCACTATGTAGTTAACCCCCCTCCACCCCATGTCAGTACTTTTTAGTTAAGCCCCTCCACCAATGCCAGTACTGTATAGTAGAGAAAGTCCACCAAAGCCTCTACTTTGTCAGAAGACTAAGGAAATTTGGCATGTCAGCTATGACTCATCAACTTTTACGGATGTACCATAGAAAGCATTCTTTCTGGTTGTATCACAGCTTGGTATGGCTCCTGCTCTGTCCAAGAATGCAAGAAACTACAAAAGGTCGTGAATGTAGCCCAATCCAGCACACAAACCAGCCTCCCATCCATTGACTCTGCTTACATTTCCTGCTGCCTCGGCAAAGCAACCAGCATAATTAAGGACCCCACGCACCCTGGACATTCTCTCTTCCACCACCTTCCTTCAGGAAAAAGATACAAAAGTCTGAGCTCACATACCAGTTGACTCAAGAACAGCTTCTTCCCTGCTGCTGTCAGGGAATGGACTTTTGAATGGGCTTATCTTGCATTAAGTTGATCTTTCTCGACACACTAGCTATGACTGTAACACTAAATTCTGCACTCTCTCATTTCCTCCTCTATATTTAGTCTGTATAGCGTGCAAGAAACAATACTTTTCACTGTATCTTAATACATATGACAGTAATAAATCAAATCAAAAGTGTGGCCTCACCAGCACCTTATACAGCTGCAACATAAACTATCCTATCCAATGGGATGGATAGGATAGAGGTGGAGAGACTCTTCCCGCTCAAAAAAGACAGTAGGACTAGGGGGCACAGCCTCAAGATAAAAGGGGGGTGGTTTAGAACGGAGTTGAGGAGGAACTTCTTCACTCAAAGGGTGGTGAATCTCTGGAATTCTCTGCCCGTTGAAGTGGTGGAGGCTGCCTCGCTAAATATTTTTAAGACGCGGGTTGATGGGTTTTTGATAAGAGAGGGGATTAAGGGTTATGGGGAGAAAGCGGGAAAGTGGAACTGAGCAGCGACAGATCAGCCATGATCTTATTGAATGGTGGGGCAGGCTCGCAGGGCTAGATGGCCTACTCCTGCTCCTATTTCTTATGTTCTTATAACCTCCCTGTTTTTAAACTTCATCCCTCTAGCAATGAAGGACAAAATTCCATTTGCTGCCTTAATTACCTGCTGCACCTGCAAACCAACTTTTTGTGATTCATGCACAAGGACACCCAGGTCCCTCTGCACAGCAGCATGCTGCAATTTATTACCATTTAAATAATAACCCATTTTGCTGTTATTCCTACCAAAATGGATGACCTCACATTTATCAACATTGTACTTCATCTGCCAGATCCTTGCCTACTCATTTAGACTATCCCTTTGCAGATTTTCAGCATCCTCTGCACATTTTGCTCTGCCACTCATCTTAGTGTCATCTGCAAATTTTGACACACTACACTAGGTCCCCAACTCCAAATCATTTATGTAAATCATAAATATTTGCAGTCCCAACATTGATCTCTGAGGCAAACCACTAGTCCCTGTTCGCCAACCAGAAAAACACCCATTTACCTCCACCCTTCGCTTTCTGTTAATTAACCAATCCTCTTTCCATGCTATTACATTACCCATAACATTGTGCATCTTTATCTTACGCAGCAGCCTTTGTCAGATGCCTTCTGGAAATCCAGATACACCACACCCACAAGTTTCCCCTTGTCCATTACACATGTAATGTTCTCAAAGAATTCCACCAAATTAATCAAATGTGACCTTCCCTTCATGAATCCATGCTGCAGCTTCACAACAGGATCTTTGACATCCAGATGTCTCGCTTTTTCTTCCTTGATGATTCAAGCTTCTACAGAAGTTAAGCTAATTGGCCTATAGCCTTTTATCTATCTCCCTTTTTAAGTGGTGGCATCATGTTTGCAGTTTTCCAATCTATGGGAATCACCACAGAGTCCAGCGAATTTTGGTAAATTACCACTAGTGCATTTGCTATTTCTCCTGCCATCTCTTTTAGTACCCTGGGATGCACTCCATCAGGTTCAGGAGACTTGAAAAGCCCCATTAGCTTTCTCAACACTATCTCTTTAGTGATAATAATAGTTTCTAGGTCCTCTTGTCGTAGCCTTCTTGTCATCAATTTTTGTCACGTTATTTGTGTTTTCACTGTGAAGACCGACACAAAATACCTGTCCAGTGCCTCGTTTCCAGTTATTACATCCCCCTTCTCATCCTCTAAAGGACCAGTGTTTACTTTAGCTACTCTTTTTTGTTTTATATATTTGTAGAAAGTTTTTTGCTACCTGTTTTTATATTCTGAGCTAGTTTACTCTCATAGTCCATCTTTTCTTTATAACTTTTTTGTGGCTTTCTGTTGACCTTTAAAGATTTCCCAATCCTCTATTTTCCCACTAATCTTTGTCACTTTGTTTGCATTTTCTTTCAATTTGATATCCTTCTTCATTTCCTTAGATATCCATAGCTGATTATCTCTTTTTCTACACTTCTTCCTTATCACTGGTGTATACCTTTGCTGAGCACTGTGGAAAAATTGTTTTGAAAGTCTTTCACTGTTCCTCAATTGTCCCACCATAAAGTTTTTGCTCCCAGCCTACCATCTGGATGGTATCGCATTTTTATGTTTAATGAATAAGTTCTGTTATACTGCCACGGAAATGGGATTTGCTAGACCTCAGTCTGTTCTGAACCCTATTCAGCATAAATCCCGTCTGGTTGTGAAATCCAGGGCCCAGGATTTTTGATCTATTCTCACTCTAACCAAAATATTTCATATCCAAATAAAACCTTTTTGTCAGATAATCTGCTTGAATGCTGCAGACATTAGCTTTTTAGTGTTCTGGGGATACCGTTTGTACCCATCTGTCTGAACATAAATATTGATTCACCCTCCCAGTCCAGACCTGAAATGAAAACAGAAAATATCCTAAGTGTGACAATCACTGCACAGACCATGTATCCTCCAATATTTTCTTTGTATGTTAAACCTTTGCTTATATTTCTAAGACCCTCTTCCGAAATCTGCTTCTGAGATCAACTGAGCTGAGCAATCTTCACAAACAAGGGATCCAATTTATAGTTCATGTCATCAAAACTGCAAATGCATAGTAGGTCAGGTAGAATCGATAGAAAGAGAAACAGACTTAATTTTAACTAATTTCTGACAGATTAATAGCCCAAATTGTTAATTATTTTTCTCTCTTGTGCAGATACTGACTGACTTGCTGAGTATTTAAGCTTTTTTTATTCTTAGTTCAGATTTCCAGAATATACAGTTGTACTCGAACACCTGTAGACTGCCTGACCTGGTGCCACATAATATCATGTATCCAACCAACGGGGAGGGAGCACAGTTGATCTATTTATAATGTGGAAATTCTGAATTTCAAAGTCTGCAGTGTAATTGAGGTTGGAGTTTGAGAAGTGTCCTTATCTGACTCATAATAAATGTTGGCATTATATTGCACTGAAGCAGTATTAGGTCTAAACTTAATCCTTGACAACTTTAGCTTTCCTTAAATTCAACTACATTGACTTTCCAAGATTAATCGCTGTGCTATTTATTTTCTTTGTAGGCCATGGATCATTTGCAATCGTTCATCACAGACTGTGACAGAAGAACAGAAATTGCAAAGAAACGTTTGGCAGAAACCCAAGAAGAGATCAGTGCAGAGGTAGCAGCGAAGGTATAATCAATATTAGTCATTAATCTAACAGGAATCTAGATAGAAAGTAAGTTGGCTTTGTAGGAGTAGAATGAGTAGGATGTATGTATTATAATTTTCATTTGTTTAAGCAAATGATGAATTTAAGGTGAAAGATACAGAATTACTGCCAACATTTCTTGAATTGATCACAGTTTCCTTGCATTTTATTTCCCTCATTTTAAATAGAATGGACTACTGAAGATCAAAAGACCACAAATTTAATGCACACACATGTGATCACACCTTGATTTCATATTTCATATGGGCGAAATCATGGCAGAATAGTTAGCATTGCTGCCTCTCAGTGCCAGGACCCTGGATTTGATTCCTGGCTTGGGTCACCTGTCTGTGGAGTCTGCGTGTTCTCCCATGTCTGCGTGGGTTTCCTCCGAGTGCTGCAGTTTCCTCCCACAGTCCGAATGACGTGCTGGTTAGGTGGTGCTAAATTCCGTCAGTGTACTGGAGTATGGCAAGTAGGGGATTTTCACAGCAACTTCATTGCAGTGTTAATGTAAGCCTACTTGTGATACTAATAAATAAATATTTCAGTAATTATTTGTACAATGACAGTGGTGTATTTGTATTGTCTTTAGACTAGTAATCCAGAAAACCAAGATGATATGGGGACCTGGTTCAAATCCCACCATGGGAGATGGTGAAATTTGAATTCAATAAAAAAAATCTGGAATTAAAATCTAATGATGACCATGAAACCATTGTCAGTTGTTGAAAAAAAAAACCATCTAGTTCACTAATATGTTTTCGGGAAGGAAATCTGTCATCCTTGCCTGGTCTGGCCTACATGACTCCAGACCCACAGCAATGTAGTTGACTCTTAAATGCCCTCGAATGGGCAATAAATACTAGCCCAGCCAGCGATACCCACATCCCATGAACAAATTAAAACAGTGAAAGTATATTAGAAGGGTGCAGTGTTACAGCAGCCTATAAAGGAAATTTCCTCTGAGATCAGATGACCTTCAACTTTCTCACTCCATAAACTTTGAAATGCACCTTTATATTTTTCCCTTATCTGCAGATCTTGTCTGAGGTTTTTGTCCTCTAGCTAGTTATTTATAAGCCTATTGATATATAACCAAATTGTGATTTTTGTAACGTACAGTAATATGATTATTTAGAAATTGACTTTTTAGCAGACCTGTCAAAATGTCACATTACCGTATAAATTTGATTTCATCAGTACATGTAAAGAATCCAGAAATGATTTAATGTGCTTTTATCACTGGCTGAGCCCAGCACTTACTCTATAAACTGTGATTTATATTTAATACACTGTATGAATCTAATGGAAATATATATCTTTTGTTTTTTATTAAACAATGATATGGAAGGGCGACATGGTGGCACTGTGGTTAGCACTGCTGCCTCGCAGTGACAGGGACACAGGTTCAAATCCTGGCTTGGGTCACTGTCTGTGCAGTCTGCATGTTCTTCCCTTGTCTGCATGGGTTTGCTCCGGGTTCCTCCCACAGTCAAAGACATGCTAGTTAGGTGGATTGGCCATGCTAAATTCTCCCTCGGTGTATCTGAACAGATGCTGGAGTGTGGCGACTAGAAGATTTTCATAGTATCTTTATTGCAGTGTTAATCTAAACCGAATTGTGACGCTAATAAATAAACAAACTTAAAGTTGCCTGTTCTATAAGGTGCCCTTTTAAAGGAAAAGGCTTAAATATACTGCAGTCCTGGCGAGAGTCAACTTCACTGTTGCGCTGTGATGGAACATCTGCCAGACAACAAAATCTATCGTGATAGACAGAAAGTTGATTTTGTGGCACTCTAAATGATCGTGGAGACCTGACCAGTCAGAGTGTGTGGGAAGTGAGAGATTATGCTATGTAGAACATAAGGCTTATACTGTGCAGTTAAGGGGCACTGTTGCTAACAGTAGAATTATATTTTTAAAGTTTTATTTTGTGTGACTCAGCAATGTAAGCCCTTCTACAACGTGGTGAAATTTATTGATTTAGAAATACAGTATATGAGTTTATTCATTTTCTCTTTGGGCACATTTACTGCTTGGTACTAAATCAGGACAGCTAGACAAAGTCTCATTTTCTCCCAGTCATCATTCTTTACTATATAACTGATTTCAGCAGCATTATGAATGTCCTTTGTGCCCCATCAGGTAGGCTTTCATTCCCTGAATCACTGTGGAACAGTGTTTGGACGCAAGTGCTAGATAGAAATAGTGTTGATTCCGACCCTTTACTCCAATCAAATAGCCATCTTCCAGTCACATCTAAAGAATAGTCTCCTGACAGAGTATCAAACAGCTGCTGGAGCCAATGAAATTATACTACATCATGAGCTACAGAGGTTTAAAATGATCCAATAAAAATATTTGTGTTACAACCCTCATTACATGCCAGATAAATTGAGATATACAATTTTCAGAATTTCTTGAGAAATTTTTGCATATGATATTACACTGGCTGACAAGGCTTACCTCAGAACAATCTTCATACAGTGGCAGAATGGTTAGCACAACTGCCTCACAGCGCCAGGAATCCGGGTTCAATTCCCGGCTTGGGTGACTGTGTGGAGTTTGCATGCTCTCCCAGTGTCTGTGACCCGAAAGACACCACCTCCCCCCCAACCTCCCAGTGCCTGTGAGAGTTTCCTCCCACAGTCTGAAAGATGTGCTGGTTAGGTTCACTGGCAATGCTAAATTCTCTCTCAATGTACTTGAACAGGAGCCGGAATGTGGCGACTAGAGGATTTTCACAGTAACTTCGTTGCAGTGTTAATGTAAGCCTACTTGTGACACAAACTTAAAAGCTTGAACTGTTAAATCAAAGTCAAACAGGTATTTCACTCTTTGAACACCAATGTTAGGAATGTATTGATAGACTATCTGTCATCTCTCTCAGGCTGAACGGGTTCATGAACTAAATGAGGAGATCGGGAAGCTGCTTGCCAAAGCGGAACAGTTGGGAGCAGAAGGAAATGTTGAAGAATCCCAAAAAGTCATGGAGGAAGTAGAAAAGGCCCGAGCTAAGAAGAGGGAAGCTGAGGTAAGTGTGACTTACATTGATCTTTACTTTGTCCCTTTATTCTATTTAATAAGGCATTTTGTACAGCATAAAAGTGTGCAGCTCACCCACTTTGAATTCTTTGTTCTTTTTTCCCAAAAGAAACTTTAGTTTGTTGTAGGTAGGAATGAAATTTGAACACAGATTGTCTAATTACTCCTGGCAGATACAATTATTAACAACAATTTAAAATGAAGGTGTTACTTGTTACCATTTTAGAATTCTCCAAACCAGTATGAATTTAATAACAATCTTATGATCCATATAGAAGAAAATGTGGAACAAAATTACAACCACATTTATGGTATAGTGTAACACCACACATTTTAAGAAACAATAGGTTATATTACTTTGCACTTAAAGGCATATTTGTCAAATTATGATTGAGTGACAATTGATCAATTTGTGAGCCTGGTTTGGAGACATTTGCTAGCAGTTAGACCAATGTTTAGCATTTTACTTCAATAAAATTTGAGTGCAGGTACAGGCAGCACCCATGATTATGATCAAAGCAATCCGGAGGAGAACTTGAACACTGTTAGTGTCAGGCAACCCATTCCAACCGGATCACAGATACGCACGCCATCTAGAGAAAGAAATGACAACAACAAGGAAATTTACACCATCCCTGATCGGAACCTGTGATTGCATGGATCATCAAATTTGCGTCTCATTGAGGTTTAGGTTGGGAAGCAAACATTTGTTGTAGTTTAATTTTTACTTTGCTATGTTACAATTTACAATCTAACATTAATGCAGTAATGAAATGCAGGTTACGCACATCACAATCCAGTCGTAGTTTTTAACTTTTGAACAAACGATCAAGTGCCTTGGTGATTAAAGACTCCAGAGCATTATTTAAGAGAAGCGGGGAGTAGGGAAGGCAGATGTTATTTTAGTGTAAAGCATTGTGTACTTGCAGTAGTTAATCCATTATCAGTTTAAAGCATCTCAACTTAATAAGAGAGAGTTGATGTATAATCTTTCTCCCTGCAGTTTTGGAGAAATTCAACAATTTTAGAGTATAATATTGATGTGACACTCAGCTAACAACAGCTCCATTAAATCAGCTTTATATTCCTGGATATCAGTCCTATAATCAACAATGTTTTAAAATGTCTTGGTTATAACAGCGTATCCAGTTGATTCTAAAACTTAAAATTACACTCAACTTGGGATCAGGACCTAAGACTGAAAGGGTTGCTCATGGTTTACTGGAGGAGCTGATCAACTTTTCAGATGTCCGGACGCAAAATGTTAGGTCCCATTGTGCCTGCAGGGAAGATAACTTAAAAAGTATATCTTTATTACACAAAAGGCTATATGTTTTATTTTTAAATAATGAAAAATATTAATTTTTTTCCTAGCAATGTTCTGTTCAAAGCACAATACATAAAGTAAATCACAAGAAACCTGCTGCAAAGGTTGAAAAATAAAGTTTGCTCAGCCCCCACTCCAAATGTTGGTTCATGATTTCTGCCCCTGTTCCATTGCGGAACACTGACATTCTTCCCATTTGCTAATCAGTCTCAGTAATTTTGCGTGCACACAGTCAACACAGTATGTTGTTCCCTGTTAACTTTCCAATTGAAAATTACATTTTCTGGAATAGATCTTACCTGTGGATGACTAATAGAACCAAATTAGATCCCATAAGATGGGATCTCAAGTTTATCAGTAACTCCGTTTATCAGACTGAAATACCCACATGTGAAAGCTGCATGTTTTCGCCCTCACTGGCCATCCAAAGGCTGCTTGGCTATCTGGTTGTATGTGATTTGTATGTATGTTTGTGTGCGTGTTTATACGTTTGGGATCCTCTGTACAGCAGAGTAGTGAAGTAAAGACCGCCCAGTTTCTTAAAAGAACAAACTTTTGTTATGGGGTAATGGTTGCTTCCTTTATTGAGCATCTTTAAATAGTTGAAGGGACCATTTGATGGAATACAAAGCCTTCTTGCGTCTATAGTTTGGGCTTTAGAACCAGCTTCCTGAGGATTTTGTGAATAAGAGGAAACCATCTCGGACAAGCTTTGAGAATTTGCAAAAATATAGCTTAGCAGCACAGTGCCTTATTTTCAATACGCAGGTCCCCTGTGTTATAGAGAATCATCAGGCCTTTAGAAGAAAGCTTAGAATTTAGTTAGAAACAAAATGTACCATTTTGTTGTTGTTGCTTCTCAGGAAAGGATGGAAGCAACTAACCAAGGAGTTCACAAAGTAACTGACCTTTCAGCCAACCAGAAATCAAAGCAGCTGAAGTGACTTCAGTAGCTTGGCTGTCTTTGGAAAGTGATTGCTCGCACAGACTGAGGGTTCTCCCTGGAAGTTGTTTTGGAAGTGGTGCTGCCTATACTCACCATTATCATTTTTTTATGCGGTTGGGTACCCACCATCATTTTTTTTTGTGAGGATGGGCACAAAGAATTCAAAGTGAGTGAATGCCCACTTTAGATAAAATGGGGAGAACCCTATATGAAAAATGTAATAAAAATGTAATATATTTAATACCTTTTAAACTTTGTTTGTACAAATTAGGGAAAATTGTCATTCATGTAACTCCCTGACTTACCCAACATGACTGGTAAAAGTGTAAATGAACTCTACCCTGTTTTTTAAAAAATGATAAATCTCAATTGTTAAATCAGTCCTCTGTTCTCAACAATGTGCTACTGTGTAATGGAGAAATACAGCTTGTAACATTGCATTTTTTCACCACCAGGGGGACACCATTGCTTCTCCTTCCTCCAGTGCATTCTGGGTAGGATGACATCACTGATTGCCTTGTGCTCTGTAACTGTGTTATATACAACTTCCACAGAATTCTGGCTCATTCAGACATTATGCTGTAAAATTATAGATAAAATGCTTTATAAGTTATATCCAACGGTCCTAGATAAGGGTGCAGATTTTATTTGGTAGATATATACCCAATTTTAGTGAGCTTCTTGCCACCACCGATCAGAAGCTTCAAACAAACATGTGCGTAAGTAGCCACTACAAGAAAAGTACCATAGTCAAGGCGTTGTCAATATATATGTGTGCGTGCGTGTGTATATATGTGTGCGTGCGTGTGTATGTGGAAGAAATTTTCAATTCAGTCTGCAGTTCATAGCAAAAAAAATCGATGTTTGTTGAGGCTATAAATTTAACTTAATTTTATAATCGTTGAGATTGTAGGAAAAGTTTTTTTGAACTTTTCTTGAAATGATAACATCAAGTAGACAGAAAGTAAACTTGTCACCACCAATGCATGGACAGATATATATAAACACTTCATATTGTGAACCTCCTCTAAGTCTGGCTCAGTAGTAGCTCTGTCACCTAGTAGCTTGAACTCCAATCTAGAGGCTTGAACACAATCCAAGCGGGCGCTTCCATTAAATGCTGAGCGAGTGCTGCACAGTCCTAAGAGCTGTCTTTCAGATGAGATGTTAAACTGAGGCTCCGTCTGCTCTATCATGGCATGAAATATTGTGCAGCACTATTTAAAAGAAAAATAGGAGCTCCTTTTGTTATCTTGAAAAATATTCTTCAGCAAACATCATTTATCTCATTGCTGTTTTTGGGGCTGTGCTTTGTGCAGATTGACCTCGGTCACATCCGGCACACACTATAATACTGGCCACACTTCAGGAATATTTTACAGATTGGGAAGCCCTAAAGACATAAAAAGCACTTTTTCCTTTCTTTCCAGCAGAATGTCCTGCTCACTAACCTGGAGTTAATTTTATTTCAGATAAATAGTTCCCATACTTCCCAAGTGTTTGCTCAACACAATTATAATAACATTTACAAATGTATAGTCACACTGGCGTTCTTGCAATTTCAATCAGCTTAATTTGAGTGAAGATGCTGATAGCACCTTAGGGGATCGCAAGAAAAATACAAGAACAGTTCACAACATGTCAGCTGGGTACGACAAAAAAGAGAGCAAGCCCTAATGAACAGTTGTAAAGAGGCTGAATCAAATGTTTGAAAGATGAACTGAAATGTTTTTTTTGAAGTGGGTTGGGGGGTGGGCATAATTAGGTGCAATCTCTCCCTTTTCGACCTAAAGTTAGTTCACTAATTACAGCAAAGAAGATGCCTCTTTATTTGAGTGAGCACAACTACACTACACCAGTTCTTAAATCTTTGGCCTGAATCCCGCACAGTATGTAATGATTGACTTGCCAGACAAATGTTTGCATCCCGTTGATCCCCAGAGAGAAAAGGCTTGCATTTATTCTGTTCTGTTTGCATGAAACTTGCTTCAATTCTATTGTTGCCCAAAATATGCAGTTCATGAGTCCAGCATGATTGTGCGCTCGTGCATGACCAGGCTTTAGCATGTAGACTCTGTGTTTCGACCTTTCCAGCCATTCAGCTGAAACCAAAGAATGTACTGCTGATAAAACCAGCAAAGCACGAAATCAAAATAGTTCAATTAAATATTTCCTGCTGCAGTATTGTGTTACGTCATTTGCTGCCAAGTTAAAATAGAAGTATGAAGCAAGTTTTAAGTTTGTAAGAAGCTGTATGTGAACAATATAAACTTCATAAATCATGGCAGTTGTGTTCCTTGCTGTTGCCCACTGTATTTCTAATGCATGATTTATTCAATCTGCAGTTACATTTCTGTTAAGTTGTGCAGTTCATTCTTTTGAACTCATTGCATTACAGTGCCCCCAGCCATACTAAATTACATGCTCTGAAAGTGAAATCAGTTATTGCTGATACTACTTATTGTTTTGAGCTACAGAATGGCAGCACTGGTTACATTAATATTAATTATAGGTTTTTAACAGACTGTCAAGTACAGTATTCTTTTTGCCTGTGAAATATCTCTGCAGACCGAATCGTTGGTGTTCCTTCATTTTCCTCCAGAAAGTATACTTGAGCAATATGTAAAGTGTCCCTTCTTCCTCCTCTGCTCCCCTCCCTGACCTATATCTCGCAAAACTCCTGGGAAAGGCCAGGTGCTACTTGGACTCTGGTAAGCTAACATTGCTACATCATCACCTTTGCAACATTGGAAATTTTAGGAACAGGTGATAGACCATTTTTGGTCCATGTCACTTCTACCTTCCAGCTATATTCCTTGATCAGCTGTTTGTCCAGGTGCTAGCCTTGAACTCATGGTGCTGATTTCTTCTTTTGCCTGAACTCATAACTTACTCCATATATGAAATTACTGAGTGTGGAATAGCTCTACCTGAATGCTGTTTTGGAAATTGTATTTGACTGTACCAGCTTTATTTTTTAACTAGATCACCTGAGTCATTTTTTACTCCAGTAAATGAGTCTAACTTTAACTTTTACTCAATACTAAGTGCCTGAAACTTGGTTTTCTTTTCCTTTTTTTCCTCTGCTCTTTTCAAGGGCAGTAATAATCTTTGTATGATATAGGTTCCATATTAGGTAACAAACATCATTTTGTTCTCATGGCAGCTTTAAGTGCTAGACTACACAATTTCTGAAAAATGGAATGTATTTATAAAATAATAGTTTTTTTAATAAAAGATAACATACCTGGAACAGTATTGGGAGAATATTATGTTTAAAAATTAAAAGTTGTTTGTGCCTCATGGTACTCCAGCAACAATTGTTGTAACCGATTGAGACTAGCATATATATTTCCCATTTCATAACTAGCTTTGCTATGTTGCTCGAGCTGCAGAATAAATAAACTTGATCTGAATGCAAAGCAGATGATTAATTAATTAGATTATATGATGTAAGGTGTATATTGCTAATTGCTTACATTATTTGTTCATGGAATGTAGGCATCATGGCAATGCTGCATTTATTATCCATCTCTAATTAAGGGTGGTGGTTTCTTCTTTTATATCAGTGCCTGCTTGAGCCAATATTGTCATTTTTCGGGAAATGTCTGAGCCGTTCTGAATGGGAGGCTACAAAAGGGAACTCTTTCAGGCTTAGTCGTGCTTTATGATTAAAGAAGATTATTAGGAAATTTCAGAATCTAAATTAATGCATAATACTGCATGTTGACCTATTAGGACATTCCCACTTACCAGATGGAAAACCAGGCACTATCCAAAAGACCATTGCTAAACCAAATTAGTCAGTGGCACAACTGAGTTGTGGATTGCCGCTTTATAATTATTTTAACCCAGCTCTGTCTGCCTCCTTCAGCTTTTGGCTTAATTTGAAAAGCTTATCAGGAAGTCATTAGGAACTTGATCAAATATGGTTGAAAAGAAATTGGGCACATAGTGAGTTATACTGTTCTACAGTTCTGCTCCTGTGATGATGGTACCGCATTAGATTGGCGGACTCCAGCCATGGTCCTCTGATATTTAGCATGGCCTAAGTCAGCTATTTGAAGGAGCAAAACTAAAAATGCTTTGTTTTGAAAGGAAGCTTAAATCTAGCCAAGCAGTTTCAATTTGTTAAGAGTTGTCCTTTATGTTCAAAGTCCAAAGACGTGTGGGATAGGTTAGTCATGCTAAATTGACCCCACGCTCAGGATTAGGGGGTAAATATGCAGCGTTACAGGGATAGGGCCTGTGTAGGATTGTGGTCGGTGCAGACTCGATGGGCTGATCGGCCTCTTGCTGCACTGTAGGGATTCTATGTTGACAACAAATCAGCTAAAGTAGAGAATGTTACATGGATTGTTTCTGTTCCCTTTCTCAGGAGGTTTATCGGAATTCCATGCCAGCCTCCAGCTTCCAACAGCAGAAGCTGCGAGTCTGTGAGGTGTGCTCAGCATACTTGGGCCTTCATGACAATGATCGACGCCTCGCAGACCACTTTGGTGGCAAGCTTCACCTCGGATTCATTGAAATTAGAGAGAAACTAGAAGAGTTACAGGTGAGAATTTTGCCATTCCCAAAACCTTGGGAAATGGAAACTAGTCATATCTTGCTTTTTGGAAATTCACTCCAGCTTTCTTTACATTCAGCAGCTTGGTCTGTAATCCTTCTGCCATGTATTAAGATATATTAAGCAGCGCCACCTACTTAATAGGGAGGAGGTTGCTAAACATAGAAAATAGGTGCAGGAGTAGGCTATTCAGCCCTTCGAACCTGCACCACTCAGTATGATCACGGTTGATCATTCACCTTCAATATCCCATTCCCGCTTTCTTTCCATACCTCTTGATCCCTTTAGCCACAAGGGCCACGTCCAGTTCCCTCTTGAACATATCTAACAAACTAGTCTCAACAGCTTTCCGTGGTAGACAATTCCACAG
Source organism: Carcharhinus amblyrhynchos (assembly GCF_965287045.1). Taxonomy (NCBI): domain Eukaryota; kingdom Metazoa; phylum Chordata; class Chondrichthyes; order Carcharhiniformes; family Carcharhinidae; genus Carcharhinus; species Carcharhinus amblyrhynchos. The sequence continues at coordinate 18,999,988 of NC_137358.1, forward strand.
GTCCATAACTCCAAGTGAAGAAGTTCTTCCTCATCTCAGTCCTAAAAGGGCTTGCCCCTTATTCTTAGACTATGACTCAAAATCGGGAACATACTTCCCACATTTAGCCCGGCCAGTCCCATCAGGATTTTATATGTTTCTGTGAGACCCCTTCTCGTTCTTCTGAATCCCAGTAAGTACAAACCCAATTGGTGCAATCTGTCTTCATATGTCAGTCCTGCCATTCCAACTGGTACAATCTTGGCTGCTCAATGAAAAACAGAGATTTTAAAATTTTAAAGATATTGAGATATGTATACAAAGGATATTGGCATATGTTCCATTTAAAAACAGACAGTAGATCTTAGCAAATGTAAAGAAATTAGGTAATGTGTGTAGCAGTTTGCCAACATGCCTTTGCTCTGAAAGAAGTATGTGCACCTCAGGGTGCCATGTTGTGTATTGAAAGAAACTGATCTCTGCAGTTTCAGTTAATGTCAAGTTTGAATTTTAATATGTTGTACCTGAACAAATTTTGAGTAAAGTATTTTTTTTAGAAAAAAACAGATCTGTCTTAGGAGGAAGAACTAAAACAGGCCACAGTCATCAAATATTGAAACTCTAGGGTAGAATAGTGGGAGGACACAAGACTTCATATTATCAGTTCCTGGTGGGATTCCTCCAGTCCCACCTTCTCTTGACAATTTCTGCTTTGCACCATTATTTCAAATTCTTTTACTGGAGTTGGTGTGGAATTGTGAAGGACAGGGCATGTCTGACTAATCGACTTGAACCTTTTTCAAGAGAGTGCTAACATGCTGTACGTGAGAGGCAGTCTATGAATGTTCTTCATATGGATGTACAGAAGATATTCAATAAGGTTCCACATAGGAGATTATTTAAAAAAAACTAATAACAAATGAGAAAACTGAAGTGACCTTGTCTCATAGTTTGATAATTGGTCATGAAGGAGCCAGAGTAGGGATGAAGGAAATGTACTCTGGTAGGTTGTGATAAGTGTTCCCAAGGCACCTGTATTGGAGCCTCAGCCTTTCTTCTTCTGTTTCCAAGAATGACAGAAAAGCAAAGAAGTTTGGATATCCTGACTGAAGCTCTGTACAACATTATCTTTGGTTAGTCCAATTTTAGAACATTTGTTTTGTATTTTGGGTGCCTTTCTTTAAGAAGGATGTCAAGGATGTGCGGGTTGCAGAAAGGAAGGTGACAACAAGGGTGAATGAAACTGATGTTCTTTTCATTAGAACAAAGATAATTGATGATACGATAGGAAGGTATTCCAAATTGAGGTTTTGCGGAGGTAAGTTGTTTAAAAAAAGCTATCACTTGCTGGAAGGAACCCTTGGTTTAGTTGTGTTTGATTGGGAGAGGTGCCATAAAGTTTGGAAGCATTTTGGGTTGCTATTTGTCAAAACTGAGGAAGAAACCCTGGAGTTCAGAGAGACATTGCTAGGATAGCTTGGAAGGCATAGCTCAAGCAGTAGTTTCTTGAAAAGTATTTGCAGTGGCCAATGTACAAGTTCTATGAAGAGTACAGTGTTCAGTGCTTCCAAGCCATTCAAAGGGGGAGGACAGGTGGGGTGGAGGTTGGTGTTAGACCACTACTTTTCCCAACAAATCTTAGGGAGTTGATGAGTCTAAACAACTTTTGAAATATTTTTCATCCAATAGATATGAAGGCATTTAAGAGAGTGCAGAAAATATTCATGATAGTAGTCCCAGGGTGAGGATCTTTAACCATTTGCAAGGCACTAGTTAGAAGTGTGATGGAATGTTCTCCACTTGTCTGGATGAGTGCGGCTCCAACAACACTCAAAGAAGCGTGACACTGTACAAGACAAAGCAGCCTGCTTGATTGGTAGGTACCACATCTACTCCCTCCACCACCAATGTTCAATAACAGCTACAAGATGCACTGCAGTAATTCACCAAAGATCCTTAAATAAACTTCAGAGGTAAATCTTGGGCAGCTTCCAACAACAGCCACACAGAGAACAAAAACTCCAACTCTAGAGAGAGGGAGAAAGCACTGTTGCTTCTCTCCACTGCGAGCTACTACTGAAAAGCGAGACTAAAAATTGGGCTTTTATGTGGAGTGTAGTTGACCTTAGCCACATGATGTGCTCTGTCAGTCACCCCAACAAAGCTCCACTGTGCAACCTTAAGGGATCATTAAAACCACAGAAAACTGCATTAGTCCAGATTAAAGTCAACATGCAATCAATTATACTGCCTCAGCAACAATAAAGGACATCAGCTACAGACAACGTGGTGCCAACAAGTTGCCAAGGACTGCAGAAATATCCTGCAATGAACCGTAAGAAATAGGAGCAGGAGTAGGCCATCTAGCCCTTCGAGCCTGCCCCGCCATTCAGTAAGATCATGGCTGATCTGAAGTGGATCAGTTCCATTTTCCCGCTTTCTCCCCATAACCCTTGTCTATCAGAAATCTATCAGTCAATCTATCAGAAGTCTATCAGAAAAATGATTAAAATACATTTCTTAAAGGCACAGTATTGTTACAAATAACCTCACAAACAACTGCATTTAAGGGTAATTAAGGATGGGCAACAAATGCAGGCCTTGTGAGCAACATCCATATCCCATGAAAGAAAAAAAAATGGTTAGGTTTGGAGTGCACTGCTTGAGAGTGTGGTATGGGCAAGGTCAATCAAAGCATTCGAGGAGTAATTGGATTATTTGAAAGGAACCACGGAGAGAACACTTGGAATGACACTAGGTAAATTTCCCCAGTTGTGAACCAGCACAGCCCTTCTTCACCTGTGCTGTCATATTCAGTGACTTGTGTGTCTGTACACCCGGATCCCTCTGCCTATCAATACTTTTAAACGTTCTGCCATTTACCGTATATTGCCCATTTCTATTAGACCTTCCAAAATGTATTACGTCACATTTGTACTCCATCTGCCATCTCTCTGCCCAAGTCTCCAACTGATCTATATCCTGCTATATCCTCTGACGGTCCTCATCGCTATCCGCAATTCCACCAACCTTTGTGTCATCTGTAAACTTAGTTAATAAGCTCCATGGACTTTAGCAAGGCCTTTGACAAGGAACCATATAGTAGGTTGTTACATAAGGTTAAATCTCACAGAATCCATGGTGTGATAGCTAAATGGATGCAAAAGTGGCTTGGTGAAAGAAGACATCAAGATTGATAGCATAATGGACAGTGAGGAAGGTTATTTAGGATTGCAACGGGATCTTGATCGATTGGGTCAGTGGGCTGACGAATGGCAGATGGAGTTTAATTTGGATAAATGTGAGGTGTTGTATTTTGGTAGCTTGAACCAGGTCAGGACTTAGGTAATGGTAGGGCATTGGGGAGAGTTATACAACAGGGATCTAGGGGTACGTGTTCACAGCTTCTTGCAAGTGAACCACAGGTGGACAGAGTGGTGAAGAAGGCATTCGGCATGCGTGGTTTCATCGATCAGAACATTGAATACAGGAGTTAGGATTTGTTGAAGTTGTACAAGACATTGGTAAGGCCACACCTGGAGTAATGTGTATAGTTCTGGTCACCCTATTATAGAAAGGATATTATTAAACTAGAAAGAGTGCAGAAAAGATTTACTAGGATGCTACCAGGACTTGGTGGTTTGTGTTATAAGGAGAGGCTGGATAGACTGGGACTTTTTTTCCCTAGAGTGTAGGAGGCTGAGGAGGTGACCTTATAGAGGTCTAAAAAATTAAAAGGGGCATAGATCAGCTAGATATCAAGATCTTTTTCCAAAGGTAGGGGAGCCTAAAACTAGAAGGCATACATTTAAGATGAGAGGGGAGAGTTACGAAAGAGTCCAGAGGGGGAATGTTTTCACAGACTGGGTAGTAGTAGTTGTTCTACTACTATCTTGAACAAGCTGCCAGAGGTAGTACTAGAAGCAGGTACAATTGTCTTTAAAAACACCGTTTAAACAGTTACATGAGTGAGATGGGTATAGAAGGGTACGGGCCAAACATGGTTAGTTGGGACTAGTCTAGGGGCTTAAAAAAAAGACGGCATGGACAAGTTGGACCAAAAGGCCTGTTTCCATGCTGTAAAACTGATTCTGTAATCAATTTTCCTCCAAATCTTGTATGTAACAGCAAAGGTCCCAACACTGATCCCTGAGGAATGCCACTTATTGTGATAAGTGGCCCTCCATTCAGAAAAGCATCCTTCCACTGCTACCCTCTTGTCTTTGACCGAAACTATGACATCTTCTCCGGAGTCTTCAACGTGTCATTGATGAAGACGAACATCTTGCCAAGGCCATCCCCACACCCCCACGTCTTACCCTCAATATAAGAAATAGGAGCAGGAGTAGGCCTTCGAGCCTGCCCCGCCATTCAATAAGATCATGGCTGATCTGTCGTGGCTCAGTTCCACATTCCCGCCCTCTCCCCATAACCCTTAATCCCCTCGCTTATCAAAAACCCATCAGCCCGCGTCTTAAAAATATTTAGCGAGGCAGCCTCCACCACTTCAACGGGCAGAGAATTCCAGAGATTCACCGCCCTTTGAGTGAAGAAGTTCCTCCTCAACTCCGTTCTAAACCGCCCCCCCTTTATCTTGAGGCTGTGCCCCCTAGTCCTACTGTCCTTTCTGAGTGGGAAGAGTCTCTCCACCTCTATCCTATCCATCCCATTCATCATCTTATATGTCTCAATGAGATCTCCCCTCATTCTTCTAAACTCTAACGAGTGCAAGCCTAGTTTATTCAGCCTCTCCTCATAGTTCAACCCCCTCAGCTCCGGTATCAGCCTAGTAAACCTCCTCTGCACTCCCTCCAAGGCCAAAATATCCTTGCGTAAGTGCGGCGACCAAAACTGCACACAGTACTCCAGCTGTGGCCTCACCAGTGCCCTATACAGCTGCAGCAAGACCTCCCTACTTTTATATTCAATCCCCCTCGCTATGAAGGCCAGCATCCCATTCGCCTTCCTGACCACCTGCTGCACCTGCAGGCTGGGTTTTTGCGACTCATGCACAAGGACCCTGAGGTCCCTCTGCACCATCGCCTGCTGCAGTTTTTCGCCACGTAAGTAATAGTCCTTCCTACCATTATTCCTACCAAAGTGGACCACCTCGCACTTGCCAACTTTAAATTCCATTTGCCAGTTCCTGGCCCATTCGCCCAGCCTATCTAGATCCTACTGCAGACTCTCCACACCCTCCGCGCAATTTGCCATTCCACCAATCTTGGTGTCATCAGCAAATTTCGACACCATACACTTGGTTCCCTCCTCCAGATTATCTGTATAAATGGTAAATAGCTGAGGCCCCAGCACCGACCCCGGGGCACTCCACTAGTCACCAACCGCCAATCCGAATAGCACCCATTAACCCCCACACTCTGCCTCCTGTTTGACAACCAATCCTCTATCCACGCTAACACCCTACCCCCAACTCCATGCCCCCTTACCTTCTGCAATAACCTCTTGTGAGGTACCTTGTCAAACGCCTTCTGAAAATCAAGAAAGACCACATCCACCGGCTCTCCTCTATCCATCGCCCTAGACACATCCTCATAGAACTCCAATAAATTTGTCAGACACGACTTCCCCTTAACGAAACCGTGCTGCGTCTGCTCTATCAAGCAATTCCCCTCAAGATGCCTCGCTATTTCCTCCTTGATGACAGATTCTAACATTTTACCTACAACAGACATTAAACTAACTGGCCTATAATTTCCTGCCCTTTGCCTGCCACCCTTCTTAAACAACGGCGTAACATTAGCCGTTTTCCAATCTTCTGGCACTTGCCCGGAATCCAGCGACATTTGGAAAATAACCACCAAGGCATCCACTATCACCTCCGCCATTTCTTTCAGAACCCTCGGATGCATTCCATCCAGTCCTGGGGACTTGTCCACAATCAGTCCCTCCAGTCTGTCGAGCACCGCCTCTCTAGTAACAGTAATGTCATTGAGACCCTCCAGTCCTACCACCTTTCCATCACTAACACCCGGCAAATTATTCACGTCCTCCTCCGTGAAGACCGAAACAAAAAAGTTATTCAAGATCTCAGCCATTTCCCCATCCCCTACCACTAAGTCCCCCCTCTCATCCTCTAAGGGTCCACTGTTCACCCTAGCCAGCCTCTTCCTTTTTATATATTTATAAAAACAAACAACTGCACAACTTCAAACAGACCATTGTCCACAGCAAACTACCCAGCCGTCAGGAGAACAGTGACCACAACACCACACAAACCACAGCAACCTCTGTAAGACATACTGGAGCATCGACACGGGCGCCATCATCTCACCTGAGAACACCATCCATCAGGTAGACGGTACATACCTGGTATGTTGGCCAAGTCGGCCAATGTTGTCTGCCTGATATGCTGCGGATATGCCTCAAGGCATGGTCCGTTGGAGAGACAATGCAGACACTACGGATGAATGAACACAGCTCACCAGGCAACAGTGTTCTCTTCCTGTTGGGGAACACTTCAGCAGTCACGGGCATTCAGCCTCTGATCTTCGGGTAAACGTTCTCCAAGGCAGCCTTCATGACACACGACAGCGCAGAGTCACTGAGCAGAGACTAATAGCCAAGTTCGCACACATGAGGACAGCCTCACCCAGGATCTTGAGTTCATGTCACACTATCTGTAACCCCCATGACTTGCCTGGGCTTGCAAAATCTCATTAACTGTCCTGGCTGGAGCAAATACACATCTCTTTAACCTGTGCTTAACCCTCCCTCCGTTCACATAGTACCTTTGAGACTTGATTACCTGTAAAGGGTGGTGAATGTGTGGAATCAGCTGCCGGCAGTGGTGGATGGAGGCAGGTTCGATAGGGTCTTTTGAGAGACTTTTGGATAAGTACGTGGGACTTAGAGGGCTATAGGTAAGCCAAGTAGGCAGGGACATGTTCGGCGCAACTTGTGGGCCGAAGGACTTGTTTGTGCTGTAGTTTTTCTGTGTTCTAAAGACTCGCATTCCAACCATTATCTTGTAAATTGGGTTTGTGTCTTTATGTGCGCTGTTTGTGAACACTACTCCCACTTACCTGACGAGGAAGCAGTGCTCCGAAAGCTATGGCTTTTGCTACCAAATAAACCTGTTGGACTTTAACCTGGTGTTGTGAGACTACTTACTCTACAGAACTCGAGCAGTTCTGTATCTATCTTGCCATCTCAAATCTGATCCTGTGCGACTTTACTTTCTGCACCAGTCTGCCATGAGGTACCTTGTCAAAGGCTTTACTGGAATCCATGTAGCCAGATCCATTGCCCTATCCTCATCAATCATCTGCATCACTTCCTCGAAAAACTCAATAAATTTACTGAGACATGACCTCTCCTTCCCAAGGACCTTGGGGTCCTTGTGCATGAGTCGCAAAAACCCAGCCTGCAGGTGCAGCAGGTGGTCAGGAAGGCGAATAGGATGCTGGCCTTCATAGCGAGGGGGATTGGATATAAAAGTAGGGAGGTCTTGCTGCAGCTGTATAGGGCACTGGTGAGGCTGCAGCTGGAGTACTGTGTGCAGTTTTGGGCGCCGCACTTACGCAAGGATATTTTGGCCTTGGAGGGAGTGCAGAGGAGGTTTACTAGGCTGATACCGGAGTTGAGGGGGTTGAACTATGAGGAGAGGCTGAATAAACTAGGCTTGTACTCGCTGGCTAAATGGATACAGAACTGGTTGGTCATAGAAGATAGCGAGCAATGGTGGAAGGGTGCTTATTAGAATGGAGATCAGTAACTGGTTGCGTTCCACAAGGATCAGTGCTGAGACCTTTGTTGTTTGTAATATTTATATAGATGATCTGGAGAAAAATTTAGGTGATCTGATTAGTAAGTTTGCGGATAACAGAAAAATTGGTGGAGTTGCAGATAGTGACAAGGATTGTCAAAGCATACAGCAGGATCATAGATAGATTGCAGACTTGGGCAGAGAAATGGCAGATAGAATTTAATCCAGACAAATACAAGGTGATGCATTTTGGAAGATCAGATTCAGATGCGAATTATGCAGTAAATGACAGACCCCTTAGGAGCATTGACAATACAGAGGAGTCTGGGCATACAAGTCCACAGATCCCTGAAAGTAGCAACACGGGGATAAGGCGGTCCAAAAGGCAAACAGTGTGCTTGCTTTCATCGGTTGGGGCATCATGTATAAAAGTTGGCAAATTGTATTGCAACTACATAAAACTTTAGTTCGGCCACATTTGAAATATTGCATGCAGTTCTGGTCGCTACTCTACCAGAAGGACGTGGACGTTTTGGAGAGCAAAGAAGGTTTATTATGATGATGTCTGGTCTGGAGGGTTTTAGGTTTGACAAGACGTTGGATAAACTTGGGTATAGATGGAGTAAACAGTGGTAAGCTATTTCCTATGATAGAAACGCACAGTACGAGGGGCCATGGGTTTAGGGTGAGGGGGGAGAGGTATAACACGGATATTAGGGAGGTTTTTCACACAGAGAGTAGTGGGGTTATGGAATGCTCTGCCAAGCAGGGTGGTGGAGGCAGGCATGCTGGAGTTGTTTAAGAGTTACTTAGGCACATGAGTGGGTTGGAGATGGGAGGATATAGGAGATTGTTTTAAATAAGGTTCATTAGCATTGGGACGTCCCTGGTAATGTATAAGGATGTGGAATGATACTAATGTTTTTCTCTTTTAATTCACAGGTTTTAAGTCAGTCTGCCTTGTTGTCCAATGAGGGGCATACACGCGATGGGTCGTACAAGGGCTGCTCTTGGATGTTCGAGAGTAGCCTAGTACTTCATGTCATTAGTGTACGCTTAAACTGGACCAGATACTGGGCAACACGACAGCTCAGTGACTATCACTGTTTGCTGTGCAGACACATGGATTTGGGTCGGTGTCTGTGGGAGTTTGCGCATTCTCCCCGTGCTTGCGTGGGTTTTCTCCGGGTGCTCCGGTTTCCTCCCACACCCCAAAGATGTGCTATTAGGCTGATTGGAGGTAATAAATTGTCCCTAAATTAGTTTCCCTCAATGTGGAATGCCATAAGCATAGATAAGGGTCATGGGTGGAGGGGGACTGGTAATGTCAAAATGGCGGCGCAGGCTCATTGGGCCAAAGGGCCTGTTTCCCGGGCTGTTTTTGTTCTTTGTTCTTCTTTGTTTTCACTGGAAAGGCAGAGGCTGAAGGGCAACCTGATAGAAGCCTACAAAATTATGAGAGATATAGACAGGGTGGATAGTCAGTGGCTTTCTCCCAGGGTGGAAGGGTCGATTACAAGAGGTTTAAGGTGAGAGGTGTTAAGCTTACAGGAGACGGTGGGGGGGTGGGGGGGCGGTAATTTATTCACACAGAGGGTGATGGGTGCCTGGAGCACACTGCCAGTGGAGGTGGTGAAAGCTGGCACATTAGCAATGTTCAAGGTGTATCTTGACAGACACATTAACGGAAGGCAAACAGAGGAATAGAAACCTTGTATTGGCACAGGCCAATTGTATTGTCCTTTGTTCTCTGTATGTTACTGCACAGTTGATGCACTTTTTAATTAAATCTTTCTGTGATGCTTGCTACCTCAAGAATCAGTGGTGATGGTGTATTCTGAGGCTGAGCTGACACATCCTCACATCTTTGGTCTAACCCATCTGTTCCTTGAATAATTAGGTTACTGAGTGCAATCATGTTTTCTTATATCTGCAGAAACTTGTTGCTGAGAAACAGGAGAAAAGGACTCAAGAACGTCTGAAAAGAAGGGAGGAGAGGGAAAAGGAGGAACGAATGAAAAGAAGGTTAGCAGCTCGAGTCACTTAAATGTTAGAGGTGAACAGTAGCGATGTTGGTATTTCTGTGTAAAGAATTGTTGATTTAACTTGTATGTTGATATGCCTTTGGTTTCTTTTTGACTATATTGAAATATATAGCCTATATATATCTATTACTATATCGTGTATACGATATAAAGTGGGCTATATTACCAACATGACTGTATGGTAACGTGCACTTTTGTTCTCCCTCTTGTACTGCTCTCAGCCTAAATAGCCCAAACAGAATAATTGGTCATGTAACTCATTGCTACCTACATATTGTCTTCCATATTCCCCTACATTACAGCCATGTTACAGTTCAAAAGTACTTAATTGGCTGTGAAACAACTTGAGACATTTTGGGGTCATGAAAGGTGTGGTGCAAATAAGTTCCTTAATTTTTGGGCTTCATCCCCACATGATATAAATTAGACATTAACAATCAATTGCTATCTGGAAAACACTCCTAGATGGCAATGAAGGCTATATAATTTTTCTGAGTTCCTGATCTAGCATCGGCAATCTGAATGAATAAAATGATGTTTGGAAACTCGATAATCTAAAATCTGATGGAATGTTGGCCTACTATTCAAAAAGGGATTGAATTAGAATAGAGGGGAAGTGGCGCATGGTTGTAGAACTGTGGTTTGACCCTATCTGAAATACTGCCTTTATGCTTGCCTGTACCTTTTGTATTAGCCTTCATGCAGCATTTTTATGGACTTTGTGCAATGGCAATCAGTTATCCCGATGTTTAACTCTACAATTTTGTCAAGAAAGTGTTTAATTCCATGATCCAACTGTTTTGGGAGTATGAATACAAACCACTTGTGAGAATCTGATAAACAAAGCCTAAAGTAATGGCAGTTCATTTAATAAGCTTATAGTTGGAAGTGGGAAACAGTAGCTAGCCCCTTTGAGTTTCTTAGTAGAGAAGTGATGTCTAGTTGTTACGAAGTTGCCTTCGTAAAGTGTTGAAATTTTATGTGCGGGTCCCAGATCAAAGAAAGGTTTGAAAGCAATATATTTTTCAGATCAAAAGACAGATTTAAAGTTGGAGTTAATTGGTTTAAAATCTTATCTGGAATATCCCAGATGTGCCATATTGCTGTAGGAATAGGTTATGCAGGGAAGTATCCTTTTTTGTGTTAATCCATATGTCTTTTCACAGAAAATGTCCGTCAACTCTAGAGTAACTTTGAAACGAGTGGAACTTAGAAACAGGCAGAGAGAAAATCTGTTTGAAGCTGTAAAGGAGTTGTGGACCTAGGGCTAGCAGAAAACAAGAATTTATTTTCTGAGTTGGAGTCACTAAGCAAGGGTACTGTGAGGCCCATGCTTATGTCCACAATTGTGAGCTGCTTAGGGAGATTGGAGGGTCACCTAAGCAAATGCTAATGGAAGAGCTCCTCAAAGTTTCACACCAGGGAGAATAGCAGGAAGACGGGGATCAGAGTAAATTCCTGAAAGCTGTGGCACACATTGGTTTTGTCCCAGGCAAAGTGAAGGAACCCTCACAAGATCATGTATTGGGGAACTCCTTGGTTAAAAATAAAAGTAGAATGGGAAGTCTCCAGTTGAGATCTTTTGGCTTAAGAATGTGTTTATGAAATATAGTGTTAAGTTAATAGTACTTGCTTTATTTAACTCTTGTACAGTAAATGTTTTTGTTTAAAACACAAAATATTGTGGTGTAATTCTTTCAGCACATTCTTCTTAATATTGCAGGACCAGGTCTCGTAGTAGGGATCGGAAGAGGTAAGCTTGCTTTAACATTTTAGCAAGTATATTTATATTCCTAACTACGAGGACTATGAAAGGAAAGAATTTGAAGCAGCTTCAGTCAAAAGTGTTAAATGGATGATTGTTTTTTTTCCTCTTGAGGTACCCAGCATCATAGGTACCAATTTTCTTCTTTCCAATTGATCATACCCAAGCAACTAAGTACATGCAACACAGCAAGGAATAGAACATTTCAGTTTCAAGGCTGAAGATTTACACATCAATACTAAGTAGCACTCTAGACAAGCTCTTTCAGTTTAATTATGACAGAGATCATGGTCTACATGAAAGATTTCCTGTATGCCCTACCACATTTCGAACTTGAGTTCAGCAGCAGTAGATGACAGAGGTAATCAGTAGAGCCATTGAGGCAATACTTTCTCACCTGTAACCAATTTGCAAACTTTATGCTCAGATTCTCCCAAAGTTCTCAACACTAATACAAACATGATCATGAGCTGAATGTTAGAGGTGATAACTAACTACTGATTGAATGATAGAATCTGTACAGTGCAGAAGGAGGCCATTTGGCCCATCAAGCCTGCACTGGTGACAATCGCACCCAGGCCCTATCCTCATAACCCCACATATTTACCCTGCTAATCCCCTTGACACTAAGGGGAAATTTAGCAGAACCAATCCATCCAACCTGCACATCTTTGGAGTGTGGGAGGAAACCGGAGCATCCAGAGAAAACCCACACAGACACCAGGAGAACGTGCAGACTTCACACAGACAGTGACCCAAGGCTGGAATTGAACCCAGATCTGTGATACTGTGAGGCAGCAGTGCTAACCACTGTGCTACCGTGCTGCCATCAAGGCAAGAACAGGGATCAGAAGTGAGTAGTTGCTTGATTCTCAGGCACGTGTTTGCGGTTCTTAAGAGAATAACTGAGGACAATTGTTTTTCAGATCACGATCAAGGGAACGCCGTCGGCATCGATCCAGGTCTGCATCCCATGACCGACGCAAACGTTCCCGCTCTAGGTCTCGGGACCGACGCCGCCGGCACAAGTCTCGGTCTGGAAGCAGAAGCAGAAGCCGCAGTCACCACCGCAGCAGGCATAGCTCAAGGGACAGAGAGCGAGAGAGAGATCGAAGCAGAGAGAAAAGTTCCAAAAGAAAGTATGTAGCTTAATGTTAAAGGTTACTTTGTCAGTATGTCTGAGATCAAATCAATTCAATAGAAATCTGACATCAGCATCTTGCATGTGAAATATGCCTGTTGCAGTTAAACAGTCAAAGCAGAAAACCTATCGTTCTTCTCTATTTCTGAAGTTAGTGTTTTAACCATGCTAAATGTCAATTCCATGTGAAAGCAATGTTTTCTAAAAGCCTTCAGTTTTATCCACCTGTAATATTCCATTCCTTTTGTTTTAAACTGTTCCTGGTTTCTAATTTTTAACCGATCATTTGCATGAACTTTTAAGCTTGGATACTAATGTAAGATTAAAAATGCATTTCCAGAACCAAATATCATGTTATTACTTCCGCATGTTTTGGAGTCACTCTTTGATTTTCCCTCTGTTTTCATGTAAATCTTTTATTTGGACCTACTTCTGTTTTGTTTCTTTGACAGTTCACCAAATTGTGTATGTATCGTCTGAAGTAATATTCTTCTCCCTTGGGCAATCCAATGCGTTATGCCTTGTCAATTCAGAGTGTCTTTCTTTACTTTTCCTAACCATTCAAATTGCTTAGGGGGATCCTAACTGTATTGCTAGAATTGAATTACCTTGAACAGGACAGTCAATAGCATAGGTAATCTTACTGCTTGTCCAACTGGGACCACCTGAATTTTAGACATTGCTTTCCATGTCAGAAGCAAGTAGAATGAATCACAGTCCTGCATTGCCAGATGTAGCCTCCCCAAGATTCCACCCATGACCTTAGCAAACTGTCAGTGTTGGGCAGCAGCCTTGATTATGATGGATTTGTATTGGGAATTGGTTCCACTCTTCCAAATAAAGTAAAATAAAGTTTATTTATTAATCACAAGTAGGATTACATTAATACTGCAATGAAGTTACTGTGAAAGTCCCCTAGTTGCCACACCTGCGCCTGTTGGGTACACTGAGGGAGAAATTAGCATGGTCAGTGCACCTAACCAGTGTGTCTTTTGGACTGTGGGAGGAAACTGGAGTGTGTGGAGGAAACCCACGCAGACATGGGGAGAACGTGCAAACTCCGCACAGAGAATGATCGACCTCGGGTTCCTGACACTGTGAGGCAGCAGTGCTAACCACTGTGCCTTGTGCCACCCCAGTAGCAAGTAGCAGCTATGGAGCTCTATTGAGAACTGGCATTACAAAATTGGGAGGGGCACACAACTTCAAAGGAGCGGGGAGGGGGCATTTGTTTTTATCATTAACTTGAATATTTGCTGGATTGGTTATTGTAGGCTGTTTAAAAGTATTAGACTTTCTCAAAAGAAATTTGGAGAAAGAGCATGAGTTTTTCACTCTCTCGTTTGTGCAAATTTTCCAGTTACAATTACTTCACACTATGTATTGTGGTATTTATACTTCCAGCTATTTGCTTTGATTGTTAGAGTCTTGAAGCTTTGTTACTTTAGAGTAGCAGTTCAAAACCATGACTGATAAAGACTCCAGATTTGTTGCTAAAGTGAAAATGAACCTGGGATGACTCCATCAGTGTAGTTGGCAGGACAAGTGCCTAATGAATTGATTATAAAACTCCAGTGCTTTTCCCACCCATATCAACCAAAATAGTAGAATTTGAGGTGTTGCTGATTGGTAACAGATGTGCCCTTGTGAAATTACTTTGATAATATGTCTAAGCTAAGGTTATCCCGTTTTTCTAGGTCGAGAGACCGAGACAGATCCAGAGATCGAGACAGAGAAAAATCAAGGGAAAAAGATCGCAAGGAGAAAAAGCGTTCCTATGAGAGTGCTAATGGCAAATCAGAACACAGCTCTGAGGAACGAGAAGCAGGAGAAATCTAACGGACAAAATATTTTTGGAACCGGGGCAGAGGATGTCTTTATGATTGTTTAACTCAAATAGGGGAGCTCTTGTTTTGTTTTTGGACTTAGAAAAAAAAATTCCAGCAGCTAAGTGACCGATAACAAAAATATTAGATAGTTGAAGATGTTGAGGATGTTTTGTCAGTTTAACCAGCTGGTTTGAAGGCAGCAATTGGAGGTGCCTAGAATGTACTGTGTGTGCATGTACTGGTGCTGTAATGCCACTAACAATAGGGTTCCTCCTTCCATTGGCACAAAGGTGCTAATTTGTTTTGAATAATGAAATTTGTTTTGCATTTTCTTTTAAATGACATTGAAACCCATTGTAAATTTTATTTGATTCTAAATAAAAATAAGTTGAACTGGTGGCTTGGGGGAAGCGACTGCTTTGTCAGCTTGCAGCTTCATATTGACTTGTCACTATGGCTGTGCAGGCTTGCAGACATTGATCCCTACGCTAAGAATGGTATTTACTTCAGAAGTTGCCCTTAAATTGTAACGTTTGTCTTTGTCACGTTTGGTGAAAATGTTCAGAATCTCATGCAGTCAGATCGGAGAAACAGTTGAAAAGTTTTTTCTCACAAGAAGCAGCTTCCCTCCTCACAATGAAAATAACTCTCCTCTTCCCTCTTCCCACAAGGTTGACACTGTTTGTGTTAAATGGTAATCTGAAAGAACATTAATTGGTCTGTTCAGATAAGCCGGAAGAAGCCTCCTTGGTTTGGTTGGAGAAAAAGTGTATCGTTTTTAATTAACTTATGTGGTGGAACAAATTTACTGCCCAGTTCTTGTTAAATCACCAAATAGATTCTTGAGGAAAAATGCAACTGCTGCAATAAACCTGCCCCTTCATTAATTTCCCCACAACCCACACCTTTCCATTTGTATTTAAAAAAAATGCAAACTGGAGTTGGAAGATTCTTCCCCACACTTATAAATTTGAAAATGCGCTGAGACATTTTTGGAAACCAGAAACCTAAATTGCCAAGTTTGTATTTTGTCTAGATGTGTACTTTTTAATATAATTAAAATGGAACAGTTTTATTCTTGCAGTTGCGAGAGAAGTTCAGATTGAAAGGGTCCAAAACTGGAGGTGATGAGTTAATGTGATTTCAGTAGCTATTTAGGACTGTGTGTGTCCTAAAGTACTACCATCAAGAAAAGACCTAACTAGCACTGCGTGCATGTAATCCTCAGAAAACCTTAGCATGTCTTCAGGACATGTCTGGAACACAATAGACATCACTATTATTTTGGATCTTTACTCATAAACTTTTATTTTTTGACAGTGAAATCATGCCCATAAAATAATGTTTAGTGTTGTTCACAAAAATTGATTCATTATTTACCCGAGAAACAGAAAAGGATTTTCCACACGTTATAAGCAACTTGCGGGAACTGTTTGGTTGGAGTTCAGAGAACCTTGGGTTTTCCAAATGCTTGTGATTATATGTGGCACACTCCAGGCAGCTTAGGGTGTTGTCTGTGATGGACAGCAGGGTGTCACAGATCTAAAATATACCAATGTATTCCATGAAGATTATATCACTAGTTTTTGTTAGCCAATTGTGGTTATTCCACAATTACTGTGATTTTATTTTTTTTAAAAAGTTGCCAGCTTTGCTTTGAGAAACTGACTTCTGTACTATAAGAATATTCCAGTGTGATGTTCCTCAGTATCCATAGTGGCATTATTTTTCTGCACCAGGTACTTTGGTTACTAGCTGTTACACTGCTTGTCCCCATCATTTACTTAGTTCTTAATGGTCATTTGGACAGTCAGATTTCTGAGTTTACAGTTAGTTTTAAGACCCAAGTAATAAGGTTTTATTTTATTCCCCTTTAATCTCTTTTCCTTACCCGCCTTCTTGTCTATACTTGTATTGTTAATTGAAAACAATTGAAATAAATTTCCTGCAAACCATTTAATAAGATTTACAAACAATTTAAGTTTTCCTGTGTTGTATGAAATTGTGATGAATACTTGTTTGCTACTTTGCAATTAAAACAAACCAATATTATGTCTTCATCTGCTTGCTTGGTGCGTCTGTTGGAACCCTCGGCCATTTGCACCTTGTTTCCACCTTGTTAATGAGGAGCAACGCTGGTTCCACTGTTCAGTTCTACTCTTTTGCAAGTGGTAGAATCAATACTGCAAAATTAGAATGTGCAATAACAATGCTTGTATGCTTACTCTGACAGCACAAGTAAAATTTGAATGATAGAGAAGATTGACAATGCTCTTAAGATTTCCATATGGTTTAAAGTTGACTTGAAATGGCTGAAGATCATCATACTGTGTTCAGAGTATACTCCATTTCGATTACTACCATGCGGGGTAGTTACCTGTGTGATAGAAATGCAGTCTGAACAACTTATGTGAAGGTCCAAGAAATCAGAAAACACACTTTGGGTTTTATTAAAAAGGAACCAGCTTTCTTACAATCAGTGAGTATGGTAGGTCATTATATTAGGCCATGATATAACCACTATCCTTGAAAAAATTTACCTCAGGTTAGCTCTGGTTTGACCTTGGAAGCTTGAAGATTTTCTGAAGAAATTCCCTCTGAGATCCTCTGTGTGAATCCAACGGCCAAACTAAGGGTGGTTTCCATCCTACTTGTTAATGAATCTGATTACTGTGGTGTTGATTTTCTGATTATCTAACATCTACATTGCACAATTAGAGATGGGCAACAAAGGCTGTCTTTCCACATTCCACAGAAGAATAAAGAAATTCTTGCAATGCCAGTTGACAGTTGGTTCAGACAATCCAAACCCTGTTATCGAGGACCTGCTGAGCTAGCAGAGACTTCCATCCCATGAGGATGATCAGGACCCAGAGGTGAAATGTTTAATCAATTCACCGCCATAAGCCAATGCAACTTGTATGTAATTGGATTATCTAACATTCTACATTTCACCATGACAGCTGTGATTTCAGATTAAACAGCCGCTTATTTTGTTCATCAACCTCTAGAAAGATTGACAATTGCTTCCAAACAATAATAAAATTATTCTTGGTAATCCCATCCTACTAAGTTACCAATTCAAGTTTGCTACACAGTATATGCAGATATTCCAGTCTCTGTTGTGCCTTTGTGCATTATATGGGTTTGATCTTCTGTGTTAATATAAGAGGATACAGGAGTTCAATGTCTGTAAGGTGGTTCATTGTATTCTTCAATATTAACATTTGGGAGAGGTCATGTAATATGGAAGAGCAGAGGCACCTGGGATTGGCATTCATAAGATGTGGTATTTTAAAAATTGGATGGAATATTGGGTTTATGGTAAAAATAGAATGCAATATAAAAGTTGAGCTGTAATAGGAAAGCTTACAACCACAGTTGCAATACTATTTACAGCTTTGTTTTCCACAATATAGGTAAGATGTTGAGGTGGTAGAGGTTGCAGAATACAGAAACAGGAGTAGACCATTCAATTATTTGCGTGTTCCACTGTTCTGTTAGGTCGTGGCTAATGTATGCTTTAATGACCTTGCCCGAAGTTCTGCCAATCTCCATTTTTAAATTTCAGTTGTCCCAGCCTCAGCAGCCATTTGGGAATCTACCCTCTGTGAAAAAGCACTTCCTGCCATCACCTCTGAATGGCCTACCTCTAATTTTAAGCTTATACTCCCTCTTACTCTGGACTTCCCCTCTGAGGAAATGTATTCCACCTGCATTATCAAATTCTTAGAGTTAGGGAGAGGAGGGCAAAGCTGAAGGCAGGAAAGAAGGATATCCAGAAAGACAAGCAGAAGTGAACAAGAACAAGATTGAAGGCGGAAAGCTTATTCAGACTGACAGTAGTGTAGAAGAGGAGATCAGGGACAAGGCTAAGTGTAGGTGATGATGTTCGGAGGCATTAAATAAGGTGAGGCAGAGCTCCCTCACCATGTTATATGGGTGGCATGGTGACACAGTGGTTAACACAGCTATTTCAGAGCTGCAGGGACCTGGGTTTGATTCCCAGCTTAGGTCACTGTGGAATTTTTGCATATTCTCCCCAAGTCTGTGGGTTTCCTCCAAATGCTCCACTTAATCCCAAAGATGTGTGGGTTAGGTTGGTTGGCCATACTAAATTAACCCTTAGTATCCTGGGATGCGTAGGTGAAAGGGATTATTGGAGTAATTATATGGGATTACGGAGGTGGGGCTAGGTTGGATTGTTGTTCCCCCAAACTCAATGGGCCAAATGCTGGCCTCCTGCACTGTGAGGATTCTGATTCTAAGCAGAAGAACAGAACCCAAGTAGAAAAGTTCAAAATGTAAAGAATGATTTTTAGAAGCTGTAGAATCTGAACCAACAAGTGCCTCTAATATGAGTTGTATGAAACTGGAGGGATATTTCTCAATCTTCAGTTAGTGCTGGGGTTTGTAAATTATGACTAAAAGTTGTTGGAAAACTTCCAAGTGATAAAAGATGGATTGAATGAAAACTGGGCAATTTGAAATGTCACTTAGTTTAAAAAGTTCATGTTGATGCAGTTTGAAACTTTGTTTAAATGGAAATATTGCATTGGAGTTTATTTGCAGTCTGTTGAAAACAAGTATGCACATTGAGATAAGGGATTTTTGAGTAAATCCAATGAGCAAATTGGACAAAAAAATTCTGACTGGTGGATGTTACTTGCTTTAAAAAAAAGCACATCCATGTTGTCAGTGCAACAAATCAATGAGCACATAGCAAAATATATTAAATTTTTCTACTACCAAGAGAAGTAAGGATTATGCTTTTGAAAATGTGTAATCTATTAACACTGAATCAGAAATAGATAGTGACATTTGTCTGCTGTTTTAGTTCATATGCTGGTATTTGAGAGCTCTGATGTTCTGAAGCCAGTTCTGAGCAGGTTTTGAGAGCAGAATTATACCTATCACACGGTTGTTTGCTGATGTTATCCAACTAAGCGCATATAGTCATAGAATCCTACAGTGCAGAAAGAGGCCCTTTGGCTCATTGAGTCTGCAGCTAACACATTCCCACCCAGGCCCCACCCCCACATATACCCACTAATCCCTCTAACCTACGCATCCCTGGACACTAAGGGGCAATTTCTTAGCATAGCCAATCAACCTAACCCGCACATCTTTGGACTCTTAATATTACAGATAATGCTCAACATTACAGATGCTATCAAACATTATACGTGGATTACAGTGCACCTCTGCAGAGACTGATGCTGACTTCAGATAGCATATCTGTCATACTAGTTATGTAAGAGCTGCTTAGTTCTAAAGTAAGCCCTGCACTAACTAGGGTAACATCTGTTCATGGAGAAAATCTAGGCATCGATGATGTTTGGAGCCATATAACAGTGAAAATAGTGGAACTGCAAATGCAATATTTAGCAGATTTTTTTTAAGTTTTGGTGCAAGTTCATTGACGGGAAATGTTTTCTACTCACAGATGCTGACAGACCGACAAAGTATTTCCAGAATTTTGTTTTTAGTTCCAGCATCATTGTATTTTGCCTTTGCAGAAAAAGGCTGTGTTGATTTAGCCAGCAATTCGGAAGTTAGAGATAGAGGTTTACAGTATGGAAACAGGCCCTTCAGATCAACTTGTCCGTGCTGGCCTTTTTAAACCCCTAAACTAATCGCAATTGCCTCATTTGGCCCATATCCCTCTACCTGTCTTATCCATGTAACTGTCTAAATGTTTTTTAAAAGACAAAATTGTACCTCCCTCTACTACCTCTGGCAGCTTGTTCCAGACCCTCACCACTCTGTGAAATAATTGCCCTTTTGGACACTTTTGTATTTCTCCCCTCTCACCTTAAACTTACACCCTTTAGTTTTAGACTCCCCTACCTTTGGGAAAAGAGACTGACTAGTTGATCTGTGCCCCTCATTATTTTATAAGCCTCTGTAAGATCACCCCTCAGACTCCTACGCTCCAGAGGGAAAAAAATCCCAGTCTCCTTATAACTCAAACCATCAAGTCTGGGTAACATCCTAGTAAACTTCTTCTGCGGTCTTTCTAGTTTAATAATATCCTTTCTATATTAGGGTGACCAGAATTGTAACAGTATTCCAAGTGTGGCCTTACCAATGTCAGTTGATGCATTATCAATTAGATCTTTTGAATAAAGTGCATTGGTTATTGTATTAATTTTCTGTAAATGTCCTTTATGTGACTATTGCATGGCATAAGCCATTGATTCTATTACAGAGTATTGTCTCAAAGTTTACAGAGCCATAGCTCTGTAAAAATTGTCTGAATTGTCTTACAAAGAATACAGAATACAGAGATGTCAACCTTGGCAAAGTCACTGAAAAATGGGGAAACACAAGCAATGTCCAGCATAATGTAAGTCATCTTCAATAAATATCTTATTTATTTGCTTTGTTGTAAATGTGCTGTAAGTGGTTAATTTTTTTAAATAGAAATTGCCCATAGACAAAAATTAATGCTTGGAGAAGTTTGTAATCTGCCCAGTGTAGGAAAATTCAGAGGAAGCATTGCTGTCAACCTGAAATGTTTCCGTGCTGTTTCTCAAAGATATTGTTGAACCTCATGTGTTTCCAGCATTTTCTGTTCGTTTGATTTCTGGCATTTATTTCTGCTCCAGGGATACTTGCTTCCTCTTGGAACAAATAATTATATACCAGGAAAATGGACTGCTCTTTTGCACCAGTGGGAAATGGCCACTCAATGTAATTAAAGGGAATTTTTAGTCATTCATAGGCAAGGCCGGTATCCAGTTACTATTTCTAGTTGCCCTTGGAAAGGTGAGGGTAGTGTTAACGTTTATTTGTTAGTGTCACAAATAGGCTTACATTAACATTGCAATTAAGTTTCTGTGAGAATCCCCCAGTAGCCACACTGGTGCCTGTTCGGGTACACTGAGGGAGAATTTCGCATGGCCAATGCACCTAACCAGACTGTTAGGTCCTGGACCAGAACCTCAAGCTACATCATGAAGTCAGACTAGACCCCAACAATTTTTCTTTTTTGACCTAAATGTGAAGAAAGGATATTTCTTTCTAGGAATGATTCCACTGACAAAGTAGGAACTTCTGTAGTGAAATTAACTTTATTCAGTAGCTTGGTTTAAATATAACCAACAAATGAAACAACTGTTAACAGTTGAACAGTATTTAAAAATGGGAAGGAAACAACTTGATCTAACTTATCACTATTTCGGTTCCAAATAAGCACCATTCAAATCCCTTTTTAAATAAATACAGTAAGCAAACCCAGGCATACTTGTGTTAACATTTGTTAACAGTCTTGGAGCTTTGAGAGAGAGAGAGAGGTTCCAGACACCTTCCAGTAGACTTTGGCAAACTAAAGTGTTCTCTCTCTGCTGCTGCTGGTCAATCAGAAATCCCAGGGAAACTTAACAAAAAACAAAGAAAATTACAGCACAGGGACAGGCCCTTTGGCCCTCCAAGCCTCAAACTAAAACCCCCTACCCCTCCAGGGACCATATTCCTTTATTCCCATCCTATTCATGTATTTATCAAGATGCCCTTTAAAAATCACTACCGTATCTGCTTCCACTACCTCCCCCAGCAACAAGTTCCAGGCAGCCACCACCCTCTGTGTAAAAGATTTGCCTCGTACATCCCCTTTAAACCTTGCTCCTCGTATCTTAAACTGATGCCCCCTAGTAATTGACCCATCCACCCTGGGGAAAAAACTTCTCACTATCCACTCTGTCCATGCCCCTTAAGTAATAAAAACCCACTAGCTCTACTTAAAATAAATACAAGGCTAAAATGTGTAATTATCCACTCAATCTGAGTTGTATTCCATCCAGACGTACTGACAGATGTACTATAAAGCTGAATTTTGAAATATTCCCCTTAAATAGAAGAAAAAAATCCGTATCATTTGCACCACTAACATCACAGTAGTGAGCCATTTTCCTGAACATTGCAATCCACGTGTTGAAGACACTCCCACATGTGGTTAGTTACTTCAAGATTTCAGTCAATCAGGCTGATTTGGAAGCTACTTGGAGTTGGTGGTCCCATCCATGCGCAGTCTTTGTCATTCTTAGTATTTAAGATCATGGACTTTGGAAGTGCTGTTAAAGCCTTGGCAAATTGCTGCAGAGCAAATTGTGGATGATAAACTCTGCATCCACGTTGTTGGTCGTGGAAGAAGAGAAAGTTTAAGAAAGTGGTCGAACAAAAGAATAAGGACGTAGGCGCACGAGTAGATTATACTGTCCATCGAGCCTGCTATGCCATTCAAAGAAACATAGACATAGAAAATAGGAGCAAGAATAGATCCCAGCCATTCGAGCCTGCTGCTCTATCCAGTATAATCTGGCGAACCTTTTGTCTCAATGCCATACTCCTGCACTCTCTCTATACTCCTTGATGTCTTTAGAATCTAGAATATATCCTTAAATATATTCAATGATTTGGCCTTTACAGCTTTCTGTGGTAATGAACTCCCCAGGTTCACCACTTTTATTTCTCCCTTCTCAGCCCTAAATGGTACTTCCTATATCCTAACTGTTACCTCGCCCCACCACCACCAGCCAAAGATAACATTATTCTTGTATCCAGTTGGTCCAGCCCTGACGGAGTTTTATGTTTCAATATGATCATGGCTGATCTTGGGCTTCAACCCCACTTTCCTTCCTCATCCTTGTATCTCTTGAGTTCCTGAGATCCCAAAAACTTATCCCAGCCTTGTTCAGTTGATGATAGAACATCCACAACCCTCTTTTTTTTTTCCTTTATTTAATCGTTTGCAGGATGTGGGTGATGCTATCTAGGCCAGGATTTATTAACAACATTAATTGCACTTAAGGTGGTGATGAGCTGTCACGTTGAACTGCTTCAGTCCATGTGGTATTAGGAAGGGAATTCTAGGACTTTGATCCAGTAATGGTGATGGAATTATCGTTCCAATGGAGGATGATGTGTGGCTTGGAGGGGAGCTTGCATGTAATGAATCCATGCATCTGCTTCCTTTGTCCTATTAGAACCATAGAACACTACAACACAGAAACAGGCCTTTTGGCCCTCCTTGTCTGTGCCAAACCAATTTTCTGCCTAGTCCCACTGACCTGCACTTGGACCATATCCCTCTTCACCCCTATCGTCCATGTATCTGTCCAAGGTTTTCTTAAATTTTAAAAGTGAGCCCGCATTTACCACTTCATCTGGCAGCTCGTTCCACACTCCCCCTACTCTCTGTGTGAAGAAGCCCCCCCAATATTCCCTTTAAACTTTTCTCCTTTCTCCTTTCACCCTTAACCCATGTCCTCTAGTTTTTTTCTCCCCTAGCCTCAGTGGAAAAAGCCTGCTTGCATTCATTCTATCTATACCCATCAAAATTTTATACACCTCTATCAAATCTCCCCTCATTCTTCTACACTCCAGGGAATAAAGTCCTAACCTATTCAATCTCTCTCTGTAACCCAGCTTCTCAAGTCCTGGCAACACCCTTGTGAACCTTCTCTGCACTCTTTCAACCTTATTTATATCCTTCCTGTAACTAGGTGACCAAAACTGTACACAATACCCTAAATTCGGCCTCACCAATGCCTTATATAAACTTGCCATAACCCTCCAACTTTTATACTCGATACTCTGATTTATAAAGGCAATGTACCAAAAGCACTCTTTACGACCCTATCCACCTGTGACACCACTTTTAGGGAATTCTGTGCCTGTATTCCCAGATCCCTCTGTTCAATTGCATTCTTCAGAGTCCTACCATTTAACCTGTACGCTGTACTTTGGTTTGTTCTTCCAAAGTGCAATACCTCACACTTGTCCGCATTAAGTTCCATTTGCCATTCTTCAGCCCATTTTTCTAGTTGGTCCAAGTCGCTCTGCAAGCTTTGAAAACCTTCCTCACTGTCCACTACACCTCCAATCTTTGTATCATCAGCAAATTTGCTAATCCAATTTACCACATTATCATCTAGATCATTGATATAGATGACAAACAACAATGGACCCAACACTGATCTCTGCGGCACTCCACTAGTCACAGGCCTCCACTCAGAGAAGCAATCCTCCACAACCACTCTCTGGCTTCTTCCATTTGAGCCAGTGTCTAATCCAATTTACTACCTCCTCATCTATACCTAGCGACTGAACCTTCCTAACTAACCTCCCATGAGGGACCTTATCAAAGGCCTTGCTGAAATCCAGGTAGACAACATCCACCGCCTTCCCTTCATCCATTTTCCTGGTAACCTCCTCAAAAAACTCTAATAGATTGGTCAAACATGACCTATCACACACAGCCATGTTGACTCTCCCTAATAATTCCCTGTCTATCCAAATATTTGTAGATCCTATCCCTTATCACACTTTCCAATAACTTGCCCACCACCGACATGAAACTTACTGGCCTATAATTTCTTGGATTTCTTTTGGAATCTTTTTTAAACAACTGAACAACATGAACCACTCTCCAATCATCTGGCACCTCCTGTGAATACTGACATTTTAAGTATGTCCGCCAGGGCCCCTGCAAGTTCAACACTAGCTTCCCGCAAGGTCCATGGGAATACCCTGTCCGGTCTTCGGATTATTCTTCACCTTGACTGCTAAAGCAACCTTGTGTCGTCTTTTAGCCCTCCTGATTTCCCCTTAAGTAGTTTCTTGCACTTTTTATACTCCT
The DNA here is from genome assembly GCF_965287045.1 of Carcharhinus amblyrhynchos. Classification (NCBI taxonomy): domain Eukaryota; kingdom Metazoa; phylum Chordata; class Chondrichthyes; order Carcharhiniformes; family Carcharhinidae; genus Carcharhinus; species Carcharhinus amblyrhynchos. Next base: position 19,025,115 of record NC_137358.1, read on the forward strand.
CAAGCATCTTATTTGTTCCCTGTTGCCTATACATGTCATACATCTCTCTCTATCAGGGTTACAATCTCCCTCGAGATCCAAGGTTCCTTATTATTTACTTTGCCTTTAATCCTGACAGGAACATACAAACTCTGCACTCTCAAAATTTCTCCTTTGAAGGTTTCCCACTTACCAATCACATCCTTGCCAGAGAACAGCCTGTCCCAATCCAGGCAAGCGTGGAGCATTCCACCACATTCCCAATGTGGGAGATGGTGGACAGGCTTTGGGGAGTCAGAAGATGAGTTGCTCCCAAGCCTCTGATCTGCTCTGTTACCCACAGTATTTATATAACTGGTCCACTTCAGTTTCTGGTCAATGATAATTGATCTGAGGGATTCAGTGATGGTAATGCCATTGAATGTCATGGCGAGATGGTCAGAATTTTCGCTTGGATCACCTCATTCTTCTAAACTCCAGAGAATATGGCTCACATTCACTCAGTCTCTCACCATTGGGCCTCTCATTCCTAGGGCCCAATCCAGTGTATCTTTGCCTACAATGCAGATATACCTTTCCATAAATATGGAGACCAAAACTGCATACAGCACTCCAGCTGGGGTGCTAATGGAGCAGGCTGCTTGTCCCGGATGCTGTTGAGATTTTTGAGTGTTGTTGAAACTGCACTCCTCCAGACAAGTGGAGAGTATGCCATCACGCCCCTTTTCAGTGGAGCAAAGACTTTCAGGAGTGAAGTCTCATTGCAGAATATTAAGTCTCTGATTTTAGTCACAGTATTTATGTGGCTTGTCCAATTCTAATCAGTGATGGCCCCATGACATTGGGCAGAGGTGGAGAGTGATTCATGCTTGGTAATGCCATTGAATACCAAGCAAAGGTAGTTAGACTGTGTCTCTTGTTGAGGATGGTGACTGTTTGACCTTTCTGTGGTACACATGTTACTTGCCACTTATTGGTCCAACCCTGAATCTGTTGTATGTAGATTCTTTCAGTAACTGCAGAAAAACAAACTCAACGATACGCTCTGCATTTATCAGCAAACATTCCCTCTCTAGCCTTTTGATGGAAGGAAAGTCACTGATGAAGCAAATAAAGATGGTTGTGCCTAGACCATTGCCCCAGTGAACCACTGAAACTGTACTGGAGCAGCATGAAGAGAGGTGCTGCTGTCCCTGGAGCCTAAACTTTCAGCTCTCTGGCTGGGAACATGTCCAGGCTCATAGAGGTTGCTGTTTCCAGCGATTTTCTTGATAGCATGTGGCTATCTCTCAAACTAGCTGAAGACTGGTTTCTGTGATGCTAGGGACCTAACAAGGAAGATGAGATGGATTGCCAACTTGGCATTTCTAGCTGAAGATAGTTCCAACACTTCAGCTCTCTCTTTTGATCTAGTGCTAGCCTCCATCATCATTGAGGATGAAGGTGTATTTAGCACATCTTTTTAATCATTAGTTGTTTACTTGTCCACAAGAATTCATAGCTGGATGTGGCAGGATTTCAAAGCTTTAATAGATATCTTGGTTGTAAGATTGTTAACAGTGGAGATAATGTGTTACAGCCAAAATTAAGGAAGATTGCACTCCTGTTTTGTAGTATTTCGGGTTGGCACCTCCTTTGTAAGTATGTATGTTCTTCTTACTCTCCTTCTCGGGTGGGTTGTCTGGTTTGATGGTAATGCTAGAATGAGTAATATTCTGGGCCAAAGAAAATGAAGCAGAATACAATTCTGCTGCTTCTGAGAGCCCACAGCCCCTCATGGATCACCCGTTTTATTCTGCTGGAGATATCCTGAATCAAACTCATTTGGGGCCCAGTGTGCTTCCTGTCCTAAAGGATCAGGTGGACCAGTTGGGTTCTACAACAGTCGAGTAGCTTTATGGTCCCCATTACTGAAACTAGCTTTTTATTTCAGATTTTTTTAATGAGCTCAATTCAAATTCACAAACGGCTATTCTAACGTCGCACAGCGTAAGAGCACCCAGTGTGAAGGGGCAGTCCAGTGGTCAATCCTACCAATACTGCCATGGACGGATGAATCTGCAACAGATAAATTGGTGAGGACAAGATTTTTCACCTGTTGGCCCCCTCATCTCAAGCTCCGCCTAGCAACTATGTTCTTCAGGACTTGTGTTACCAAGACACACTTGTGATGCCGTTGCTACTATCAGTACATCTTCCAAGTGGTTTTCAACATCTAGGAGTACTGATTCATTAGCTGAGGGAGGGCAGTAGTTGTTAATCTGTAAGTAGTTCCCTTGACCATATTTACAAAGAACAACCCAGCACGGGAAACAGGCCCTTCGGCCCAATGAGCCCGCGCCGCCATTTTAACAATGTGCTTTTCCTCCTCCACCCTTGACCCATGTCTATGCTTATGGTACCCCCATTATGGACATTTGACCAATGTCAAAAGATGGGGCCCAATATCATATGGATATTATTGGGATCCAAAGTCTATTGTGAGGATCTACTCCTTCCCAACCATACACCCCAATGCAATTTCCTCTGGATGTACCCAGGGGTGATGATGGAGGATTCTGGGATGTTGGCTTACATGTATGATTCCGAAGAAAATGTTCCTTGCCTGGTCAGTTCTTCAAGTCTTAGCCCAAGTCCCAGATCTTAAGTGAGGAGGATTTTGAAGGGTTGACTGGGCTAGGTGTACCTTTGACATGTTAGTTTCCTAGGTTGGTTGCTGTTTGGCACGTCCCCTGTTATTATATCTATTTGTGTCAGATACAATTGAGTAGCCAATCAGGTCAGGATTAAGAGTCACATTGTTATGAGACCAGAGTAACTTTTTATTTCAGATTTATTTAATGGACCCTCGATTCTAATCCACAAACTGCCGCGCTGGGATTTGAACGTCCATCTCCAAATTATTGTTCAGCCTGTAGACTGCAGCCACTGTCCTACCTTCCCCCGTAGTGAAATGTGCTGAGTTCAATGCTCTGTATCCTGGGGGGCGGAAGTTGCTCTACGCAGAGGTACAACAGTTATGGAAAAATGAATTGACCACTATTACTCATGTTGGTAGGCAATAGTATTTTATGTGCTGCCAATCAAACTAAGAATGATTGAAACCAATGTACCGTTTATTTAAATGTAACAAAAGTGAAACAGAAGACAGAGGGTGGTGGTGGAGGGAAAATTTTCAGACTGGAGGCCAGTTACCAGCGGTATACCACAGGGATCCGTGTTGGGTCCTCTGCTATTTGTGATTTTTACCAATGACTTGGAAGAGGGGGCTGAAGGGTGGGTTAGTAAATTTGCTGATGACACCAAGATTGGTGGAGTAGCGGATGAGGTGGAGGGCTCTTGAAGGCTGCAAAGAGACATTGATAGGATGCAGAGCTGGGCCGAAAAGTGGCAGATGCAGTTTAACCCTGATAAGTGTGAGGTGATTCATTTTGGTAGGACAAACTTGAATGTGGATTACACGGTCAATAGCAGGATTCAGAGGAATGTGGAGGAGCAGAGAGATCTTGGGGTTCATATCCACAGATCTCTGAAGGTTGCCACTCAAGTGGATGGAGCCGTGAAGAAGGCTTATAGTGTGTTAGCATTTATTAACAGGGGGTTTGAGTTTAAGAGCCGTGGGGTTATGCTGCAACTATACCAGACATTGGTGAGACCACATTTGAATTTTGTGTTCAGTTCTGGTCACCTCACTATAAGAAGGATGTGGCAGCATTGGAGAGAGTGCAGAGGAGATTTACCAGGATGCTGCCTGGTTTGGAGGGTAAGTCTTATGAGGAAAGATTGAGGGAACTGGGGCTTTTCTCTTTGGAGCGGAGGAGGATGGAGAGGTGACTTACTAAAGGTTTATAAGATGATGAGGGGGATAGATAGAGTGGACGTGCAGAGACTATTTCCTCGGGTGGATGTAGCTGTTATTAGGGGGCGTAACTATAAGGTTCATGGTGGGAGTTATAGGAGGGATGTCTGAGGTAGGTTCTCTACTCAGAATGGTTGGGGTGTGGAATGCACTGCCTGCTGTGATAGTGGAGTCAGACACTTTAGGAACTTTCAAGCGGTTATTGGATAGGCACATGGAGCACACCAGAATGATAGGGAGTGGGATAGCTTGATCTTGGGTTCGGACATAGCTCGGCACAACATTGAGGGCCGAAGGGCCTGTACTGTGCTGTACTATGTCTCTTGTGAGGAGCATTTAGCTTTGAATAACCTGCATCACACAGTGCAGCAGAGTGCAAGCTTTATTAGAATTTTTCGTTTACAACTTAATCAGTACATTTTATACATGAGATCCTTCCTATTCAAATGGGTCTGTTCAGAGCTCAAATGTCCAATTCCCTGCAGTCATGGACACTGAGGCCATTTCATTCCCACTCAGAGCAACTCTATACAAGACACAGTACATTCAGGAATATATGTAAAAACAATCCAAATTGCCTTAAGACCCTTCATCACTGGGGGATATTTCTATACAATGTGTAGTTGCTGGTTTCCATTTTTTTACTTGACCAGCGTATTGCATTACGTAGCGGCCACTTTGCAATCGCTACTGTCCATCCACTGAAATTTGCTGCTTAGAGCACTTCCACTTGGGGTGGAATAGCTGTAAAGAGTGAGGGACAAACAATGCACTAACCGTTGGCTATTGTACAGGGCGTGACTTGCTCCTCATTCTGGGGTTTGGAGTGAACAGAACTGTTTGCTCAAGTTTACAGAGGGTGCAAAACGAGAAGCTGGCCAGCACAGCTTTGCTTCGGCTGTTGTTAGTTTGCTTGTCTCAACCCCTAATAAATCAGTAGCCTCTGTTCTACACGTGGAATCGCAGGCTTTGAAATTCAGTGGTGTAATATATTCCACCCTGGGAAACCTGGCGGAGAGAATGAATGGGTGGGGATTGATTCAGATAGAAGCAAGGACAAGTATTTTAATTATCTAATTGCATTTTGCGTATATTCATTACATTATGAATGCATTCACCAAGTAAATATTAAAAGCTGAGTAGCCACCTTCACCAAGCAGTTCTAGAGAAGCCATTCATTATTATTTCTGTGCAGTTAGCTGTGAGCTTGACTGAGGAGTGGCATCTCTACCCTCTTTAACCTTGGAAGTTAGCCGCCTTGTACTCCTTCTCAATGTCAGCGCAGATGGTTTTAAAAGCAGCTGTAAATGCTGCTTGTGCCGGTGCATTCATCTCGCCAGGGTACATCTCAGCCAAAACACTTACAGCGATAGTGGTGATTTTCTAGGGAAAAGTACAAAGGATCAGTAAATTGATATGATCAAAGTCAGATCACCAGATCTTGCCTTGTTCACTTTGGCACTGGTTCCTTATACAGCAGAATCCAAAAGAGTGTGAGAGGTGGGGACTGGGAGAATATTGTCATATGGGGAGGTGATGGCATAGTGATATTGTCACTAAACTAGTAAAGTTTAAAGTTTATTCGTGCCACAAGGCTTACATTAATACTGCAATGAAGCTCCTGTGAAAATCCCCTCGTTGCCACATTCCAGTGCCTGTTCAGGTACACAGGGAAAGTTTAGCACGGCCAATGCACCTAAGCAACAAGTCTCTCGGACTATGAGAGGAAACTGGAGCACCCCAAGGAAACCTACACAGACAGGGAGAATGTACAGACTCCGCACAGAGATTGACCCAAGTCAAGAAATGAACTTGGCTCCCTGGTGCCACGAGGCAGCAGTGCCAACCATTGTGCTGCTCTTGAGCTGCTAGAAGAGGAGCTGTAATGTGGAAGGAGGCCCATTAGCTCTTTTTCAGTGAGCGAACACAATGGGTGGCCCTTTCTGGCTTGGTTCCCCGGTGGCAGAGGGTGAACCACGCTGTCACCACCTACCAAAGGTGAGCCACCTTCTCCACCCTCAAACATGCGGTGGAGTGGGGGGAATGTGCCACCAGTGTGTTCGAATGGCAGCCATCTGTGTTGTTAACCTTTTTATTTCTCAATGTGACAACAGAAAATATCAAACAAAATCAATTATCTAACAATTTGAGATATTTCCGGTATGACACAGCCATACTTACGGTGAAGTAATGCGGTGGGATTTTATGGTTGTTAATATGAGTGCTTGCAAGAGCCTTCACTGGTGCACTGTGATCACCCTTCTTTTTCAGGATGTTGCCCAGAGCCTGTAGAACGGTGTCGGCTTGTGCTTTGATAGCCGCAGAGTCCTTCAACTCGCCTAGGCTTTTGTTCTTAAGCTTGGGAAAGTGATTTTGGGCATCTGGATATTGCTCGAATAATCTGGGAAGAAAAACAGGTTAATGTGGCGTTTTCATACTTGCTGATCCCAAGGCACAGGAACTGGGGAGGAACTTGTGGAATTTGAAGATGGGATGAAGGGGGCTTGACATAATACTGACAAAAAGCTTGGGGTAAAGGGAGAGAGGTGTGAGCCTCTCTTTTGAAATTTATTCACAGGACGTGGGCGTCACTAGCTAGGCCAGCGTTTCATGCCCACCCCTAATTGTCCTTGAACTAAATGGGCATCTCAGAGGGCATTTAAAAGTCAATCACATTGCTGTTGGTCTGGACCTGGGTGAGGATGACAGATCTCCTTCCCTGAAGCACATTAGGGAACTGGGTGGGTTTTTATGACAATGGTTTCATGGTCATCAGTAGACTCATAATTCCAGATTTCTATTAAATTCAATCTCGCCATCTGCCATTACGGGATTTGAATCCGGGTCCCCAAAGTATTCACCTGGCTCTCTGGATTACTAATCTCGTGCCATCACCTCTCCTGATGGACCCTTGCGGTCATTGCCATCATTCTAACTGCTCTGCCCTCTCCCCACCTCAGGAAATCACTATCCCCCAGTACACACACTTCATTTGTCAAAAATAATACCAGTTCTGATATTCAAACTCTCTCAATCCCTGCTTATTAGGAGCCAGCTGAGAGAGCACCTTCTTAAAAAAAAAATAAGCATGATACCAATGTCATAGTAATCACACCTCATCTGCTCTTAGTGAAATTGGTTGAGGATTAAATTTTTTTTTATTCATTTATGAGTTGTTGGCATCACTGGTTGGGTCAGCATTTATTGGCCATCCCTAATTGCCCTTGAAGTGAGTGGTTTATGAGGCCATTTCAGAGAGAACCACAGTGCTGTGGATCTGGAGTCACATGTAGGCAAGTCCAGGTAAGGATGGCAGATTTCCTCCCAAGGGACATTAGTGAACCTGATGGACAAAGTTTCATCATTAGACTTTTAATTCTGTATTTTTATCTGGATCTCGGTCCCCAGAACATTATCCTGGGTCACTGGATTATAAATCCAACAACAAACCACAACTCCACCACTTCCCCAATGTTGGCCTGGATAACAACCCTCCAGGATTACCCTAGCTGCTTTTTGAATTAAAGGAACATTCAAACAAACAGTCCTTTTTCATTTTCTTTAAATACTTTTACTTGTGTCAGCGTGGACTGTGGACTTGAGACTTTGAGCATGGTTCACATTGAGCCAAGGCACTAATTTCATTTTTAGATTGTTTGACATACTATATTACCTTGGAAAGATTCGATGAGCTGGAATGTGGTAGATATTATGGACATTGCATAACTCTCTCTCTCTCTCTCTCGCATTCCTGATATTGTTCTCTCCCAGGGAATGAGTTTCTGTCCATATCACCCTGACCCCAATTTACCATACCTCTTCAATATCTGCTGGTGATAGAATCTCACCAAGTGTAAACACAGTGTGACGTCAGTGTATCATTAAGAAAGTTTTTTTTTTAAATCATGATCTCTGCAGCTCTCACAGCTTCTTAGCTCACAGCCCTAGCTAATCTCAATGCTGTTGTGTTGGCTACCAGATGTCTTTGTATTGCTCCTTAAGTGGCTTGGATGGGAGTTATCTGGTTTTACTTTGGGATTTCTTATAACTCTGCATCGTTAGAAAAAAATACTGGTTGGCAGGTCAGGTGATAGAAGTTCTTTCATTTTCAGCTCTGAGCTACAATTTAGTTTTTAGATGGGACAGCCAGCTGAAAAGAAGTGTTTTCTCTCTCCCTGCTTATTTTGGAAATTCTGCAGGTTATCTGAAAGTAAGGTCTTGCCTTCCTGCAGTAATGATTCTGCGTTTGAAGGCTTAACCAGAGAGTCTCTCCCTGGAGTTCTGAGAAACTGTTTTGACTTCAAACTGTTCTGAGTGAATCCAGAGAACTGCACACTTCAACCAATGGACTCAATTTTCAGTATCATGTGAGCATTAGTCTTTGCTGTGTTGAGCTTGTTTAAAGGGCTTTGTCTATGGAAGGTTTTGGTTGGAACACATTAGATATATTTGTTAAGGGTTATACATTATAGTGGTTGTTTTGGTTTCATGTTTGTAATTATTCTTGCTAATTTTCTTACTATACGTGTTAACTATATTCATAAATAAACGTTGTTTGACGATGCTCCCTAGTAGGTCATTTGAATCATACCTGAAGGAAGCATATCATTTTTATTCAATCCAAATTCAAGATGCAAAATTTATGATTCAGGTGAACACGGTAAAGCACTGTAGAGTTTCTGACCTGAACCGTAACAATAGAGCCTGACTGCTCTATACTGGTGCTTACGCTCCACACGAGTGTCCCCTACCCATCTTTATCTCGCCCCCATCACATTTCTCTGTTCTTTTCCCCTTTGTGTGTATCTAACTTCTCCTCGAATCTGTGCTAGTCACCTCAGCCACCCCCACACGATGATGAGGAAGGATGAAGTGGTTTCATTTAAATTCCATCATGGATTTATTAGCTATGGCCGCTGCTTTTGATCCCCCTGACAAGTGGAAACTTGATTTCTTTAATTTTTAATTCTTTTTTTTTTAAATGCGATGCATCAAAGGTTAGATCAGCATTTATTGTCCATCCCTAAAACGGCCTTTCAGAAGGCAGTGCTCGGCCACTGTGGTGTAGGTACACCCACAAGGCTGCTAGGGAGTTTCAGGATTTGGACCGAACACCAGAGGAGTGAGTGAATGCTGCCTCCGCCCCCCCAGAATGTTGATGGTGGGGATTCAGCAATTGTAAATCTATTGAATGTCAAGGAGGTACATCCATTCTTATTGGAAGTTCTTGCTACCGGACAGTTGTGTGGCACGGATGTTATTTACAGCTGACCTGTCTTAAGCCTGGATGTTTTCTGGGTTTTGCTGCTTTGAATAGTTGTATTATCGGAGGGATTACATATGGAAATAAACATTGTGCAAGCATCCTCACTCTGACCTTTTGATGGTGGGAAGGTCACTGATGAAGCAGCTGAAGATAGTTGAGCCTGGGACACTGAAGAAATCATGCAGCAATATCCTGTTCAAACAGCCACAGCCAGTGTCCCTGCGCTGACACCCTCAGCAGTGGAAAATGTTCTCAATGTTTCCCTTCATTAGGTCATCCTTTAACTTTCTCTTGGGAATATTCGCTGCCCTTGAATCAAACCCTGAACTCAGGAAGCTGTGTTAAAGCGTGATAATAGCCAGAGTAACTCACGTCAGTTTGGTACGTGAGACAGAAACTCAGTAACAGCGCATTGGAGCGGGGACTAACTTGTGTGTGAGAGGGAGAGACAAGGGCAGTGTGCAAGAGAGATTTGCTAACAGACTGTCCCCATTGTACAGCCACAGCAGACAGCTACCCCTATACAGTTATTCATTTGATAAACGGTGATGTCCCAGCCGATCAAAGGGAGCTCTCCCCTTTGCATTGGAGAGCTGACTGGTGGTGATTAACTCTGAGGATCACCACACCCCAGATGAGGGGGCAAGGCTGAGAAGATGGGACCTTTGTGAATAACGATGCAGGAATCTCAAATCAGCCATCCAGTCAACTGAGCGAACTGACTCCCGGGCCATTTGATACACACACACACCTTCAACACAGTGACACTGCATCACACACACACACACACACACACACGGGACAGTTAACACCAATCACCTCTGCACACACTGAAGACCCAGCTTCAACAGTCACTGCTGTTTACACACAATAAACAGTTCCAGTGTGTGCAACCTGATCACTCAGGTCACAACAGTATGTTCAGCTTGTCACAACACAGTCAGGACTGTGGGCAGTCAGCAGCTGGTCTGGGAGTGGATGGTCAGTGACTGTGGAATCGGTGTGCATGCAGTTTGAGAGCAAGTGGTCAGGGAATGGATGGTCAGCAGACAACAGGTCCCATTGTACAAACCATTTCACACCAGCCCCCAGCTTACTCCCTGCACACAAACCCTTTCAACAATAGGTATTCCCAACTGAACACAATCATGTCACTATTCAGTTAGCACAGCACCATCTAAATGATACTTCACAACTGACACAAACAGTCGGTCCCCACTGTACGCACACACTGTTTCACAATAGACATTCATCACTGTATACCACACGCACAGACATTCACAACAGCCACTGCCATGTACACACAGCTGCAACAACAGCCAGCACTCACTGTGGCCAGGGAGCGGGGGTGCCCGGTAAGATACTGGTCAACAGAAACTTCAGTGTTCAATCTCCACCAACAAGTTACGTGGGTGTGTGAGGAAGCTGACAATCAGAACTTTGTCTGCAGGAAACACAGGTCGCACATGCACAACATTCCCTTTGAGATGAGTGTGTGTACGGCTGCCTGTCGACACAGCGCTAATCCCCACTAAACACACAGTTTCACAACAGTCTCAGCTGGTCCGAAGACAACAGTTCCCATTTCTCACGATGCACACACGCCCCCCCTCAATATCGGTATCATTGTATACTCCTTGCACACACACCCCTGGTATCAGCATCATTGTACACTTGCTGCGCACATCCCTCAATATCGGCATCATTGTATACTCCCTGCACTCACACCCCCCAATATCGATCATCATCGCACACTCGCTGTACACACACCTCTCGGTCATCATTGTACACGTGATTCATGCATAAATGCACAACGTTCACCATTGCACAAATTTTCCCCTCACTGATGCCCCGTAGCCAGTTTCCCTGTAGCCACTGTGCAGCCATCATCTCACACTGCTCACCACAATAACTCCACAGAACAGAGTCACCACGATGGGCACTGAGTGGGTGGGAAGGCAGAGAGAGTAGGGAGAGGGTAGTTGGAGCGGAGGGAGCGGGGATACTTGGTCAGGACGGGGGTACTCTCCTGGAAGGGTTGTTAGGAGAGGGTAGTTGGGAAGTGGGGGGTGGGCTGGAGGGGGATTGAATAGGGGCTGTTTGGGGAGAGGGTAGTTGGAGAATTGGTGCTCAGGGAGGCAGTACTCAGGGAGGAGCTGATTGTGGAGTGGGTTGTTCGAGGAGGGGAGAGGTTGTGGAGGGGATGCATGAGAGGGGGAGGTTGAGGTGGGGTCCTCAAGGAGGGGGAGGTTGGGTTGGGGTGGGGGGTGTCCTCAGGGAGGGGGGTCCTTGAGTAGGGGAAGGTTTTGGAGGGGGTGCATAAGAGGGGGAGGTTGAGGTTGGGGTGAGGATCATTGGGAAGTGGGAGGTTGCAGAGGGGGTCTTTAGGGAGGGGGAGGTTGTGGAGGGGGCTTTAGGAAGGAGTAGGCTGGGGAGGGGGAGGTTGGGGTCAGGGTCCTTGTGGGGAGTTGGAGGTTGCAGAGGGGGTCCTTGAGGAGGGGGTGCTCAGGGACAGGATAATTGGGGAACCTCCATCCAGCAGCAGAGGGGGAGAACCTATGGAAGTATCTGTGGAAAATAACACTCCGTACAGTTAGTTAAAATATTTACTCTCCAGGAACAGAAGCTGAACTTTGGTTAGGACTTTTGGGAATTAAACAAAAAGTTAATTGTGTTTATGTAGCACCTTTTTTGACATCTCATAATAGTCGATAAGCAACAGATCCTCTGGACAACAATTTGAAAAGTCCGACCTGTATTTGGCGGGGGGGGTGGTGAGAAGGTGACCAAGCTGAGTCACAGCTGACACACTGAGAGTTGCTACAAAGAAATGACAGGGCACAAAATACTGAGAGAAGTGACTCACCGGAGGAAGATATTCTGGCCAGTTGCCGTTAGATTTGACTCCACTGCGCTCCAGACAGAGTTGATTTTCACCCAGTCGACCATTCTTTAGCCGGAAAGGATTTAGTTCTTCAAAAGTAAAGTCAGAGAGCTTCTGCCTTCAGCTCCAAGACACAACCTTTTATACCCTTGTTGAAGCTTCTCTTCCCTCCTCTCGCCAATCAGCCAATCCAAAGCTGTCCAATAATCCTATTTTGAGCTGCATTTCTCTACAGGTAGAATGGGGTTGGCAGCTGCTTATCAATGAGTTAATCTAGTGAGCATCAGGACCCGAGGAAGCTGCCAAACCCTCACTCCCCAACCAGTCACCCTTTCAATTTTCAGGAGCTGAGCTTTATCTCACCCACTGCCAATAATTGTAACATTCCCTTTGACATTTTATTCCCTCTGGAATTCAGCTCACAAAGCGCTCTGAGCAGTGAAAGTGTTAGATCTCAGGGCCCAGAGTTTAATATATGGCCACTTGCACGCACAAATCCACACACTCTCACACTCTCACACACACACACACACACTCACTCACTCTCACTCACTCACACTCACACTCTCTCACTCTCACTCACTCACTCACTCACTCACTCACTCACTCACTCACTCACTCACTCACTCACTCACTCACTCACTCACTCACTCACTCACTCTCACTCTCTCTCACACACACACACACACACACACATTAACACATTCACTATCACACAAACACATTAATACATACACACATTAACCCACACACAAACTAACACACACACATACTAACACACTCTCACGCACACGAACACACTAACACTCGCTCACTCACTCACTCACTCACTCACTCTCTCTCTCTCTCTCTCACTCACACACACACTAACGCACACATACTCTCACACAAACTAACACACACAAACACACTCTCATGTACACTAACTAATAAATTGGGTGGTGAATCTCTGGAATTCTCTGCCCGTTGAAGTGGTGGAGGCTACCTCGCTGAATATATTTAAGTCACGGGTAGATAGATTTCTGATTGACAAGGGGATTAAGGGTTATGGGGAGAAAGCGGGAAAGTGGAACTGATCCACTTCAGATCAGCCATGATCTTACTGAATGGCGGGGCAGACTCGAAGGGCTAGATGGCCCACTCCTGCTCCTATTTCTTATGTTCTTATAACAAACTCTCACATACGCTAACACACACACACACTAACACACTCACATACTAACACACTCACACACAAACTCATTTACACTCACACACACTCACACATACTCACTCACACACATACACATACTAACTCACACATACTAACTCACACTCTCACACACTCATACACTCTCACACCCACACTTGTGCACAATGTTCTTAATAGCGGCTTTAAAACTCAGCTTTATTGAACAATTTTTAAAGCTTTCCTCAATACCATGCTGGTGACATTCTTTCCCACAACATATATTTTATTTGTAATTTTTTGGGGAAAATATGCTTTATTCACACATTTGTAAAAGTACATTACATGAACATTCAAATTTGACATCACAGAAGTCACAGTCTAGTTTATTTCCAAGCAGTACATGACACTCTGGCCTGTCTCATTCCTCTAACACACACAGATGTAAATAGTATTTATTTACATACTAACTATGTAAACCTTCCCCATTCCCTGTGGTGGCTGAGTGCATCTCAGCATCAATGCCTCTTTCTCAGAAGATGAAGGAAATTTGGTATGTCCGCTCTCACTATCTTTTACAGCATCATAGAAAGCATTCTTTCTGGTTGTATCACAGCTTGGTCTGGGCTCCTGCTCTGCCCAAAACCACAAGAAACTACAAAAGGTTGTAAATGTAGCCCAATCCATCACACAAACCAGGGTCCCATCCACTGACTCTGTCTACGCTTCCTGCTGTCTCAGCAAAGCAGGCAGCATAATTAAGGACTCCCACACACCCCGGACATTCTCTCTTCCACCTTCTTCCATTGGGAAAAAGATACAAAAGTCTAGCGTCACGTACCAATTGACTCAAGAACAGCTTCTTCCCTGCTGCTGTCAGACTTTTGAATAGACTTACATCCATTGCATTAAGTTGATCTTTCTCTACACCCTAGCTATTGACTGTAACACTACATTCTGCACTCTCTTGCTTCCTTCTCTATGAACGGTATATTTTGTCTGTATGGCACACAAGAAACAATACTTTTCATTGGATGTTAATACATGTGACAATAATAAATCAAATCAATAGTCCTGGACCTTGGAATGTGCCAGTCTGCAACACTTGGTCGAGGACAGTTCTTTCAGCTGGAAGATCAGCAAGTTTCAGGCGGACCAAAGTGCGTCCTTCACCGAGTTGATGACCTTCCAGCAGCAGTTGATATTTGTCTCGGTGTGCGTCCCCGGAAATAGCCCGTAGAGCACAGAGTCCTGCATCACCGAGCTGCTCGGGACGAACCTCGACCAATACCACTGCATCTCGCTCCAGACCTCCTTTGCAAAGGCACATTCCACAAGGAGGTGGACAGCGATCTTCCCCCACCCCCACAGTCACATTGAGGATAATGTTTGGTCAGAGACCTACTGAATGGAGAGTTCCACTGCAGCGTGGCCAGACCTATCCTTCACAACAGAAGGATGTGGAGGCTTTGGAGAGGGGACAGAAAAGATTTACCAGGATGTTACCTGGTGTGGAGGGCATTAGCTATGAGGAGAGGTTGGAGAAACTTGGTTTGTTCTCACTGGAGCGACGGAGGTTAAGGTGCGACCTGATAGAAGTCTACAAGATTTTGAGAGGCGTGGACAGAGTGGATAGTCAGAAGCTTTATCCCAGGATGGAAGAGTAAATTACTAGGGGACACAGGTTTAAGGTATGAGGGGCAAGTTTTAAAAGAGATGTACGAGGCAGATTTTTTACACAGAGAGTAGTGGGTGCCTGGAACTTGTTGCTGGGGAGTCTTGACAAGTACATGAATGAGATGGGAATGGAGGGATATGGTTCCTGGAAGCATAGGGGGCTTTAGTTCAGTCAGGCAGCATGGCCGGTGCAGGCTTGGAGGGCCGAAGGGCCTGTCCCTGTGCTGTAATTTTCTTTGTTCTAACACCATGGAACTTGGTGTTTGTGTACCAAGGGTCTACACAAGTTTTACTCGCCTCAGAAGACTGGACAGCCTTTGTCAGTTCATCCAGTGTTAGTGGTTTGTTCAGGCTCTCCCACTGGGATGGCACAGTAGCACAATGATTAACACTGCTGCCTCACAGCGCCAGGGGCCTGGGTTCGATTCCCGGTTTGGGTCACTGTCTGTGTGGAGTTTGCACATTCTCCCCGTGTCTGCGAGGGTTTTCTCCGGGTGCTCCGGTTTCCTCCCACGTTCCAAAGATGTGCGGGTTAGGTGGATTGGCCGGGATAAATTGCCCCTTAGTGTCAGGGGGGATTGACTAGGGTAAGTGCATAGGGTTATAGAAATAAGGTGGGATTGTGGTCAGTGCAGACTGGATGGGCTGAATGGCCTCCTTTTGCAATGCAGGATTCTATAGTCTATGATCTCAGTGATAGACGATAGGAAGGACTGGGTTATCTGTTAGTTTCAGGCCGTACATTCTGGCGTGGGAGGATTTGGTAATCCTCTGAGCTGTTTTCTTCCTCCTGTGTGACCTTGTGGAAGAGTATGTGACCTTGAAATATGACACGTCCCAGAGAGCCGACAATCACTCAGTCCCACAGCAAGGGTGACACAATGTGTGAGGGAAAGCCAGGAGCAAATGTAGATGATCAGACTGACGGGGGGGGGGGAGGCGGAGAAGGGAAAGTTCACGTCAGGTCTGATCTTCACTTTCTGTATCGGTAAAACAGATTAGCATTTACGAAGCGTCTTTCACAATCCCGGGCTGCGCCAAATCAGCCAATGAGACACTCCTGATCTATGGTGCCAGCTGCAACATAGGAAATTTGGCAGCAAGACTTTGCACAGGAAGATCCCACAACGCAACAATGAGGCAGGTAATCTGCCTCTTTAGTTGAGGGATAAATATTGTTCCAGGAAATCCAGTGAGAATTCTAACACCCCCCACCCTCTACCCCTTTCTTCTATAGATCCTGAGAGGGAAGACTATTTAACATCTCATCTGGATACTGCAGCCCTGATGGAGTAGCCCTCTCTCTGGGTGAGTGGCTGGGGGGGGGGGGGTTGCTGCGATGTATTACATTATCAGCCTGTATTTCACCCTTCAGTATCCAGAATGGGTCAGAAATCCAAGATCTCCTGCCCCAGAGGGCAAAAACCACTTGTGCTCTCGAGGCTCCTTTCCCCATTGCGTCAGAGAAGGAGGCCATTCAGCCCATTAGCAATCTGGTCAGTCTAACTCTCTTGCTCTGAGTTGTCTTGTAAGTTTACTTGGCCCGCAGTGCCTGTGCCAGCTCTGCTGCTCCACTTGCCTACTCAGTGCCCCTGCAATGTTCACCAGCTAAGATTTTTTATTCATTTGTGGGACCTGGGCATCGCTGGCTGGCCAGCAATTGCCCATCTCTCGTTGCCCTTACAGGGCAGTTGCGAATCAACCACATTGCTATGGTTCTGGAGTCACAGGGAGGCCAGACCTGGTGAGGACGGCAGATTTCCTTCCCTAAAGGACATTAGTGAACCAGATGGGTTTTTCCGATTATTGACAATGGTTTTATGGTCATCAGTAGATTCTTAATTCCAGATATTTTTTATCAAATTCAAATTCCACCATCTGCTGTGGGGGGATTCGAACCCGGGTCCCCAGAACATTCGCTGAGTTTCTGGATTAATGTCGAGCGATAATCCCACTGGGCCATCACCTCCCCTGTCTGTGCGGAGTCTGCATGTTCTCCCTGTGGTCTGTGTGGAGGCAGGCATGCTGGAGTTGTTTAAGAGTAACTTAGACAGGCACATGAGTGGGTTGGAGATGGGAGGATATAGGAGATTGTTTTAAATAAGGTTCATTAGCATTGGGACGTCCCTGATAATGTATAAGGATGTGGAACAATACTAATGTTTTTCTCTTTTAATTCACAGGTTTTAAGTCAGTCCGCCTTGTTGTCCAATGAGGGGCATACACGCGATGGGTCGTACTGGGGCTGCTCTTGAATGTTCGAGAATAGCCTAGTGCTTCATGTCGTTAGTGTGTGCCTAAACTGGACCAGATACTGGGCAACACGACAGCTCAGTGACTATCGCTGATTGCTGTGCAGACACATGGATTTGGGTCGGTGTCTGTGGGAGTTTGCGCATTCTCCCCGTGCTTGCGTGGGTTTTCTCCGGGTGCTCTGGTTTCCTCCCACACCCCGAAGATGTGCTATTAGGCAGATTGGCAGGAATAAATTGTCCCTAAATTAGTTTCCCTCAATGTGGATGGCCATAAACAATAGATAAGGGTCATGGGTGGAGGGGGGGGACTGGTAATGTTAAAATGGCGGCGTGGGCTCGTTGGGCCGAAGGGCCTGTTTGCCGGGCTGTTTTTGTTCTTTGTTCTTTATTTATAAAGGTTCCTCTTTAAATTCTTTGCTTTTGAACTGTGCCTTTGTTTATAAAGAGCAGGATTCTGTACGCCTCGTTAACCATTTCCTCAACCTGACCTTTCCCCTTCAATCAGTTTTGCATTCTCTTTCCCTTTTAATTTTTTACCTTTTACTTTACATTACGCCCCCCCCCGCCAACCCCCCCCCATTCTTCCAATCAAAATGTATCACCTCACACTTCAATCTGATGAATTTTATCACCCAACCCACAGGCTGAGGACTGTCACTATCCATCTCACCATCTATATTTCTCCGTCAAAGGGTTGTGTGTTCAAAGCCCCAGCCAGAATTCTCAGCATCACTCCAGAACAGTACAGAGGGAGTGCCTCACTGTCAGAGGGTCAGTGCTGAGGGAGCGCCGCACTGTCAGAGGGTCAGTGCTGAGGGAGCGCCGCACTGTCAGAGGGTCAGTGCTGAGGGAGCGCCGCACTGTCAGAGGGTCAGTGCTGAGGGAGCGCCGCACTGTCAGAGGGTCAGTGCTGAGGGAGCGCCGCACTGTCAGAGGGTCAGTGCTGAGGGAGCGCCGCACTGTCAGAGGGTCAGTGCTGAGGGAGCGCCGCACTGTCAGAGGGTCAGTGCTGAGGGAGCGCCGCACTGTCAGAGGGTCAGTGCTGAGGGAGCGCCGCACTGTCAGAGGGTCAGTGCTGAGGGAGCGCCGCACTGTCAGAGGGTCAGTGCTGAGGGAGCGCCGCACTGTCAGAGGGTCAGTGCTGAGGGAGCGCCGCACTGTCAGAGGGTCAGTGCTGAGGGAGCGCCGCACTGTCAGAGGGTCAGTGCTGAGGGAGCGCCGCACTGTCAGAGGGTCAGTTTTCTTGTGTCTCTCAAATTCAGCCAAACACTTTTTTGTTGTTTTACTCTCAGAACATTGAACAATGAAAAGATTTTTGCCTTTGAATCTTTTCATTCTCTTTCTTTTTTCTCTTGCTTCACCCTCCTGTGTCAAGCGGACAGTGAAGAAAGTTATCTCCAATTGCAACGTGATCTTGATCAATTGGGCCAGTGGGCTGACGAATGGCAGATGGAGTTTAATTTAGACAAATGCAAGGTGATGCATTTTGGTGGATTGAACCAGGGCAGGACTTACTCAGTTAATGGTAGGGCGTTGGGGAGAGTTACAGAACAAAAATCTAGG
Organism: Carcharhinus amblyrhynchos; assembly: GCF_965287045.1. Lineage (NCBI taxonomy): Eukaryota > Metazoa > Chordata > Chondrichthyes > Carcharhiniformes > Carcharhinidae > Carcharhinus > Carcharhinus amblyrhynchos. Next base: position 19,043,766 of record NC_137358.1, read on the forward strand.
GGTACAGGTTCATAGCTCCTTGAAAGTGGAGTCACAGGTGGACAGAGTGGTGAAGAAGGCATTCGGCATGCTTGGTTTCATTGGTCAGAACATTGAATACAGGAGTTGGGACGTCTTGTTGAGGTTGTACAAGACCACACTTGGAATACTGTGTACAGTTCTGGTCTATTACAGAAAGGATATTATTAAAATAGAAAGAGCGCAGAAAAGATTTACTAGGATGCTACCGGGACTTGATGGTTTGAGTTATAAGGAGAGGCTGGATAGACTGGGACTTTTTTCTCTGGAGCGTAGGAGGCTGAGGGGTGATCTTATAGAGGTCTATAAAATAATGAGGGGCATAGACACAAGGTGGATAGTCAACATCTTTTCCCAAAGGAAGGGGAATCTAAAACTAGAGGGCGTAGGTTTAAGGTGAGAGGGGAGAGATACAAAAGTGACAAGAGGGCAATTTTTTCACACAGAGGGTGGTGAGTGTCTGGAACGAGCTGCCAGAGGTAGTAGTAGAGGTGGGTACAATTTTGTCTCTTAAAAAGCATTTAGACAGTTATATGGGTAAGATGGGTATAGAGGGATATGGGCCAAATGCGGGCAACTGGGACAAGCTTAGGGGTTTAGAAAAAGGGATGGCATGGACAAGTTGGGTTGAAGGGCCTGTTTCCATGCTGTAAACCTCTATAATTCTATGAATCGGTGATTACATTTTTGGACCTTACTTTGATCTTTTCTCTCTCTGATTGCAATGTAACTTTGTCATTACCCTTCATTTTGGTTTCACTGTTAGCCAGATCTGTCTCTGGTGAAGTCTTATTTTGGAGCTGTGGTTGGTGTTTTGGAGCTGCGGTTGGTGTTTTGGAGCTGCGGTTGGTGTTTTGGAGCTGTATTTGGTGTTTTGGAGCTGCGGTTGGTGTTTTGGAGCTGTATTTGGCGTTTTGGAGCTGCGGTTGGTGTTTTGGAGCTGCGGTTGGTGTTTTGGAGCTGTATTTGGTGTTTTGGAGCTGCGGTTGGTGTTTTGGAGCTGCGGTTGGTGTTTTGGAGCTGCGGTTGGTGATTTGGAGCTGTATTTGGTGTTTTGGAGCTGTATTTGGTGTTTTGGAGCTGTATTAGGTGTTTTGAAGCTGTGGTTGGTGTTTTGGAGCTGTGGTTGGTGTTTTGGAGCTGTGGTTGGTGTTTTGGAGCTGTATTTGGTGTTTTGGAGCTGTTTTTGGTGTTTTGGAGCTGTGGTTGGTGTTTTGGAGCTGTGGTTGGTGTTTTGGAGCTGTGGTTGGTGTTTTGGAGCTGTATTTGGTGTTTTGGAGCTGCGGTTGGTGTTTTGGAGCTGTATTTGGTGTTTTGGAGCTGTGGTTGGTGTTTTGGAGCTGCGGTTGGTGTTTTGGAGCTGCGGATGGTGTTTTGGAGCTGTATTTGGTGTTTTGGAGCTGTATTTGGTGTTTTGGAGCTGCGGTTGGTGTTTTGGAGCTGCGGTTGGTGTTTTGGAGCTGCGGTTGGTGTTTTGGAGCTGCGGTTGGTGTTTTGGAGCTGTATTTGGTGTTTTGGAGCTGTATTTGGTGTTTTGGAGCTGTATTTGGTGTTTTGGAGCTGCGGTTGGTGTTTTGGAGCTGTATTTGGTGTTTTGGAGCTGCGGTTGGTGTTTTGGAGCTGCGGTTGGTGTTTTGGAGCTGCGGTTGGTGTTTTGGAGCTGTATTTGGTGTTTTGGAGCTGTGGTTGGTTTTTCTGGAGCTGTATTTGGTGTTTTGGAGCTGCGGTTGGTGTTTTGGAGCTGCGGTTGGTGTTTTGGAGCTGCGGTTGGTGTTTTGGAGCTGCGGTTGGTGTTTTGGAGCTGCGGTTGGTGTTTTGGAGCTGCGGTTGGTGTTTTGGAGCTGCGGTTGGTGTTTTGGAGCTGCGGTTGGTGTTTTGGAGCTGTATTTGGTGTTTTGGAGCTGCGGTTGGTGTTTTGGAGCTGTATTTGGTGTTTTGGAGCTGTGGTTGGTGTTTTGGAGCTGCGGTTGGTGTTTTGGAGCTGTATTTGGTGTTTTGGAGCTGTGGTTGGTGTTTTGGAGCTGCGGTTGGTGTTTTGGAGCTGTATTTGGTGTTTTGGAGCTGCGGTTGGTGTTTTGGAGCTGTATTTGGTGTTTTGGAGCTGCGGTTGGTGTTTTGGAGCTGCAGTTGGTGTTTTGGAGCTGTATTTGGTGTTTTGGAGCTGCGGTTGGTGTTTTGGAGCTGCGGTTGGTGTTTTGGAGCTGTGGTTGGTGTTTTGGAGCTGCGGTTGGTGTTTTGGAGCTGCGGTTGGTGTTTTGGAGCTGCGGTTGGTGTTTTGGAGCTGCGGTTGGTGTTTTGGAGCTGCGGCTGGTGTTTTGGAGCTGCGGTTGGTGTTTTGGAGCTGCGGTTGGTGTTTTGGAGCTGCGGCTGGTGTTTTGGAGCTGCGGCTGGTGTTTTGGAGCTGCGGCTGGTGTTTTGGAGCTGCGGCTGGCGTTTTGGAGCTGCGGTTGGTATTTTGGAGCTGTATTTGATGTTTTGGAGCTGCGGTTGGTGTTTTGGAGCTGTATTTGGTGTTTTGGAGCTGCGGTTGGTGTTTTGGAGCTGTATTTGATGTTTTGGAGCTGCGGTTGGTGTTTTGGAGCTGTATTTGGTGTTTTGGAGCTGTATTTGGTGTTTTGGAGCTGTATTTGGTGTTTTGGAGCTGCGGCTGGCGTTTTGGAGCTGTATTTGGTGTTTTGGAGCTGTATTTGGTGTTTTGGAGCTGCGGTTGGTGTTTTGGGGCTGCGGTTGGAAGACGGCGACTGAGGGGGGTATCTAATAGCAGTATGTAAGATTATGAAGGGTATCGATAGAGTAAATAGAGGTAAGCTATTTTCTATTTTGGAGACGCACAGTACAAGGGGCCATGGGCTTAAGGTGAGGGGGGAGAGGTATAACTCGGATATTAGAGGGAGGTTTTTCACACAGAGGGTAGTGAGGGTATGGAATGCTCTGCCAAGTAAGGTGGTGGAGGCAGCCATGCTGGAGTTGTTTAAGAATAACTTAGATAGGCACATGAGTGGGTTAGAGATGGGAGGATATAGGAGATTGTTTTAAATAAGGCTCATTAGCATTGGGACGTCCCTGGTAATGTAAAAGGGTATGGTATGATAATGTTTTTTCTCTTTTAATTCATAGGTTTTAAGTCTGTCTGCCTTGTTGTCCAACGAGGGGCATACATGCGATGGGTTGTACTTGGGCTGCTCTTGGTTGTTCGAGATTGGCCTAGTGCTTCGTGTCGTTAGTGTGTGCCTAAACTGGACCAGATACTGGGCAACACGACAGCTCAGTGACTATCACTGATTGCTGTGCAGACACATGGATTTGGGCCGGTGTCTGTGGGAGTTTGCGCATTCTCCCCGTGCTTGCGTGAGTTTTCTCCGGGTGCTCCGGTTTCCTCCCACACCCCAAAGATGTGCTGTTAGGCTGATTGGAGGTAATAAATTGTCCCTAAATTAGTTTCCCTCAATGTGGATGGCCATAAAACAATAGATAAGGGTCATGGGTGGAGGGGGGGACTGGTAATGTTAAAATGGCGGCGCAGGCTCGTTGGGCCGAAGGGCCTGTTTCCCGGGCTGTTTTTGTTCTTTGTTCTTTGTGGTTGGCGTTTTGGTGCTGTGGTTGGCGTTTTGGTGCTGTGGTTGGCGTTTTGGTGCTGTGGTTGGCGTTTTGGTGCTGTGGTTGACGTTTTGGTGCTGCGGTTGGCGTTTTGGTGCTGCGGTTGGCGTTTTGGTGCTGCGGTTGGCGTTTTGGTGCTGCGGTTGTGCAACTCCTGCCTTCATTAGCTACTCACAGCTTGGAAAGTTCAATGGCCTTTCCCTGCTCTGCCTTCCACTGTTTCTTTGGCCTTTCTCCTGGAGGTTTCAGCTTCCACCTGGAATATTGAATATTGTGGAGTCTTCCCTATCAGCTGATCCTTCAGTCCACTCATAGATTCATAGAGATCCCTACAATGCGGATGAGGCCATTCAGCCCATTGATCCTGCACTGGCTCGCTGACAGAGTATCCAACCCAGGCCCCCGCCCTATCTCCGTAACCCCACCCATTTAACATGGCATGATGGCACAGTGGTTAGCACGACTGCCTCACAGCACCAGCGAGCCAGGTTCGATTCCTGGTTTGAGTCACTGTGTGGAGTCGGCACATTCTCCCCATATCTGCGTGGGTTTCCTCCAGCTGCTCCGGTTTCCTTCCACACACCAAAGGTATGTGGGTTAGGTTGGTCAGTCATGCTAAATTTCTCCTTAGTGTCCAAAAATGTGGAGGTTAGGAGAGTTGGGTAAATTGTCTCTGAGTGTAGGGGGATTAGCAGAGTAAATCTGTGGGGTTACTGGAATAATGAGATTGTGGTCAGTGCAGGCTCGATGGGCTGAATGGCCTCTTTCTTAGAACATAGAACATTCCAGCACAGTACAGGCCCTTCGACCCTCGATGTTGCGCCGACCAGTGGAACCAATCTGATGACCCTCTAACCTGAACTATTCCAATGTTATCCATATGCCTATCCACTGACCATTTGAACACCCTTAAAGTTGGCGAGTCCCCAACTGCTGCAGGCAGGGCATTTCACGCCCTTACTACCCTCTGAGTAATAACCCTTTCTGCCCTGTAGGGATTCTGTGATTCTAATCCACCTAATCTACACATCTTGAGACATTAAACTGGTGCTCTGTTTTTCTCCCACACCTGAAAGATGTGCTGGGTAGATGCATTGGCTAAATTTGCCCTCAGTGTACCCAAACAGGCACCAGTGTGTGGCGACTAGGGGATTTACATCGTAAATTCATTGCAGTGTTGATGTAAGCCTACTTGTGACACAATAAATAAGCTTTAAATGGCATTTTGGTATGGCCAATCCATCCAATCTGTGGCGTGTGGGAGGATTCCCATATAGACAACACGCAAACTCCACACAGCCACTCGGTCTGGGAACTGAACCCTGGCACTGTGAGGCAGCAGTGCTAACCACTCTGCCACTGTGACATCCAAGTCATTTTGCTTCTCTTCAGAATCTTCCAGAGGAATAAAGCTGGATTGAATAATTCTTGTGGTGCCTGAGGGTCGTTTGACAGTTTTTCTTTACGAAGCTTGCTTGCTTTTCCTTGCGCTTTCCTGTAATTCAGTAGAGTCGCATCAACACTTTTTTGCTTGGTTTCCGTCTTGTTTTATCTCGATCTTATCTTCCTCTGTCTACTGCTTTCCTGTAATTCAGTCGAGTTTCCTCGACCTTTCTCTGCTGGCCTTCCGTACTGCTGCATATCATCATCTTAATTTGTTCATGTTGCCCTGGTCACACATTTCTTTTGCATTTGATCTTGAAGGGCAATTCGAGACTCTTTATTCTCTTGTTGCCTTCCTTCTGGAGTCTCTTGTGGCTTTCTCTCTCTGGATCATCCTCACCCTGGGATGTTTTCTGTCTTTTTTTTGACACAAGCTGCTTGGCTAAAACCTCTATCCCTCGATCTTTGAGATCTTATTGCAGGTAAATCCTTTGATGAAGCTTTGCTGATGTCGTACTAAGCAGCTGATGTGTCAGTGGAGAGTGTTCCAGCTCGTTGGGTTTGGAACTTGGTTATTTCTCTGCTGAGGGGGGATTTGGCCTGGGCAATACACCGGACCAGCATGCCCATCGGACTGCGGGAGGTAACTGGATCACTGGTTTACTGACTCAAGGTGTGTAGATTAGGTGGATTAGAATCACAGTCATAGGATTCCTACAGCGCAGAAGGAGGCCATTTGGCCCATTGAGCCTGCGCCAATAGCAATCCCACCCAGGCCCTATCCCCGTAACCCCGTGTATTTAGCCTGTTAATGTTGATTCCTTGTTTTAAAATGAGACTAATTGAATACAAGAACCCTTCCAAGCATCTTGGAAATGCTGAAAGGTTAGTTTTGAGAAGCTCTCCAAACTGAAAGAACATAAGAAATAGGAGCAGGAGTCGGCCATCTAGCCCTTCGAGCCTGCCCCGCCATTCAATAAGATCATGGCTGATCTGAAGTGGATCAGTTCCACTTTCCCGCTTTCTCCCCATAACCCTTAATTCCCTTATCTGTCAAAAACCTATCTATCCGTAACTTAAGTGTATTTAGCGAGGTAGCCTCCACCACTTCAACGGGCAGAGAATTCCAGAGATTCACTACCCTTTGAGTGAAGAAGTTCCTCCTCAACCCCTTTCTAAACTGCACCCCCCTTATCTTGAGGCTGTGCCCTCTAGTCCTGCTGTCCTTTCTGAGCGGGAAGAATCTCTCTACCTCTACCCTATCCATCCCCTTCAATATCTTATATGTCTCTATGAGACCCCCCCTCATCCTTCTAAACTCCAACGAGTACAGACCCAGTCTATTCAGTCTCTCTTCATAGTCCAACCCCCTCATCTCCAGTATCAGCCGAGTAAACCTCCTCTGCACTCCCTCCAAGGCCAAAATATCCTTGTGCAAGTGCGGCGACCAAAACTGCACACAGTACTCCAGCTGCGGCCTCACCAGTAGCCTGTACAGTTGCAGCAAGACCTCCCTGCTTTTATATTCAATCCCCCTCGCTATAAAGGCCAACATCCCATTCGCCTTCCTGATCACCTGCTGCACCTGCAGACTGGGTTTTTGTGACTCGTGCACAAGGACGCCCAGGTCCCTCTGCACCGTAGCATGCTGCAGCTTTTCACCCTTTAAATAGTAATCCCTCCTACTGTTATTTCTACCAAAGTGGATAACCTCACACTTGCTAACATTGTATTCCAAGGAAAGGAAAGTGGCTTCAGAGAGTATTATTAGGAATTTCTCCCTTTAATCCTCTGCAGGTTTCTGTATTTAAATCAGCCAGCCTTTTTTTCTGTAGGTTTCTCTTAAATCTTTATTTTTAGTTGCAGTTTTCAGCAACGACTGCACCTGTGGAGCTGCCGCCTATTCTGCAGTGTAAGTACAGCTTTTATTTTGGATTCGTGTTCCCCCATTGTGTGGCCTCTCACGTGGGGGGGGTCTCGCAACTTTTATCCCTCGACGCACATCTCTTCAGCGAGGCTTTGAGTTTTTCATGCCTTGGGATGCTGTTCTCGGTATTTAGTTTCTCCAGGCAGGCTGCTTACTTACAGGCAAAATATTGTGGATTCTGGAATCTGAAACAGAAACAGAAAATGCTGGAAAATCTCAATAATCTGACAGTGTCTGTGGAGAGAGAATAGAGCTAATGTTTCGATTCCAGAGATGCTGTCTGACCTACTGAGATTTTCCAGCATTTTGTTGTGCTTATTTACAGAGTTCCGTCTAACCTGTTTTCTCTGAGTCCCTTACCATGTCACTCTATACGTCATACTTTGGCAGTGCTAGTCTGCAGAGCCATGTTGACCCTCACTCTGCTGGCACCTTTACATGATGCAGCATGCAGGGACATATCACTGTGTTTATATTGTCTGTTCACACCGGATATATACTTAATCCTGCCTAATGTGGTTTGTCCGAGATAACTCCTGAGCACGTGCGCACTGGTGAGCTGGTGAGGCTGGGTAAACAAACCACAGAGTACAGCAGGAGGCCATTCAGTTCATCGCGCTGGTTTTTATCCAATGGGATGCAGTCCCACTGCGGCTCACCCGAGGCTATGTAATCACAGAATCCCTACAGTGCAGAAGGAGGCCATTCGGCCCATCGAGCCTGCACCAACCACAATCCCACCCAGGCCCTGTCTCTGTAACCTCACATATTCAGCCTGCTAATCCTCTTAATCACTAAGGGGCAATTTAGCACGGCTAATCTACCTAACCCACACATCTTTGGAATGTGGGAGGAAACCAGAGCACCCGGAGGAAACCCACGCAGACATGGGGAGAACATGCAAACTCCACACAGAGACAGAGGCCAGAATCGAACCCGGGTCCCTGACGCTGTGAGGCAGCAGTGCTAATCACTGTGTCACTGTCTCGTCTATTAGTAAAAAATGTTTTCCGTTCCAAAAATTTACCCAATTTCTTCTGTGAACAAAGGAAGTTACAGCGTAGGAACAGGGCCTTTGCCCACTGCACCTCCCCAATCCTGCACCGACCATACTGCCCCACTGAATTATGGGTGAATCCAGTTGACCACCAACACCCACCCATCCACCACCGCCCCCACCCCGCCCCCCAGGCATTTACTCCGGTTTTCTCCCACAGTCCGAAAGATGTGCATTGGCCGTGCTAAATTCTCCCTCGGTCTACCCGAACAGGCACCGGAGTGTGGCAACTAGGGGATTTTCACAGTAACTTCATTGCAGTGTTAATGTAAGCCTATTTGTGACGCTAATAAATAAACTTAATAAACTTTTTTTTACCTTACTCCTCATTTCACCTCCGAGCCCTCAATGCTGTAAATTCTCCTTAGGTTTTTCTCCTTCGTCATCAGAACACATTTACGATTTTGACCATCAGGATCACAATGTTATAAATAAACGCCTGCTTACACGCAGCATCACTTCTCGACACTCCCTCCCCACTGTGACTGTGCCATTGGTTCTCCCAACGCTTTCAGGGTGATACAGCTTGTAGGTTGCGCGTGCTCGGAGTTTGCACTGTTCAGCCTGTCAGCCCGGAATGTGCACTGACCCAACGAGAACCACACTCATCAAATCAACAATCTGAAAATGTTTCAGAGGACATTAACATTCCAAAGCCCAACCTCCCTGTGGACAGGCGACGCAAAGATCAGTTGCTAAAGGTTATTTCAACATGGAGGAATCTGATTCCAACCTATAGATAGATTTGTGCTGTGAATGGGAGCACAAGGACAGAGACATCAGCTCCAGACATAAACACACCACCCCCCCCATCCGCGTCTCCACCATTCTGTCTGTCGCAGTAATGTGATTCAACACAGCACAAGCTGGGGGGGGGCTGCTGTTCTTTGTTGGAAGTTCTGTGCGGCACAGTGGGTTGGCACTGCTGCCTGACAGTGCCAGGAACCCTGCTTCGATTCCCGGGGGGGGCACGGTGGGTTGGCATTGCTGCCTCACAGCACCAGGAACCCAGGTTCGATTCCCAGGGGGGGCACAGTGGGTTGGCATTGCTGCCTCACAGCACCAGGAACCCAGGTTCGATTCCCGGGGGGGGCACAGTGGGTTGGCACTGCTGCCTCACAGCACCAGGAACCCAGGTTCGATTCCTGGGGGGGGCATAGTGGCACAGTGGGTTGGCACTGTGCCTCACAGTGCCAGGAACCCTGCTTCGATTCCTGGGGGGGGCACAGTGGGTTGGCACTGCTGCCTCACAGCACCAGGAACCCAGGTTTGATTCCCAGCTCGGGTCACTGTCTGTGTGGAGTTTGCACATTCTCCCCGTGTCTGCGTGGGTTTCCTCCAGGTGGTCCGGTTTTCTCTCTCAGCCTGAAAGATGTGCTGGTTAGGGTGCATTGGCCGTGCTAAATTCTCCCTCAGAATATGCGAGCAGGTGCTGGAGTGTGGCGACTGGGGTATTTTCACAGTAATTTCATTGCAGTGTTAATATAAGCCTACTTGTGACACTAATAAATAAACAAATGAAAGTGAGCGGAAGGTTTTGCATTTCAGTAATGCCTTTCACCATTCCAAACAGCCGGGTGCCAACAAAACACTTCTCCGTCTGTCAGCATGGCTAGAGTGTGGGAGAGGCAGTGACTCGCTGGGTGAGGAATGAGGTAGAGAGAGCACATGACAGGCAGCAGCTTAATAATGGTGTCCCGTTATCCCCCTCTCAGTGCCTGCGTTCAGTACCCCCAGTCGGTGCCCCCTGGCACTGCCCCCAGTCATGATGTGGATGTGCCGGCGTTGGACTGGGGTAAACACAGTAAGAAGTCTCACAAACACCAGGTTAAAGTCCAACAGGTTTATTTGGTAGCAAATGCCACTAGCTTTCGGGGTTTCCCCCTTGGTCAGGAGAGTGGGGAGTTCTGATCACACACAGGGTATATAAAAACACACTCAGTTAACAGTATATTGATTAGAATGTGAGTCTTTACAGATAATCAAGTCTTCAAGGTACACACAATGTGAGTGGAGATAGTATTAAGCACAGGAGGATCGCAACAGACACCTCCAGACACTGAAAGATGCCCTCATAAGAAAAGGATTTGGCGCTGGACTCATCGATCGACAGTTCTGATGCGCCACAGCGAAAAACCGTACCGATCTCCTCAGAAGACAAACACGGGACACAGTGGACAGAGTACCCTTCGTCATCCAGTACTTTCCCGGAGCGGAGAAGCTACGACATCTTCTCCGGAGTCTTCAACATGTCATTGATGAAGACGAACATCTCGCCAGGGCCATCCCCACACCCCCACTTCTTGTCTTCAAACAACCGCACAACCTCAAACAGACCATTGTTCGCAGCAAACTACCCAGTCTTCAGGAGAACAGTGACCACAACACCACACAACCCTGTCACAGCAACCTCTGCAAGACATGCCAGATCATCGACACGGATACCAGCAACTCACGTGAGATCACCATCCACCAGGTACACGGTAAATACTCTTGCAACTCGGCCAACGTTGTCTACCTGATACGCTGCAGGGAAGGATGTCCCGAAGCATGGTACATTAGGGAGACCATGCAGACGCTATGACAACAGAGGAATGAACATCGCTCGACAATCACCAGGCGAGACAGGTCAGGGTTCAGGGTTGGAGATTATACTTGGGGACAGGGTTCAGGGTTCAGGGTTGGGGGACTGTACTTGGGGTCAGGATTCAGGGTTGGAGACTGTTGGGGAACACTTCAGCGGTCACGGGCATTCGGCCTCTGACCTTCGGGTAAACGTTCTCCAAGGCGGCCTTCACGACACACGACAGCGCAGAGTCGCTGAGCAGAGACTGATAGCCAAGTTCCACACACATGAGGACGGTCTCAACCGGGATCTTGGGTTCATGTCACACTATCTGTAACCCCCGTGACCTGCCTGGGTTTGTAAAATCTCACTAACTGTCCTGTCTGGAAACAATACACATCCCTTTAACATGTGCTTAACCCTCTCTCCACTCACATTGTCTGTACCTTTAAGACTTGATTAGCTGTAAAGACTCACATTCTAATCAATATTCTGTAAAATGTTTGTGATCAGAACTCACCTGACGAAGGGGCAGAGCTCCGAAAGTTCGTGGCTTTTGCTACCACATTAACCTGCTGGGTTTTAACCTGGTGTTGTGAGATTTCTTACTGTGACTGCCCCCAGTGCCAGGGAACTGCCCAGACTTGGCCCTCAACCCTGGGGCCTCCAGACCACTCTGTACCCGCAGGTGTGGCCACCACGACTGGTTTTCGATTGAATTGCGCTGGCCAATTGTGACTTCATGCCCCTGGGGTGGTGGCGGGGTAGGTGGGATTGGCGAGGGGGGCATCATGTGGGGCTGGAAGATACGGTGTAAAGCTATTTCACGACATTTAAATATATTTAAGTTAATGGAAATCAAATTCTCAGACCTTGCCTGAGTGTGAACTGAACCTGATCATCTCACGGGGCAGGGGGCAGTGGGGGGTGCGGGTAGATCTCACTGGCACAAATTCCATTGTGCTCTACTGACGAGCTTTAGCCGCAATAACAAACAGGATTTGTGACTCGGCACTTTATCGAATGTCTTCTGGATCTATATAAATGACATCGACCTCATAATCTGCATCAACCCTCTTTGTTACCTCCTCAAAAATACTCAATCAAGTTGAACACAATTTGTCAATAACAGGCCCATGCTGACTTTCTTTAATTAATCCACATTATCCAAGTCATTTATCCCTGAGTCAATTTGCACAGAATGAGCTAGAGCTTAACACTCTTTAAGTCTTCTTCTTCCATTCAGTGCCTAGTTCCAAGTGGGACCCTGCTTTGCCATCCTCTGGACCCAACAAGAACCACAATGATTTGAACCCCCCTCCCCGCCCCGGCACTCGCTCCTTGTCAAATATAATTTTAATCTGGGACAAGACATTCCTCACCCTAACAATCAGATAGACAGCACATTGAACAGAAACCTCTCTCCTCACTCACGGCTGGGGTTCGCTGGTGCCGCTGATAATGAACAGCATCAGAGGATAGGCGCACAAAGTGAAGTGAAAGCTGCTTGCCACCAATCGGGGATCTGTACTCTGAGCCGGTAAAAATAAAGATCTGTTTACCGGTCCGTCCAAACTTCGGTAAGCTTCCTCGGTCAATGGGCCTCAGGTGACGGGACAGAGTTTTGGTTGGGATGCCACATTCTCCATTCTCATTTGCAGTGGGGAGGGGACCTGATCGGCGGGTCCTGCCTATTGGTGTGGACAGGAAGGAGTTAATTTAAACAGCTGATTTCTCCTCCTGCCACCCATCTGTACACAGAAAGACGTTGTGATTTGTGTGTTAGCCGTGCTGTATCCCCAACCTGAGTGTTCTGAGCGATCTAACCCTAACATCATTAACATCGATATCGATTGTAAATGTGCAAGGCAGTTGATGTTTGTGGCATTCCACCAGGTACAATCTGTCAGCCTGGAAACAGTATCCCTACACTGCAGAAAGAGGCCATTCAGCCCATCGTGTCTGCACTGACTCTATGACAGAGGCCACTCCTCCCCTGTCCCATCCCTGCAATCCTGTGTATTTACCACCCAATATAGACACGTTTGGACTGTGTGGGGAAACCGGAGCACTCGGAGGAAACCCACGCAGACACGGGGAGAATGTGCAGACTCCGCACAGACAGTGACCCGAGGCTGGGATTGAACCTGGGTCTCTGGGTGCCGTGAGGCAGCGATGCTAACCCACTGTGCCACCGAGCTGCCTTATGTGTGTTTCAGCTGACGGTTATCAGTCTTAACATTCGGTGGTGAGGTCGATGGAGAATTTACGGGAGGTTCACCGACTTTGAGAGATTCAGTGACTGGCAAAGTGGCACAAATTAGCCAATTGCTTTTGGCGATTTGTAATTCACAGGAATCTCTTTCTCGTTGCCAATTTCTACCCGTGATGTGGAGATGCCGGTGTCGGAGTGAGGTGGGCACTGAAAGAAGTCTCACAACATCAGGTTAAATTTCTCACCAGTTTTCTCCTGAAGAATAACAGGCTCCCTTCACCCAACCAGCCCAGGTTCCTGCACCTGTGAGGCAGCACCGCCATCTGGTGGTGAACACCTGACTTGCCTGCAGCTCTGACCCTTCCACGGGGCGGCCAATTGGTTTGTTGACCTTCAGGCACTTGTGTCGCCGTTGACGTCAGGACTCAGAGAAAGTCCGATGTGTGAACACGCCCAGTGCTTACCCCAAACCCGGTGGGCAGCGCTGGAACTTAGTGGTTAGCACTGCTGCCTCACAGTGCCACGGACCCGAGTTCAATCCCAGCCTCGGGTCACTTTCTGTGTGGAGTTTGCACATTCTCCCCGTGTCTGCGTGGGTTTCCTCCGGGTGCTCCGGTTTCCTCCCACAGTCCAAAGATGTGTGGGTTAGGGTGACTGGCCTTTTCTGTAGGGGGTCTGGCAGGGTAAGTGTGTAGGGTTACAGGGATAGGGCCTGGGTGGGGTTGTGGTTAGTGCAGGCTCGATGGGCTGAGTGGCCTCTCCCTGCACTGTAGGGATCCTGTGACTGGGATACGTTATCATTTCCTTTAATCACAGTTTTGTTTGACTGTTTTCTGTTTCTTTTGGAGATTCTGTTTTGGTGGAAACTTTTTTTGCCGGTAACTGCGTTTGACACAGTTGCCAGAGCTGTGATTGGGTGTGTAAATATCCTGGAGTTTGTTCAGGGAGTAACTCTTGTTTACAATGATACAACCCGTGTCGGGGGAATCTTGGCAGAATCTCTCACTCCACCAGAGGTTTAAAATTCTTGGGTAACCGTAGAAACCAACAAATGTGTGGGACAAATGAAGAACGCAGTTCCACCAAAACAGGATCTCCAAAAGAAACAGAAAACATCCCTACAGTGCACGGAGAGGCCACTCAGCCCATCGAGCCTGCACTAACCACAACCCCACCCAGGCCCTATCCCTGTAACCCTACACACTTACCCTGCCAGACCCCCTACAGGAAAGGCCAGCAAAAAATATATCGGGAAAGCCCCAACACCACCCCCCCAAACTCCCATCCAGCCCCTTACCCCCCCATCCAACCTCCCCCACACCCCCCATCCAACCCCCCCCAAACTCCCATCCAGCCCCCCACCCCCCCCATCCAACCTCCCCCACACCCCCCATCCAACTCCCACCCCCCCCATCCAACTCCCACCCCCCCCATCCAACTCCCACCCCCCCCATCCAACTCCCACCCCCCCCATCCAACTCCCACCCCCCCATCCAACCCCCACCCTCCATCCAACTCCCCACTCCCCATCCAACCCCCACCCCCCCAATCCAACCCCCACCCCCCCCAATCCAACCCCCACCCCCCCAATCCAACCCTCACCCCCATCCATCCCACCCCCCTGATCCTCACCCCCATCCAACCCCCACTCCTCATCCAACCCCCACTCACCATCTAGCCCCCCATTCCCCAATCCAACCCCTACCCCCATCCAGCCCCACCTCCCCCCCCCCCCCAGTCCTCACCCTACCAGCCCCCACTCCCCATCCAACGCCCGCTCCCCATCCAACCCCAATCTATCCCCAACACCATCCATCCCCACCCCCTGATTCTCACCCCCATCCAACCCCTACTCCCCATCCAACCCCCACCCCATGATCTATTCCCACCTCCGACCCCTGACCCCAATCCAACCCCCACCCCCATTCAACACTCACCCCACATCCAACCCCTAGCCTCCCCATCCAAACCCACACCCCCATTCAACCCCCACCCCACATCTAACACCCATCTCCATTCAAACCTCCATCCCCCATCCAACCCCTCCCTCCCCATCCAACCCCCACCCTCCCCTCATCCAACCCCCCCATCCAACCCTCCTCCCCATCCAACCCCCATCCTCACCCAACCCCTACCCTCCCCATTCAACCCCCTCTCCTCATCCAACCCCCCATCCCCCATCCAACCCTCCCATCCCCCATCCAACCCCCTTCCTCACCCAACCCCTACCCTCCCCATTCAACCCCCTCCCCTCATCCAACCCCCCATCCCCCATCCCACCCCCCATCCCCCATCCAACCCCCCCATCCCCCATCCAACCCCTCCTCCCCATCCAACCCCCTTCCTCACCCAACCCCTACCCTCCCCATTCAACCCCCTCCCCTCATCCAACCCCCCATCCCCCATCCAACCCCCCATCCCCCATCCAACCCCTCCTCCCCATCCAACCCCCATCCTCACCCAACCCCTACCCTCCCCATTCAACCCCCTCCCCTCATCCAACCCCCCCATCCCCCATCCAACCCCCCCATCCCCCATCCAATCCCCACCCTCCCCTCATCCAATCCCCTCCCCCCATCTAACACCGTTTTTATGGACTTTATTTCTGAACTCCAGGAATACGCCGTCAATGGCAGCCGTTGGGTGGGATTTGGAATGAGGAGCGAGGTGGAGAGTTGGATAGTGAGGGGGGAGATGAGTTTTGAGTGTGTGTTGGGTGAGGAAGCCACACAAGATCACCTGCTCCCCCCCCCACCCCCACCCCCACCCCCACAGTCTCACCGAATCCGAGCAGGAGAGGCCCCTCGGCCCATCCAATCTGCACCAATGCATGAACGGCCCTGACCTGCCCCCCCCATCCTTGTCCCAGAGCCCTGGATGTTCCGATGGGCCAAGTGCTCATCCAGGTGCTTTTTAAAGGATGTGAGGCATCCCCCCCTCCACCACCCTCCCAGGCAGCGCATTCCAGACCCTCACCACCACATTTTCCTCAAATCCCCTCCGTAAACCTCCCACCCCTCACTTTTAACTTGTATCCCCTTGTAGCTGACCCTTCAATTAAGGGGAACAGTTGCTCTCGATCCCCCCTGTCCATGTCCTTTATAACCTTCTACAACTCAATCACATCACCCCCTCAGTCTTTCTCTGCTCCAGAGAAAACAACCCAAGCCGATCCAACCTCTCTTCATAACAAATGTTCCACCCCAGGCAGCATCCTGGTGAGTCTCCCCCGCACCCCCCCCCCCAGTGCAATCACATCCTTCCTATAACGTGGTGACCAGAACCGCGCACAGCGCTCCAGCTGTGGCCTCACCCAAGTTCGATACAACTCCACCATGGCCTCCCCGCTTTTGTAATCGAAACCCTGACTGATAAAGGTGAGTGTGCCATATGTACTTTTCACCTCTCTACCTTTCCACCTTCAGAGATTTATGGACAAACACAGCAAGATCCCTTTATTCTTCAGGACCTCCCAGTGTCAGACCTTTCACAGTATACCTCCTCATCAAATTACTCCTTCCAAAGTGCATCACCTCTCACTTTTCAGGGTTAAACTCCATCTGCCACTTATCCGCCCATTTGACCATCTCATCTGTATCTTCCTGGAACTCAAGACACTCAGTCTCACCATTAACCACCCGGCCAATTTCTGTGTCATCAGCAAACTTACTGATTCTAACCCCCTCGTGTAGTCATCGATGTCATTTATATAAATGATGAACAATACATAGAACATAGAACAGTACAGCACAGTACAGGCCCTTCGGCCCTCGATGTTGTGCCGAGCTATGTCCAATCCCAAGATCAGTCTATCCCACTCCCTATCATTCTGGTGTGCTCCATGTGCCTATCCAATAACCGCTTGAAAGTTCCTGAAGTGTCTGACTCCACTATCACAGCAGGCAGTGCATTCCACACCCCAACCACTCTCTGAGTGAAGAACCTACCTCGGACATCCTTCCTATATCTCCCACCATCAACCTTATAGTTATGCCCCCAAGTAACAGCTACATCCACCCGGGGAAATAGTCTCTGAATGTCCACTCTATCAATCCCCGTCCTCCACATCTCTATGACTATTTGGGGGCCTGTAGAAAACTCCTAACAATGTGACCGATCCTTTCCTATTTCTAACTCCAGCCCATATTACCTCAGTCGGCAGATCCCCCTCGAAATGCCTTTCAGCAGCCGTTAAACTATCCTTGATTAACAATGCTACTCCTCCGCCTCTTTTACCACCGTCCCTACCCTTACTGAAACATCTATACCCCTGAACTGCCAACAACCATTCATGTCCCTGTGCTAACCCTGTCTCTGTAATGGCCACATCATACAAAGAACAACACAGCACGGGAAACAGGCCCTTCGGCCCAACGAGCCCGCGCCCATAGTCCCAAGTACCAATCCACGCTCCAAGTTCACCTACCTTATCCCTGATGCTCCTTACATTGAAATAGATACACTTCAACCCACCATTCTGTCTCCCTGTACACTCCTGCGACCTTGATACCTTCCTCAATACCTCACTACCCTCAACACTGGCTTCTGAACTACAGCTCATTTTCCCATCCCCCTGACAAATCAGTTTAAACCCACTCCCCGACACCTCACCTCACCAAAGAGCCTCCTCTTCCCTCAATGTGGAATGCCATAAGTGTAGACAAGGGTCATGGATAGAGGGGGTGTCTGGTAATGTTAAAATGGCGGCGCGGGCTCGTTGGGCCGAAGGGCCTGTTTCCCGGGCTGTTTTTGTTCTTTGTTCTGAGTTTCAATAGGAGGGTCCAGCACGGATCGCTGTGGTACGCCACTGGTTTCCAGTCACTAAAGCAACCATCTGTCACCACCCTCTCCTAAGCCAATTATGAATCCACTTTATCAGATTACCCTGTATCCCACATGCATTTGCCTTATTAATAAATCTCCCATGTGGGACTTTGTCAAAGAGCTTTGCTGAAATCCATGTAAACTACATCCACTGCACCACCCTCATCCACACACTTGGTCACATGCTCAGAAAATTCAATCAGATTTGTTAGGCATGATCTCCCTCCGACAGAACCAAGCTGACTATTCCTGATCAAACCTCGCCTCTCCAAATGGAGATCGATTCTCTCCTTCAGAATCTTCTCCGGTAGTTTCCCAACCACTGATGTGAGACTCACCGTAGTTCCCTCGCTTGTCTCTATAACCTTTGTTAAATAGTGCGCCCACATTAGCTGTTCTCCAGTCCCCTGGCACCTCCCCAGTGGCCAAGGAGGAATTACGCTGCTCTATCTAGCTTTTCTTGGTTCTGCTTTGGGACATCATAGTTCATTATTCCGCCATTCACACTCACTCTGGGCAAATACTTTGCTCCTTTACCACAACCCCTACTATTCCCATTCCCTTTGAATCATGACATCTATCACTCTCCTGTTCTCCGTCCTATCATAACCTTTTCCCTCTGTTCATCCTCCCTCTTCCCCTGCTGCCTTGTTAAAATCTGTTATCGAATGGTTAAAGCCACAGAAGGAAGCCATTCACCTCTTTGTGTCTGTGCAGGCCCAGTAAAGGAACATCCATTTCCCCATGGCCCTGTATTTTTTTGCCTTTTCAGATAATGTTCCAATTCCCTTTTGAAAGTCTTGAATGACTCTGTCTCCACCACACTCTCAGACAGTACATTCCAGATCCTAACCACTCGCTGTGTGAATCTGTCTCCACCACACTCTCAGACAGTACATTCCAGATCCTAACCACTCACTGTGTGAATCTGTCTCCACCACACTCTCAGACAGTACATTCCAGATCCTAACCACTCACTGTGTGAATCTGTCTCCACCACACTCTCAGACAGTACATTCCAGATCCTAACCACTCACTGTGTGAATCTGTCTCCACCACACTCTCAGACAGTACATTCCAGATCCTAACCACTCGCTGTGTGAATCTGTCTCCACCACACTCTCAGACAGTACATCTAGATACTCACTGTGTGAAAATGTTTCTCCTCATGTATCCATTGTTTCTTTTGCCGCTTACCTCAATTCTTCCACCTCTTGACTCTGTCTAAGCTCCTCATAATTTTGAACACCTCAGACAAACCTTCCCCTCCCGTGGAGAACAGTCCTAACTTCTTCTGGTGCAGAAGGTGAAATTACATGGGGATCAGAGGTGAGCTGGCAAGGTGGGTACAGAACTGGCTCGGAAATAGGAGACAGAGGGCAGCAGTGGAAGGGTGCTTTTCTGAATGGAGGGCTGTGACAAGTGGAATTCCTCAGGGATCAGGGCTGGGACCTTTGCTGACGGATATATATACAAATATTTGGAGGAAAATGTAACTGGTTTAATTAGTAAGTTTGTGGCCAACACAAGGATTGGTGGATTTGCAGATAGCGATCAGGAGATACAGCAGGGTATAGATAGGTTGGAGACCTGGGCAGAGAGGTGGCAGATGGAGTTTAATCCGGACAAATGTGAGGTAATGCATTTTGGAAGGTCTAATACAGAGAGGAAATATATAGTAAATGACAGAACCCTTAAAAATAAGATAGGCAGAGGGATCTGGGTGTATAGGTACACAGGTCACAAAGTAGCAATGCAGGTGGAGAAGGTAGTTAAGAAGGCATACGGCATGCTTACCTTCATCAGCAAGCATGATGATGAAGGCACTGAGTTTACAAATTGGCAAGTTATGTTGCAGCTTTATAGAACCTTAGTCAGGCCACACTTGGAATATAGTGTTCAATTCTGATCACCAGATGGATGTGAAGGCTTTGGAGAGGGGACAGAAAAGATTTACCATGATGTTGCCTGGTATGGAGGGCATTAGCTATGAGGAGAGGTTGGAGAAACTTGGTTTGTTCTCACTGGAATGACAGAGGTTGAGGGGGAGACCTGATAGAAGTCTACAAGATTATGAGGAGCATGGACAGAGTGGATAGTCAGAAGCTTTTTCCCAGGGTGGAAGAGTCAATTACTAGGGGGGCACAGGTTTAAGGTGCGAGGGGCAAGGTTTAAAGGGGATGTACGAGACAAATGTTTTACACAGAGGGAGGTGGCTGCCTGGAACTCTCTGCCGGTGAAGGTGGAATGGAAGCAGATACGGTATTGAGCATGAATAGGATGGGAGTGGAGGGATACGGTCCCTGGAAGGGTAGGGAGTTTCAGTTCAGTCGGGCAGTATGGTTGGTGCAGGCTTGGGGGGCCGAAGGGCCTGTCCCTGTGCTGTTTCTTTGTTCTTTAATCTCTCTACGTAACCAAAGTTCCTCATCCCTGGAACCATTCTCCTGAATGTTTCCTGCAACCTCTGTTGTTGGAGTGTCATTTTGAGCACAGAATTTTCTTAAGCTTTTCTCCAATGTTTAATTTTGATTTCTTATTGTGTTGGTGAACAGTGAGAAGTATTGTTTCTTGCGTGCTATACAGACAAAGCATACCATTCATAGAGTACATAGGGGAGAAGGAAAGGGGAGAGTACGGAATAGAGCATGACAGTCATAGCTAGGGTGTAGAGAAAGATCAGCTTAATATAAGGCTGATGGCAGCACGGTGACACAGTGGGTTAGCACTGCTGTCTCACAGCGCCAGGGACCCGGGTTCGATTCCCGGGGACACGGTGACACAGTGGGTTAACACTGCTGTCTCACAGCGCCAGGGACCCGGGTTCGATTCCCAGGGGGCACGGTGACACAGTGGGTTAGCACTGCTGTCTCACAGCGCCAGGGACCCGGGTTCGATTCCCGGGGGCACGGTGACACAGTGGGTTAGCACTGCTGTCTCACAGCGCCAGGGACCCGGGTTCGATTCCCGGGGGGCACGGTGACACAGTGGGTTAACACTGCTGTCTCACAGCGCCAGGGACCCGGGTTCGATTCCCGGGGGGCACGGTGACACAGTGGGTTAGCACTGCTGTCTCACAGCGCCAGGGACCCGGGTTCGATTCCCGGGGGCACGGTGACACAGTGGGTTAGCACTGCTGTCTCACAGCGCCAGGGACCCGGGTTTGATTCCCAGGGGCACGGTGACACAGTGGGTTAGCACTGCTGTCTCACAGCGCCAGGGACCCGGGTTCGATTCCCGGGGGGGCACGGTGACACAGTGGGTTAGCACTGCTGTCTCACAGCGCCAGGGACCCGGGTTCGATTCCCAGGGGACACGGTGACACAGTGGGTTAGCACTGCTGTCTCACAGCGCCAGGGACCCGGGTTCGATTCCCGGGGGGCACGGTGACACAGTGGGTTAGCACTGCTGTCTCACAGCACCAGGGACCCGGGTTCGATTCCCGGGGGCACGGTGACACAGTGGGTTAGCACTGCTGTCTCACAGCGCCAGGGACCCGGGTTCGATTCCCCGGGGGCACGGTGACACAGTGGGTTAGCACTGCTGTCTCACAGCGCCAGGGACCCGGGTTCGATTCCCGGGGGACACGGTGACACAGTGGGTTAGCACTGCTGTCTCACAGCGCCAGGGACCCGGGTTCGATTCCCGGGGGACACGGTGACACAGTGGGTTAGCGCTGCTGTCTCACAGCGCCAGGGACCCGGGTTTGATTCCCGGGGGCACGGTGACACAGTGGGTTAGCACTGCTGTCTCACAGCACCAGGGACCCGGGTTCGATTCCCGGGGGGCACGGTGACACAGTGGGTTAGCACTGCTGTCTCACAGCGCCAGGGACCCGGGTTCGATTCCCGGGGGCACGGTGACACAGTGGGTTAGCACTGCTGTCTCACAGCGTCAGGGACCCGGGTTCGATTCCCGGGGGGGGGCACGGTGACACAGTGGGTTAGCACTGCTGCCCCACAGCGCCAGGGACCCGGGTTCGATTCCCGGGGGGCACGGTGACACAGTGGGTTAGCACTGCTGTCTCACAGCGCCAGGAACCCGGGTTCAATTCCCGGGGGCACGGTGACACAGTGGGTTAGCACTGCTGTCTCACAGCGCCAGGGACCCGGGTTCAATTCCCGGGGGCACGGTGACACAGTGGGTTAGCGCTGCTGTCTCACAGCGCCAGGGACCCGGGTTCGATTCCAGCCTCGGGTGACTGACTGTGTGGAGTTTTGTTACAAGTCAGGTCAGATATTTCTATGGAGCTCACCTGGTCTGGAACATAAGAACATAAGAAATAGGAGCAGGAGTAGGCCATCTAGCCCTTCGAGCCTGTCCCGCCATTCAATAAGATCATGGCTGATCTGAAGTGGATCAGTTCCACTTTCCCGCTTTCTCCCCATAACCCTTAATTCCCCTGTCTATCAGAAACCTATCTACCCGTGACTTAAATATATTTAGCGAGGTAGCCTCCACCACTTCAACGGGCAGAGAATTCTGGAGATTCACCACCCTTTGAGTGAAGAAGTTCCCCCTCAACTCCATTCTAAACTGCACCCCCTTATCTTGAGGCTGTGCCCTCTAGTCCTGCTGTCCTTTCTGAGCGGGAAGAATCTCTCTACCTCTACCCTATCCATCCCCTTCATTATCTTATACGTCTCTATAAGATGTTTTACGTTGGATTTAGCTGGGATGGACATGAGAGATTTCACTCCAGGTATGACTCAACTGACCCACTAGGGAACTTTTACCAAAAACACAGTTTAATTAAGAATATCATTGACATGTACAGTAAGACAATGAGCAAGAACTTTTCACAATTGCGAACAAGAAACACACAACAGCCACGATAATGTATAACTCTGAAGGAAATATCTCGAATGTGTTCCAACCAAAACCAAAATCCAATACACAAAACTCTTCAAATCAACACAATACAGCATATATTAATGTCCACTTGTTACAGGAATCCCGTCTCCTTGGTTGAATGTTAGAAATTCCTTGTGAAGAACCTCAGAAGAGGTTGTAGTCAAATCTGTTTCTCAAAACACAGCTTCTTTAAGGCAGAACTAAACAAAGAAGAACACAAAAAGAGAGAGACTGCTTCTTAGCTCACTGCTAAGCTGCTTCCCAAAACGGAACTGAAAGCCCAAAGGAAAAAGCACCCATCACCTAACTGCCACAGCTTAGCTCCACCCCCAGTGACATTGTTGAAGCAGTAAGCTGCATGATTTTAAAATAAGTTTCTTAAAGGTACACTCACATGACAGTTCTCTCTGTGTCTGCATGAGTTTCCTTCAGGTGCTCTGGTTTCCCCTCACAGTCCAAAGACGTGTGGGTTAACAAGGAATTTCTAACATTCAACCAAGGAGACGGGATTCCTGTAACAAATAGACATTAATGTATGCTGTATTGTGTTGATTTGAAGAGTTTTGTGTATTGGATTTTGGTTTTGGTTGGAACACATTCGAGATATTTCCTTCAGAGTTATACATTATCGTGGCTGTTGTGTGTTTCTTGTTCGCAATTGTGAAAAGTTCTTGCTCATTGTCTTACTGTACATGTCAACGATATTCTTAATTAAACTTTGTTTTTGGTAAAAGTTCCCTAGTGGGTCAGTTGAATCATACTTTGGTTCTGTTAAATTGCCCCTTTGTGTCAGGGGAACGAGCTGGGGTAAATGCTTGGGGTTGGGGGGATAGGGCCTGGGTGGGATAGTTGTTGGAGCAGGTTTGATGGATCGAATGGCCTCCTCCTGCACTGTAGGGATTCTATGATGAACTGTTCTTGAGTTGGTTGGTACATGACCTCAGACTTCTGTATCTATTTCGAAGAACAAAGATAAGTACAGCCCAGAAACAGGCCCTTTGGCCGTCCAAGCCTGTGCTGACCACGAACCCGCTTAAACTAAAATGGTTTGCATCTACGGAGTCCCTATCCTTCCATTCCCATCCTATTCATGGATTTATCTAGTTGCCCCTTAAATGTCACTATTGTACCTGTTCCCACCCCCTCCCCGGGCACCGTGTTCCAGACAATTCTCCAGACATTTCCTGACAGAAGAACATGGAAGAGAGTATTTCTCGGGTGCGTGGGGTCCTTGATTTTGCTGTCTGCTTTTCCGAGGCAGAGGGAAGTGTAGGAGGGTCAATAGATGGGAGGCTCATTTAGAACATAGAACATAGAACATAGAACACTACAGCACAAACAGGCCCTTCGGCCCACAAGTTGCGCCGATCATATCCCTACCTACCAGGCCTATCTATAACCCTCAATCCCATTAAGAACATAAGGACATAAGAAATAGGAGCAGGAGTAGGCCATCTGGCCCTTCGAGCCTGCCCTGCCATTCAATAAGATCATGGCTGATCTGTCGTGGCTCAGTTCCACATTCCCGCTTTCTCCCCATAACCCTTAATCCCCTCTCTTATCAAAAACCCATCAACCCGCGTCTTAAAATATTTAGCGAGGCAGCCTCCACCACTTCAACGGGCAGAGAATTCCAGAGATTCACCACCCTTTGAGTGAAGAAGTTCCTCCTCAACTCTGTTCTAAACTGCCCCCCCTTTATCTTGAGGCTGTGCCCCCTAGTCCTACTGTCCTTTCTAAGCAGGAAGAATCTCTCTACCTCTACCCTATCCATCCCTTTCATCATCTTATACGTCTCTATAAGACCCCCCCTCATCCTTCTAAACTCCAACGAGTACAGACCCAGTCTATTCAGTCTCTCTTCATAGTCCAGCCCCCTCATCTCCGGTATCAGCCTAGTGAACCTCCTCTGCACTCCCTCCAAGGCCAAAATATCCTTGCGCAAGTGCGGCGACCAAAACTGCACACAGTACTCCAGCTGCGGCCTCACCAGTGCCCTGTACAGTTGCAGCAAGACCTCCTTACTTTTATATTCTATCCCCCTCGCTATGAAGGCCAGCATCCCATTCGCCTTCCTGACCACCTGCTGCACCTGCAAGCTGGGTTTTTGCGACTCATGCACAAGGACCCCCAGGTCCCTCTGCACCGTCGCCTGCTGCAGTTTTTTGCCCTTTAAATAGTAATCCCTCCTACTATTATTTCTACCAAAGTGGATAACCTCACACTTGCTAACATTGTACTCCATTAAATCCCATGTACTCATCCCGAAGTCTCTTAAAAGACCCCAGCGAGTTCGCCTCTACCACCACCGACGGCAGCCGATTCCACTCACTCACCACCCTCTGAGTGAAAAACTTACCCCTGACATCTCCTCTGTACCTGCTCACCAGCACCTTAAACCTGTGTCCTCTCGTAGTGACCATTTCAGCCCTGGGAAATAGCCTCTGAGAATCCACCCTATCCATTCCTCTCAACATTTTATAAACCTCTATCAGGTCGCCTCTCAACCTTCGTCTCTCCAGGGAGAAGAGTCCCAGCTCCCTCAACCTATTTGTGTGATGGATTGGGCTATGTTCCTTTGTAGTTTTTTCTTGTCTTGGTTGGAGCAGGAGCCGTACCGAGCTGTGATACATCTGGAAAGGAACGATTTCTGAGGTGCATTTGTAAAAAGTGGTGAGCGTCGTTATTGTATTAGTCTGTGAGGTTTCTGAGCACGTGTGGGCTTTAGTGGGTTTTTAATCTGCAAGAAAATATTCTGCATGCAGACCTGTTGCGCTGGTGCTCCTGTTTTTAGTGTTATTACTGTCGTACTGTCGTAAAGGAGGGTAGGAGGAACTATGAAGCTGGGCTAGCGCTTAATATAAAAAAGGATAGCAAGAGTTTTTATAAATATATAAAAAGGAAGAGGCTGGCTAGGGTGAACGTTGGTCCTTTAGAGGATGAGAAAGGGGACCTAGTGGTAGGGGATGGGGATGTGGCTAAGGTATTGAATAACTTTTTTGTTTCTGTCTTCACGGAGGAGGACGTGAATAATTTGCCGGGTGTTAGCGATGGAAAGGTGGTCGGACTGGAGGGTCTTAATGACATTACTGTTACTAGAGAGGCGGTGCTCGACAGACTGGAGGGGCTGATTGTGGACAAGTCCCCAGGACCGGATGGAATGCATCCGAGGGTTCTGAAAGAAATGGCGGAGGTGATAGTGGATGCCTTGGTGGTTATTTTCCAAACGTCGCTGGATTCCGGGGAAGTGCCGGAAGATTGGAAAACGGCTAATGTTACGCCGTTGTTTAAGAAGGGTGCCAGGCAAAAGGCAGGGAATTATAGGCCGGTTAGTTTAACGTCTGTGGTCGGTAAAATGTTAGAATCCATCATTAAGGAGGAAATTGCGAGGCATCTTGAGGGGAATTGCTTGATAGAGCAGACGCAGCACGGTTTCATTAAAGGGAAGTCGTGTCTGACAAATTTACTGGAGTTCTATGAGGATGTGTCCAGGGCAGTGGATAGAGGAGAGCCGGTGGATGTGGTCTTTCTGGATTTTCAGAAGGCGTTTGACAAAGAGGTTATTGCAGAAGGTCGAGGGACATGGAGTTGGGGGTAGGGTGTTAGCGTGGATAGAGGATTGGTTGTCAAATAGGAGGCAGAGAGTGGGGGTCAACGGGTGCTATTCGGATTGGCGGATGGTGACTAGTGGAGTGCCCCAGGGGTCGGTGCTGGGGCCTCAGCTATTTACCATTTATATAGATGATCTGGAGGAGGGAACCGAGTGTAGGGTGTCGAAATTTGCGGATGACACCAAGATTGGGGGAACGGCAAATTGTGCGGAGGGTGTGGAGAGTCTGCAGAAGGATCTAGATAGGCTGGGCGAATGGGCCAGGAAATGGCAAATGGAATTTAATGTTGGCAAGTGTGAGGTGGTCCACTTTGGAAGGAAGAATGGTAGGAAGGACTATTACTTACGTGGCGAAAAACTGCAGCAGGCGACGGTGCAGAGGGACCTCGGGGTCCTTGTGCATGAGTCGCAAAAACCCAGCTTGCAGGTGCAGCAGGTGGTCAGGAAGGCGAATGGGATGCTGGCCTTCATAGCGAAGGGGATTGAATATAAAAGTAGGGAGGTCTTGCTGCAGCTGTATAGGGCATTGGTGAGGCCGCAGCTGGAGTACTGTGTGCAGTTTTGGGCGCCGCACCTGCGCAAAGATATTTTGGCCTTGGAGGGAGTGCAGAGGAGGTTTACTAGGCTGATACCGGAGTTGAGGGGGTTGAGCTATGAGGAGAGGCTGAATAAACTGGGCTTGTACTCGTTAGAGTTTAGAAGAATGAGGGGAGATCTCATTGAGACGTATAAGATAATGAATGGGATGGATAGGATAGAGGTGGAGAGACTCTTCCCGCTCAAAAAAGACAGTAGGACTAGGGGGCACAGCCTCAAGATAAAGGGGGGGGCGTTTTAGAACGGAGTTGAGGAGGAACTTCTTCACTCAAAGGGTGGTGAATCTCTGGAATTCTCTGCCCGTTGAAGTGGTGGAGGCTGCCTCGCTAAATATTTTCAAGAAGCGGGTTGATGGGTTTTTGATAAGAGAGGGGATTAAGGGTTATGGGGAGAGGGCCGGAAAGTGGAACTGAGCCACGACAGATCAGCCATGATCTTATTGAATGGCGGGGCAGGCTCGAAGGGCCAGATGGCCTACTCCTGCTCCTATTTCTTATGTTCTTATGTACTGAGTTAATTATTGTTACACTACTTTTTATTTAAATAAAGATCATTTTTCAAACAGTGTGTTCGACCACCTTATTAATGGTTCCAGTGTACCTTTGCATCATTAATTCTGAAATTATAGTGTCCGCCACTCTATACAGTTGTCCCAAAAGGCCCACCAATGCTTAATATCGGTTTACCTAATCAGTAATCTGTAAACTGTCTATGCTTTATATGCTCTGTCTGAGGCCAGAACTCTCCATTCACCTGACGAAGGGACTAACCCCGAAAGCTTGTGCGTTTACTATCAAATAAATCAGTTGGACTAAAACCTGGTGTTGTCAGACTTTTTACTGTAATATCGGTTTAACAGAACTTCCTTGCTTTTGTGTTCTACAATCCTATTTATAAAACACAGGATGTCATATGTTTTATTAATCGCGCTCTCAATTAGTCTTGTAACCTTGAATAATTATTGCATGTTTACACCCAAGCCCCTTTTTCCCCTTCCCCCACCCCTCTTTAGGATGGCACAGTGGGTTAGCACTGCTGCCTCACGTTGCCAGGGACCCGGGTTTGATTCCAGCCTCGGGTGTGCCTTCTCCCCATGTCTGCATGGGTTTCCTCCGTGCGCTCCAGTTTCCTCCCATAATCCTAAAGACGTGTGGGTTTCGGTGCATTGGCCCTTCTAAATTGATGCTTGTTGTCCCAAGGTAAAGAACAAAGAACAAAAACAGCCCAGGAAACAGCCCAGCAGAGTGCCTCAAGGATCTGTTCTGGGACCCTTGCTGTTTGTCATTTTCATAAATGACCTGGATGAGGAAGTGGAGGGATGGGTAAGTAAGTTCGCTGATGACACTAAGGTCGGTGGTGTTGTGGATGGTCTGGAAGGATGGCAAAAGTTGCAGCAGGACATAGATAGGATGCAGGACTGGGCGGAGAAGTGGCAGATGGACTTCAACGCGGATAAATGTGTAGTCGTCCATTTTGGCAGAACCAACGGGATGAACGAGTACACTATCAAGGGCAGAAGTCTGAGTAGTGTTGAAGAGCAGAAGGATCTTGGGGTCCGGGTCCACAGGACTCTTAAATCGGCCTCGCAGGTGGAGGAGGTGGTCAAGAAGGCGTATGGTGTACTGGCCTTCATTAATCGAGGGTTTGAGTTTAGGAGTCGGGAGGTAATGCTGCAACTTTATAAGACCCTTGTCAGACCCCACTTGGAGTACTGTGCGCAGTTCTGGTCGCCTCACTACAGGAAGGATGTGGAAGCTATTGAAAGGGTGCAGAGGAGATTTACAAGGATGTTGCCTGGATTGGGAGGCATGCCTTATGAAGATAGGTTGAGGGAGCTGGGACTCTTCTCCCTGGAGAGACGAAGGTTGAGAGGCGACCTGATAGAGGTTTACAAAATGTTGAGAGGAATAGATAGGGTGGACTCTCAGAGGCTATTTCCCCGGGTTGAAATGGTTGCTACGAGAGGACACAGATTTAAGGTGCGGGGAGGGAGGTTCAGAAGTGATGTTAGGGGTAAGTTTTTCACTCAGAGGGTGGTGAGTGAATGGAATCGGCTGCCGTCAGTGGTGGTGGAGGCGAACTCGCTGGGGTCTTTTAAAAGACTTCTGGATGAGTATATGGGGTTTAATGAGATTGAGGGTTATAGATAGGTCTGTAGGTTGGTAGGTGTTGATGTGATCGGCACAACTTGTGGGCCGAAGGGCCTGTTTGTGCTGTAGTGTTCTATGTTCTATGTTCTATGAAACAGGCCCCTCGGCCCAATGAGCCCGCGCCACCATTTTAACATTATTCAGTCTGCCTTGTTGTCCAACGAAATGGGTCGTACGAGGGCTGCTCTTGGATGTTTTGAGAATAGCCTAGTGCTTCATGTCGTTAGTGTGCGCCTAAACTGGACCAGATACTGGGCAAGACGACAGCTCAGTGACTATCACTGATTGCTGTGCAGACACATGGATTTGGGCCGGTGTCTGTGGGAGTTTGCGCATTCTCCCCGTGCTTGCGTGGGTTTTCTCCGGGTGCCCCGGTTTCCTCCCACACCTCAAAGATGTGCTGTTAGGCTGATTGGTGTAATAAATTGTCCCTAAATTAGTTTCCCTCAATGTGGATGGCCATAATCATAGACAAGGGTCATGGGTGGAGAGGGGGACCGGTAATGTTAAAATGTGTAGGTTAGGGGGATTAGTGGGGTAAATAGGTGGCTCTATGGGGTTAGGGCCAGGGTAAAATGCTGTGTTGGAGAGTTGGTGCTGACCCGATGGACTGAATGGCCTCTTTCTGCACTGTAGGAATTCTATATATTCTTTATTTTATATTGTCGCTCTGTGTTTCCAGTCTTGGTGTCCCCTCAGAATCCTTGGCTGCATCACATCCAGTTCCAGTAATTTAAAAACTTTAAATACAGACTCCTTACCAAGCGTCTGAACCATATCCTTTCCATCTTGTCCTAAGTAGCATCTCCATCTTTGGTAAAGACAGGCGCAAAATATTTATTTAGTTCCTCAGCCACGTCCACAGTCTCCAGGCTTTATTGTCTAGAATCAGCCCTATTCCTCCTTTTACCTGCCTCTTATTAGTTGCCTGCCTACACAAGACTGTCGGTTTATATTTTATGTTGGCTGCCAATCTCTTCCTGTACTCTCCCTTTGCTTCTCTTATTTGCTTCTTCAATTCCCTTCTTAACCTTATAGATTATAACAGTCTGCAGGTGCAGCAGGTGGTCAGGAAGGCGAATGGGATGCTGGCCTTCATAGCGAGGGGGATTGAATATAAAAGTAGGGAGGTCTTGCTGCAGCTGTATAGGGCATTGGTGAGGCCGCAGCTGGAGTACTGTGTGCAGTTTTGGGCGCCGCACTTACGCAAAGATATTTTGGCCTTGGAGGGAGTGCAGAGGAGGTTTACTAGGCTGATACCGGAGTTGAGGGGGTTGAGCTACGAGGAGAGGCTGAATAAACTAGGCTTGTACTCGTTAGAGTTTAGAAGAATGAGGGGAGATCTCATTGAGACGTATAAGATAATGAATGGGATGGATAGGATAGAGGTGGAGAGACTCTTCCCGCTCAGAAAGGATAGTAGGACTAGGGGGCACAGCCTCAAGATAAAGGGGGGTGGTTTAGAACAGAGTTGAGGAGGAATTTCTTCACTCAAAGGGTGGTGAATCTCTGGAATTCTCTGCCCGTTGAAGTGGTGGAGGCTGCCTCGCTAAATATTTTTAAGACGCGGGTTGATGGGTTTTTGATAAGCGAGGGGATTAAGGGTTATGGGGAGAGGGCGGGAATGTGGAACTGAGCCACGACAGATCAGCCATGATCTTATTGAATGGCGGGGCAGGCTCGAGGGGCTAGATGGCCTACTCCTGCTCCTATTTCTTATGTTCTTATGTTCTTATGTATAATATCCTCCTGACCTCAGTTATGTGTTTCTCATCTTAATCTCTTATCACTTTCATCGTGCAGGATGTTCCGGATTTCTTTGCCTCATGTTTCCCCTCCCTTCAGTGTCACAAGAGGCTATTCAGCCCATCGAGTTTGCACTGACTCTAGAACAAAGAAATTTTCCCAAAAATATACTTTATTCATAAAAATCTCAAATAAACCATTGCAAATCTGCAGGGCTTTGAACTGCAAACAGTGCAGAATTAAAACATTTTTACAGTTCTATACAAATTACAGTCAGAACATTTCAATACTTAAAACTCTAAACGTGCCTCAATGAACAAAGAAAATTACAGCACAGGAACAGGCCATTCGGCCCTCCAAACCTGCACTGACCATGCTGTCCCACTGAACTAAAACCCTCTACTCTTCTGGAGACCCTATCCCTCTAATCCCCATCCTATTCATGGATTTGTTAAGATGTCCCTTTGTGGTAATATATAAACAGGGCCTAGTTTTAAGGCTGATAAAATTGGATATCCTAAATTAAAGAATTGGGCATATTAAAAATCAAACACAGTCAAACCTCGGGCAGGCCAGTTGTACAATACCCAAACCTGTCTGGGTCTGACTCATCAATCTCCCATCAAAGGTCGCTGCACCCTACTGATACTTAGCAGGAGATCATTGCACCCCATTGGAATGAACCGGCCTATTGTTAGAAGCCCAGATCGGGCCAGACTTCCTGTCACCGAGAGTTCCTGCAGTTGGTTTAATCCAATACCAGGTTACATGTAAGCAGCAGCGTGGAGATGGACACCTGGGGACGGACCCTGGTGTCCTGTCTGACAGACATCAAGAAACCCACTGGGTATCGGAACCCTCTCCTGGGACCTCATTGGCCGGAAGCCAGAGAAGTTTCTGGAAAGGCGAGCAGGCAGGGGATAAAGGAACACATTTTCAGACACCAGAAGCGAAGACTCAATGAAGGAGGTGACCCTTGACCCTCCGGAAGGCTGACCAGAGAAGGAAGAAGCTGCCATCGAGACTCACCTTCGTGACCACAGACCAGAGGGACTCAGAGAATCGAGCCTGCAGTTTTAACCAAACCATCTTTGCGGGTAGTATATCTGATTTTGGGGTATCCTCTTGTCTTACGTGGGTAATTTAAGGGTTAGTAGTGTTATTGTTAATAAACTTGTTGAACTTTTACTTGTGTTTGTCCTTTGTCCGTCTTGCAAATACGGGCACCGGGGAGTAAGCAAACTGTTGAAAGTATCTGAGAATTAACAAGTACAACGCCATAAAATTCACTATCTTATCTGCTTTCACTACCTCCCCCAGCAGCGAGTTCCCACCACCCTCTGTGTAAAACATTTGTTTCATACATTTCCTTTAAACCTTGCTCCTCACACCTTAAGCCTATACCCTCTTTTCCCCCGGGGAAAAAGCTTCTGACTATCCACTCTGTCCACGCTCCTCATAATCTTGTAGATTTCTATCAGGTCTCCCCTGCAAGATCTGTCATTCCAGTGAGAACAAACCAAGTTTCTCCAACCTCTCCTCATAGCTAATGCCCTCCGTACCAGGCAACATCCTGGTAAATCTTTTCTGTCCCCTCTCCAAAGCCTCCACATCCTTCTGGTAGTGTGGGTGACCCAGAATTGAACACTATATTCCAAGTGTAGCCTAACTAAGGTTCTATAAAGCTGCAACATGACTTGCCAATTTTTAATCTCGTTGCACCGGCCAATGAAGGCAGGCATGCCGTATGCCTTCCTGACTACCTTCTCCACCTGCATTGCTACTTTCAGTGACCTGTGTACCTGTACACCCAGATCCCTCTGCCTATCAATATTCTTAAGGGTTTTACTGGATATTTCCCATCTCGATGCATTACCTCACATTTGTCCAGATTAAACTCCATCTGCCATCTCACTTCCCAAGTCTCCAACTGATCTATATCCTGCTGTATCCTCTGATGGTCCTCATCGCTATCCGCAAATCCACCAACCTTTGTGTTGTCCACAGACTTATTAATCAAACCAGTTACATTTTCCTCCAAATCATTTATATATATTACAAACAGCAAAGGTCCCAGCACTGATCCCTGAGGAACGCCACTTGTCACAGCCCTCCATTCAGAAACACACCCTTCCACTGCTACCCTCTGTCTTCTTTGACTGAGTCATGATGTGGGTATGCCGGCGTTGGACTGGCGTAAACAGAGTGATAAGTCTGACAACACCAGGTTTTAGTCCAACCAATTTATTTGATAATAGACTCACAAGCTTTCGGGGTTAGCCCCTTCGTCAGGTGAATGGAGAGTTCTGGCCTCAGACAGAGCATATAAAGCACAGACAGTTTAGAGATTACTGATTAGAATGCGAATCCTTACACCTAACCTGCTGTTCAAGTCCTAAAGTGACTGATAATTATCAGCCACTTCAGGTCTTGAACAGGGCTGATAATTATCAGCCACTTCAGGTCTTGAACAGGGCTGATAATTATCAGCCACTTCAGGTCTTGAACAGGGCTGATAATTATCAGCCACTTTAGGACTTGAACAGCAGGTTAGGTGTAAGGATTCGCATTCTAATCAGTAATCTCTAAACTGTCTGTGCTTTACATGCTCTGTCTGAGGCCAGAACTCTCCATTCACCTGACGAAGGGGCTAACCCCGAAAGCTTGTGAGTCTATTATCAAATAAATTGGTTGGACTAAAACCTGGTGTTGTCAGACTTTTCACTTTCTTTGACTGAGCCAGTTCTGTATCCACCTTGCCAGCTCTCCTCTGATCCCGATCGACTTCACCTTCTGCACCAGTCTGCCATGAGGGACCGTGTCAAAGGTGCTCCAGTTAGGTGGATTGGCCAAGCTAAATTGCTTCTTAGAACATAAGAACATAAGAAATAGGAGCAGGAGTAGGCCATCTAGCCCTTCGAGCCTGCCCCGCCATTCAATAAGATCATGGCTGATCTGTCGTGTCTCAGTTCCACATTCCCACCCTCCCCCCATAACCCTTAATCCCCTCTCTTATCAAAAACCCATCAACCCGCGTCTTAAATATATTTAGCGAGGTAGCCTCCACCACTTCAACGGGCAGAGAATTCCAGAGATTCACCACCCTTTGAGTGAAGAAGTTCCTCCTCAACTCTGTTCTAAACCGCTCCCCCTTTATCTTGAGGCTGTGCCCCCTAGTCCTACTGTCCTTTCTGAGCAGGAAGAGTCTCTCCACCTCTATCCTATCCATCCCATTCATCATCTTATACGTCTCAATGAGATCTCCCCTCATTCTTCTAAACTCTAACAAGTACAAGCCTAGTTTATTCAGCCTCTCCTCATAGCTCAACCCCGGCATCAGCCTAGTAAACCTCCTCTGCACTCCCTCCAAGGCCAAAATATCCTTGCGTAAGGGTCCCAACATGTGTAGGTTAGGGGGATTAGTGGGTTAAATGTGTGGCTATGGTGATACGGTGGGCAGTGGGATCTGGGTAAGATGCTCTGTTGGAGAATGGCTGCAGTCTCGGTGTTCGGAGAAACAATGATGGGAAGTGGGATATAACAGGGGATGGAAAGATGGATCGGTGGAAGAAATGAAAATAAATGGATAGAATTAAAAATGGGGTGAAAGTGAAGGAGGGAGTTGACAGTCTGAATTTGTTGAACTCAGTGAGGGAATGGGCTTAACTGGAAGATGAGGTGTTGCCCCTCCAGTTTGCGTTGGGCTTCACTGGAACATTGCAACAGGCTAAGGACAGAGAATGGGTTAAAAAAAATGGTTCTCTCAACCTGCCCAGCCACCTTCAATGATTGTACACATATATCCCTGGAGCACTCTCTTCCTGCCAACCTCTTTAGAAATCTACCCTTTATTTCATCTTGTTCTTCCAATCAAAATTCCACTTATTTTTCAAAAATATTCTTTATTTGTAAAATGTGTAAAAGTACATTAAATAACAGTTGATATTTGACATTACATAAAGTACAATACAGATCAGTTAATTCAATCATTGCAGATGACACCAAGATTGGTGGCATAGTGGACAGTGAAGAAAGTTATCTGGGATTGCAACGGGATCTTGATCAGTTGAGCCAGTGGGCTGACAAATGGCAGATGCAGTTTAATTTAGATAAATTTGAGGTGATGTATTTTAGTTGATTGAACCAGGGCAGGACTTACTCAGTTAATGGTAGGGTGTTGGCGGAGAGTTACAGAACAAAGCGATCTAGGGGTACATGTTCATAGCTCCTTGAAATTGGAGTCACAGGTAGACAGAGTGGTGAAGAAGGCAGTTGGCATGCTTGGTTTCATTGGTCAGAACATTGAATACAGGAGTTGGGACGTCTTGTTGAAGTTGTACAAGACATTGGTAAGACCACACTTGGAATACTGTGTCCTGTTCTGGCCACCCTATTATAGAAAGGATATTATTAAACTAGAAAGAGTGCAGAAAAGATTTACTAGGATGCTACCGGGACTTGATGGATTGAGTTATAAGGAGAGGCTGGATAGACTGGGACTTTTTTCTCTGGAGCGTAGGAGGCTGAGAGGTGATCTTATAGAGGTCTATAAAATAATGAGGGGCACAGATCAGCTAGATAGTCAATATCTTTTCCCAAAGGTAGGGGAGTCTAAAACTAGAGGGCATAGGTTTAAGGGGAGAGGGGAGAGATACAAAAGGGTCCAGAGGGGCAATTTTTTCAGAGTGATGAGTGTCTGGGACAAGCTGCCAGGGGCAGTAGCAGAGGCAGGTACAATTTTGTGTTTTAAAAAGCATTTAGACAATTACATGGGTAAGATGGGTTTAGAGGGATATGGGCCAAATGTGGGCAATTAGGATTAGCCTAGGGGTTAAAAAAAAGGCAGCATGGACAAGTTGAGCCAAAGGAGCTGTTTCCATGCTGTAAAGCTCTAAGACTCTATGAATCCAGTGCATGAGGTACCTCATGTCAGTTGCCTTTAAAATTTGTTTATTCGTGTCACGGGTAGGCTTATATTAACGCTGCAATGAAGTTACTGTGAAAATCCCCTAGTCGCCACACTCAGGTGCCTGTTCGGGGAGAACGTGCAAACTCCTCACAGTCACCCAAGGCCAAAATCAAACCCAGCTCCCAGGTGCTGTGAGGCAACAGTGCTAAGGGATGGGGTGTATTATTGACCGGAATAATCACATTTTAATTTGATGTTTCTTAAGTTGCCTTTGTTTTTGTTCGGGCTGTTCCCTTTCCTTTTGGGGAGCTGCCCCTCTTTGTCCTAATTTAGTTTGAGTTTGTTTTTCGGTTTGACCTTAAAGGAGGGAGACAACAGTGTTAACCACTGACTAAGTCTGGTCAACCTTCGCTCTACTCCTGTCATTGGGCAATCACAGAACAGAATCATTGAATCCCCACAGTACAGAATAAGGCCATTGGGCCCATTGAGTCAGCACTGACTCTCTGATAGAGCATCTTACCTAGCCCCTTTCTCCCACCTTATCTCCGTGACCTCACACAATAATAATCCTTCCTAAGGTACAGGGACCAAAAACAGCACACACAATTCTAAAGGAAGAGGAATAATCCAGGATAGTGCTGGAGCAAGGCAACTTTGAGCAAGCTGTTCCCAGTATACCTTCAAATTCAACCTTTTACTCCTGTTCCTAAGACTGGACTCTTAAATGCTCTAATAACACTACCGTCTAATTAAGCTGACCTTTTTCTACACCCAGCTATGACTGCAACATTACATTCTGCACTCTCTCCTTTCCCTCTCCTCTGTATACTCTATGAATGGTATACTTTGTCCGTACAGTGCGCAAGAAACAATACTTTTCACTGATACTAATACATGTGACAATAATAAATCAAATCAAAATCAAAGAGAATTAACAAACACACAGCTGTGTTGTGTTTCCTTTCACTTTGGAGATTGGTGGCACTGTGGTTAGCACTGTTGCCTCACATACCAGGGACCTGGGTTTGATTCCCAACTCGGGTCACTGTCTGTGTAGAGTCTGCACATTCTCCCCGTGTCTGCGTGGGTTTCCTCTGGGTGCTCTAGTTTCCTCCCAGTCTGAAAGATGTGCGGGTTAGGGTGCATTGGCCATGCTAAATTCTCTCACTGTGTAACCCAAACAGGAGCCAGAGTGCGGCAACTAGGGGATTTTTCACAGTCACTTCATTGCGGTGTTAATGTAATCCGGCTTGTGGCTATAATAAAGCTCCGCTATGGGCTGACTGCGCCCCCTGCTGCGTTAATGGGGAACTGCAGCCTGTCCGCCTCGCCTGCGGCATGTTGGGGGCGGGGCGGAAGGGGGAGGGGGCGGGAGTGAGGCCCTTCTTTTTGTCCTGATTGGACAAGAATGATGTCAATCATATACCGGCGCTGCTGCTGATTGGAGGAGAAACGTGTCAATCAAAAGGTGGGCAGCGGCTGAGTAAACAGAAACCTGGTAAGAAATCTGATAACAGGTTAAAGTCCAACAGGTTTATTTGATAGTAAAAGCCACTGGCTTTCGGGGTTTGACCCTTTGTCGGGTGGGTGGAGAGTTCTGGAGGGTTAAATAACTGTTAAATAACCCGGTCCAACACCGACCGGCAGCTGCTGAAACCTGACAGAGCCCGCCATCTGATTGGGCAA
Organism: Carcharhinus amblyrhynchos; assembly: GCF_965287045.1. Classification (NCBI taxonomy): domain Eukaryota; kingdom Metazoa; phylum Chordata; class Chondrichthyes; order Carcharhiniformes; family Carcharhinidae; genus Carcharhinus; species Carcharhinus amblyrhynchos. Next base: position 19,080,905 of record NC_137358.1, read on the forward strand.
GCGGGCTGTCAATTAACCGTGGGCGGGACCAAAGCGAGACCCGGATGTTCGGAGCGCGCATGCGTTGAGCTTTGGCAGTTGCCCGGTGGATGTGGCGAACGGGAGCGGGAGTGAGGTGAGGGGGTGAGGGAGAGGGGGTGAGGGAGGGAGGGGGTGAGGGAGGGAGGGAGGGGTGAGGGAGAGGGGGTGAGGGAGAGGGGGTGAGGGAGGGGGGGTGAGGGAGGGAGGGAGAGGGGGTGAGGGAGGGAGGGAGGGATGAGGGAGGGGGGGTGAGGGAGAGGGGGGTGAGGGAGGGAGGGAGGTGTGGGGGAGAGGGGGTGAGGGAGGGAGGGTGAGGGAGGGAGGGAGGTGTGGGGGAGAGGGGGTGAGGGAGGGAGGGAGGGGGGTGAGGGAGGGAGGTGAGGGGGTGGGGGTGAGGGAGGGAGGTGAGGGGGGTGAGGGAGGGAGGTGAGGGGGTGGGGGTGAGGGAGGGAGGTGAGGGGGGTGAGGGAGGTGAGGGGGTGGGGGTGAGGGAGGGAGGTGAGGGAGGGGGTGAGGGGGGTGGGGGTGAGGGGGGTGGGGGTGGGGGAGAGGGGGTGGGGGAGAGGGGGTGAGGGAGGGGGGGGGTGAGGGGGGTGGGGGAGAGGGGGTGGGGGAGAGGGGGTGAGGGAGGGGGGGGGGTGAGGGGGGTGGGGGTGGGGGAGAGGGGTGGGGGAGAGGGGGTGAGGGAGGGGGGGAGGTGAGGGGGGTGGGGGAGAGGGGGTGAGGGGGGTGGGGAGAGGGGGTGAGGGGGGTGGGGGAGAGGGGGTGAGGGGGGTGGGGGAGAGGGGGTGAGGGAGGGAGGGAGGGGAGGGGGGTGAGGGAGGGGGGGAGGTGAGGGGGGTGGGGGAGAGGGGGTGAGGGAGGGGGGAGAGGGGGTGAGGGGGGTGGGGGAGAGGGGGTGAGGGAGGGAGGGAGGGGAGGGGGGTGGGGGAGAGGGGGTGAGGGGGGTGGGGGAGAGGGGGTGAGGGAGGGGAGGGGGGTGGGGGAGAGGGGGTGAGGGAGGGAGGGGAGGGGGGTGGGGGAGAGGGGGTGAGGGAGGGGGGTGGGGGAGAGGGGGTGAGGGAGAGGGGGAGGGGGGGTGGGGGGGGTGAGGGAGGGGGGGGTGGGGGAGGGGGAGTGGGAGTGGGAGGGGGGGGTGGGGAGGGAGGGGGAGATTGGAGCGGTTCCGGTAAATGGGGATTTCTTCATTAATTATTATTGTTTTTAAGTTGAGAAACTCCATGAGTTTTAGTGACACTCGGGGCTGGTTCAGCCTCAGCTGTCAGGGGCGGGAGGGGAGGGGAGGGGAGGGGGGAGCAGAGGCCGTAGATTTCAGGAGTTTGGGTAAATAATTTGGTGCTCGGGTAATTGTGATGAGAGAGAGGGAGATGGGAGCAGGATTCAGGGACAGGGTTCAGTAATTCAGGGATCAGTGACGGGGTTCAGTAGCGTCCAAAGCAAATGGGGATAATCGAAGGGAAAGGATTGACCAGGGTGTTGGCAAAGGAGCAGTGGGATATCCCCACTGCAAATATGATGGGCTGAATGGCCTCCTGTTGTCAGACACTTTGTGACATTCCTTCATCACCAGTGGGATTTTTGAGTACAGGAGGGGGTAAAGTCTTCCCTCAATTCTGTGCGACCGCGCCTGAAATTTTGTGGGCTGTTTTTGGCCCCCCGCCTTCCTCAGGGAGGATTATTATTGTGGGGGGTTATGGAGATAAGGTGGGGGAAAGGGCCTGGGGTAAGATGCTCTGTCAGAATCAGTGCTGACTCGATGGGCCAAATGGCCTTATTCTGTACTGTAGGGATTCAACGATTCAATTCTGTGATTGCCGAATGACAGGAGTAGAGCGAAGGTTTACCAGGCTTGTGTAGTGGCACTGCTGCCTCGCAGTGCCTGGGACCTGGGTTTGATCCTGGCGACTGTGAGGAGTTTGCACATTCTCCCCATGTCCGTGTGGGTTTCTTCCAGGTGTTCCAGCTTCCTCCCACACTCAAGGTTAGGTAGATTTAAAATGCTAAATTGCCCCCTTAGATTAAGCAGGTAAATACAGGGGGATGGTAGCCTGGGTAAGATCGTCTCTCAGAGAGTCAATGCATACTCAGTGGACTAAATGGCCTCCTTCTGCACTGTTGGGATTTAATGGTCTTCTCCTTATTGATGGGATGTGGGTGTTGCTGGCTGGGGCAGCGTATATTGTCCATTCCTGAGAGCATTTCAGACTCTCATGTAGGCTAGATCGCATAAGGGTGACAGATTTCCTTCCGTAAAGGGCATTTGTGAACCAGATGAGTTTTTATGACAATGGTTTCGTAGTCATTAAAGTTTTTATTCCAGATTTTTATTGAATTCAGATTTTACCATCTGCCATGGTGGGATTGAAACCTGGGTCCCAGAGTATTATCTCTGGATTGCTAGTCCAAAGACAATATCACTACACCACCACCTCCTTTTTAAAGCAGAGCCTGAGTTAAGAAATGTGCTTTTTAAATCTTGACCTTGATCTTGCCAATGAATTTGCATTCGTTTTTCCCACATTTAAATAGGTTTTTACCTAAATCCTGCAGCCAGCCAAGGAAATGTCCTTCTTTTCGAAATGGATGTCCACAGCAGCTAAAAAAGGTGAGAGTTGGTGGGGACCCTGATCTGTGGGTGAAACTTGGGAAAGTGATCCGTTCATCAGCGCCCAAGAACTGTAATTTCAATTACAGTTTTTTAAAACTTTTTTTATTTTTTATTTCAATTCAAATCAAATCAAATCCAATTCAGAGTCCCAACAAGTTGGGACATTCCCGATCCAAGCTGACAAGACAGGGCTCTCACCTCCTGTCTTGGGCTTGATCTACATGATCCAAGCTGATGGGAGTAGGTGTAGCTCCTGCTCCAAGGCTTGATCTCATTTGCATCTTAGCCAAAAGGCCCAGATGCCGCTTTAAAAATTGCGTCAAATGAAGCTGAAATGTAACCGAATGACTTCAACCAAGAGTAGCATGTCGATAGTACACTTGATCTTAGCCAAAAGTCCGATACAGTTATTTACATTGAGAGGGGGCTTGGTTACAAAAGATGGAAGTTGGTTATTGTTGGAAGAAAGGCTTGTATTTTTATAGCACTTTTCACAACCGCTTGGATTACTTTTAAAAATGCCGTCACTATTGTAATGTAGGAAACGCGGTAGCTAATTTGCCTCAGAAAACACTCGCAAACAATGTGATACTAGCAGGCAGTTTGTTTCAGTAACTTTGGTTGAGTAAGAAATATTTACAAGGACACTTGGCGAAAAGCCCCTTCTGTACTTCCGTGGGAGCCTTCAAGCCACTGGAAAGGTTAGACAGCCTCAGTTAGAAGTCCCATGTGACAGTCTGCACCCCTGGTAACGTAGCCCTGCTATATTTGCATTGGAAAATCGAGATGGTGCCACAATGTGACGATTTTTTTTGTCCCCACCATATCCTCTAATTCTACCTTTACCCTCGTTTTAAAACTTACTTTAACTTTTTTAAACTCTAATAATGTTGTTTCAATCTCTTATCGTCTTTTAAGTTGATCTTTCTCTACATCTTTCCTAATGACTGTAACACGACATTCTGCACTGTCTCCTTTCTTTCTCTATGAATGGTATGCTTTGTCTGTACAGCGTGTAAGAAACAATACTTTTCACTGTAGCTCAATACATGTGACAATAATAAATCAAATCAAAATCACTGGAGGAGCGTTGGCTGAATTGTGTGCTTAAGTCAAGATGATGCAGTGTTAGTTCTTTGAGAAGGTGACCAAAAAGGTGGATGAGGGTAAAGCAGTTGATGTGGTCAAGTAGATTTCAGTAAAGCATTGATCGGGGGCTGAGTGTAGGGTAATAAAATTTGCTGATGACACGACGATGAGTGGAAAAGCAAATTGCGTAGAGGGCGCGGAAAGTCTGCAGAGGGATCTGGATAGGCTGAGTGAGTGGGCGAGGACCTGGCAGATGGAGTATAATGTTAGCAAGTGTGAGGTTATCCACTTTGGTAGAAATATTAGTAGGAGGGATTATTATTTAAAGGGTGAAAAGCTGCAGCATGCTATGGTGCAGAGGGACCTGGGGGTCCTTGTGCACGAATCGTAAAAAAACCAGTCTGCAGCAGGTGATCAAGAAGGTGAATGGGATGCTGGCCTTTATAGCGAGGAGGATAGAATATAAAAGCAGGGAGGTCTTGCTGCAACTGTACAGGGCACTGGTGAGGCCGCAGCTGGAGTACTGTGTGCAGTTTTGGTCCCTGTATTTGCAAAAGGATATATTGGCCTTGGAGGCGGCACAGAGAAGGTTCACCAGGCTGATACCGGAGATGAGGGGGTTAGCTTATGAAGAGATGTTGAATAGACTGGGTCTGTACTTGTTAGAGTTTAGAAGGCTAAGGGGGGGATCTTATAGAGACTTACAAGTGAAGGGGATGGATAGGGTAAAGGTGGAGAGATTCTTCTGGCTTAGAAAGGACAGCAGGACTAGAGGGCACAGCCTCAAAATAAGGGGGGTGCAGTTTAGTTCGGAGTTGAGGAGGAACGTCTTCTCTCAAAGGGTGGTGAATCTTTGGAATTCTCTGTCTGTTGAAGTGGTGGAGGCTACCTCACTAAATATATTTAAGTCACAGGTAGATAGGTTTTTGATAGACAAGGGAATTAAGGGTTATGGGGAGAAAGCAGGAAAGTGGAACTGATCCACTTCAGATCAGCCATGATCTTATTGAATGGCGGGGCAGGCTCGAAGGGCTAGATGGCCGACTCCTGCTCCTATTTCTTATGTTCTTAGAAGATACGGAGGTATGGGATTGAAGGTGATTTTGCAGTTTGGATCAGATATTGGCTAGCTACAAAAAGACAGAGGGCGATGGTTGATGGGAAGTGTTCATCCTGGAGTTCAGTTACTAGTGGTGTACCGCGAGGATCTGTTTTGGGGCCAATGCTGTTTGTCATTTTTATAAATGACCTGGATGAGGGCGTAGAAGGATGCGTTAGTAAATTTGCAGATGACATTAAAGTCAGTGGAGTTGTCGACTCCACAGGTTGCAGGTTACAGAGGGACATAGATAAGCTGCAGAGCTGGGCTGAGAGGTGGCAAATGAAGTTTAATGCGGAAAAGTGTGAGGTGATTCACTTTGAAAGGAGTAACAGGAATGCAGAGTACTGGGCTAACGGTAAGATACTTGGTAGTGTAGATGAGCAGAGAGATCTCGGTGTCCATGTGCATAGATCCCTGAAAGTTGGCACCCAGGTTGATTGGGTTGTTAAGAAGGCGTACAGTGTGTTAGCTTTTATTGGTAGAGGCATTGAGTTTCGGAGCCGCAAGGTCATGTTGCAACTGTACAAAACTCTGGTGTGGCTGCACTTGGAGTATTGTGTACAGTTCTAGTCGCCACATTATAGGAAGGATGTGGAAGCATTGGAAAGGATGCAGAGGAGATTTACCAGAATGTTGCCTGATGTGGCAGGAAGGTCTTATGAGGAAAGACTGAGGGACTTGAGGCTGTTTTCATTAGAGAGAAGAAGGTTAAGAGATGACTTAATAGAGGCATATAAGATGATCAGAGGATTAGATAGGGTGGACAGTGAAAGCCTTTTTCCTTGGATGGACGTGGCTAGCACGAGGGAATGTAGTTTTAAATTGAGGGGTGATAGATATAGGACAGATGTCAGAGGTAGGTTCTTTACTCAGAGTAGTAAGGGCGTGGAATGCCCTGCCTGCAACAATAGTGGACTCACCAACATTAAGGGATTTAAATGGTCATTGGATAAGCGTATGGATGATATTGGAATAGTGTAGGTTAGATGGGCTTTAGATTGGTTTCACAGGTCAGTGCAACATCGAGGGCTGAAGGGCCTGTACTGCGCTGTAATGTTCCATGTTCTACTACTGCCAGAGTCCCGGGTTCAATTCTGGCCATGAAAGACCATGTAGAGTTTGCGTGTTCTCCTTGTGTCTGCGTGAGTTTCCTCCGGGCGCTCTGCGTCTTCCCATAGTCCAAAAATGTGCAGGTTAGTTGGATTGGCCATGGTAAATACTCAAGGTTACAGGAATAGGGTGGCAGAGGGTCTGGGTGGTTGCTCCTTTGGAGAGTTGATGCAACCTTAATGGGCCAAATGGTCTCTTTTTGCACTGTAGAGATTCTATGGAATGGGGCATAGTCCTGACTCAAAGATGAGAATGTTACAACCTGAACCACTGCGCTCACCATAGCACTGGGACGTGCCTCTTTAATCCACTGATTCCAGTTAAAATCAATCTGGTTCAAGCTGATAAAGGTAATAGAACAAAGAACAAACAAAGAACAACACAGCACGGGAAACAGGCCCTTCGGCCCAACGAGCCCGCGCCGCCGTCCCACTGTCTCAGTGTCCTATTCATGATTTTAGTCTACGCCTAATGTGCGAGGATCAGGGAGGTCCAATTTAGGGACAATTTAGTACCCAATCAATCAGCCTAAAAGCACATCTTTGGGGATGTGGGAGGAAACCGGAGCACCCGGAGGAAACCCACGCAACCACGGGGAGAACGTGCAAACTCCCACAGACACAGGCCCAAATCCATGTGTCCGCACAGCAACAGAGATAGTCTCTGAGCTGTCATGTTGCCCTCGAGATGGTCCAGTTTAAGCACACTAACGACATGAAGCAATAGGCAACTCCCGAAGCAACGTCCAAGAGCAGCCCACTACAACCTGCCGCATGCATGCCCCTTGCTGGACTTAAATGCCTGTGGAGACAAAAAATTCATTATTAAACAGGCAAAGACTGTAACATCCCTAAGGCAAAACGTATTCCCAAGCCTACAATGTTTAGCAAGGCCTACTATATCCCCCTATATGTAGCCCGCTCATGTGGCTGTCTAAGTGACTCTTAAACAACCCTAGCGTGCCTGCTTCCACCACCTTACTCGGCAGTGCATTCCACACCCCCACTACCCTTTGCGTGAAAAACTGCCCTCTAATATTTGTCTTATACCTAGCCCCCCTCACCCTAAGCTCGTGACCCCTCGTTCTATCCATTTCTAATAACGGAAAAAGCTTACCACCATTTACTCTATCTATCCCCTTCATAATCTTATAAACCTCTATTAGATCCCCCCTCAGCCGACGTCTCTCAAGGGAAAACAGCCCAAGTTCATTCAATCTTTCCTCGTAAGACAGCCCTTCCATACCAGGCAGCATCCTGGTAAATCTCCTCTGCACTCTCTCCAGGATCTCTACATCCTTCCAGTAGTACGGCGACCAGAACTGGACGCAGTACTCCAAGTGAGGCCTAACCAACGTTCTATACAACTGCAACATCAGACTCCTACTCTTATATTCTATACCTCTTCCTATGAAGGCTAACATACCATACGCTTTCCTCATCACATTCTGCACCTGCACCGACACCTTCAGGGACTTGTGCACTTGCACCCCCAGGTCTCTCTGCGTATCTATACTCCGGATAGTTCTACCTTTTATCGTATAACTCCCCTCCACATTATTCCGGCCAAAGTGCATCACCTCGCATTTCTCCGGATTAAATTCCATTTGCCATCTATCTGCCCAATCTACCAGCCTGTCTATGTCCTGTTGCATTGCCAGGCACTGCTCCTCAGTACCCGCCAATCCAACCATCTTAGTGTCATCAGCAAATTTGCTGATCACACCACCTACCCCCTCTTCCAAGTCATTAATATATACCACAAATAGAAGAGGTCCTAGTACCGAGCCCTGCGGCACACCACTGGTGACAGACCTCCAATTGGAAAAGGAGCCATCCACTACTACTCGCTGTCTCCTCCTCCCAAGCCAGTTCTCCACCCATCTACATACCTGGCCTTGTATCCCATGAGCCTTCACCTTTTCTATCAGCCTACCATGAGGGACCTTGTCAAACGCCTTACTGAAATCCATATAGACGACATCAACGGCTTGTCCTTCGTCAACCGTTTTTGTCACCTCTTCAAAAAATTCCACTAGATTCGTAAGGCACGACCTCCCTGTAACGAAGCCATGCTGCGTATCCCTGATCAGATTGCAGCGCTCCAGATGTTCATACATCCTATCCTTGAGGATCCTCTCCATTAGCTTGCCTATAACTGAAGTCAAGCTCACCGGCCTATAATTCCCTGGGTTATCCCTCTGACCCTTCTTAAACAACAGTACTACATTTGCAATGCGCCAATCCTCTGGGACCTCACCTGTGTCCAAAGAAGAGACAAAGATTTGCGTCAGAGGCCCAGCAATTTCATCCCTCGCCTCCCTCAGCAGCCTGGGATAGATGCCATCAGGCCCCGGAGATTTATCCGTCTTTATACTGTCTAAAAGTCCCAACACCTCTTCCCTCGTGATGACTATTTCCCTCAACGGATCCTCAAACTCCTCAAGCACAGCACCAGACACCAGGCCCCTCTCCTGCGTGAATACCGACGCAAAGTATTCATTCAGGATCTCCCCCATTCCCCCAGGCTCCAAGCATAGTTCCCCTCCTCTGTCCCTGAGAGGACCAATCTTCCCTCTAACCATCCTTTTATTTCTAACATAGGAGTAAAATGCCTTAGGATTTTCTTTAATCCTACCCGCCAAAGCCATTTCGTGGCCCCTTTTTGCCTTTCTGATGCCCCTTTTAAGTTCTCTCCTACATTCTCTGTATTCTTCTAACGCTATCTCTGTCCTCAAATGCCTAGATCTAATGTACGCCTCCCTCTTCCTCCTGACCAAGTCCTCAATATCCCTAGTTACCCACGGCTCTCTAATCCTACCCTTCCCATCCTTCCTCTTGACCGGCACATGTCTTTCCTGCAAAGATTTTAGTTTTCCCTTGAGAGACTCCCACATACCCAGCGTCGACCTGCCATCAAACAGCTTACCCCAGTCCGTATCTTTAAGATCCTGCCTAATCCGGTTGTATCTAGCCCTCCCCCAGTTTAACACCCTCCCCTTAGGACAGGTTTCATCTTTATCCATTAATATCTTAAACCAGACAGAGTTGTGGTCACTGTTAGCCACATGCTCTCCTACTTCAACGTCAACCACCTGCCCAGGCTCATTCCCCAGAACCAAGTCCAGTATAGCCCCCTCTCTGGTCGGGCTATCCACATACTGCTCCAGGGATCCTTCCATTACACACTGTACAAATTCCTCCCCGTCAGCACCCTCTGATCTCGGCACCTTCCAGTCTACCCCGGGGAGATTAAAATCTCCCACTACCACCACCCTATTCTTCCTGCACTTATCTAGAATGTCCCTACTTATCCCTTCTTCCACAGCCCTCGGGCTGTTGGGCGGTCTGTAGTACACACCCAACATAGTAACATCTCCCTTTCTATTCCTCAACTCCACCCAAAGCGACTCGATTCCTATATCATCTATACCTCCCTCCCTCTGCACTGCTATGATGCAATCCTTAACTAACAACGCCACTCCCCCACCTCTCAGCGACCCACCCCTATCACGCCTGAAGCACTTATACCCGGGAACATTCAACTGCCAGTCCTGCCCTTCCTTTAACCAAGTCTCTGTCACCGCCACCACTTCCAACTTCCTTTCGAACATTATTGCCTTCAGTTCATCTGTTTTGCCAGTCACACTCCTAGCATTGAAACACATGCACCGAAGACCCTCAGAAACAATCCGATCCTTCTTCCTACCCTCCGGGCTTACCCTATCCCCAATCCCAGTTCCGTCCACCTCCCCACCCCCCCTCCATATTAGTTTAAACCCTGCCGAAACACTCCAGCTAACCTTCCAGCTAAGATATGCACGCCCTTCCCAGTTAACTGTACCCCATCCCTCTTGTATATTTGCCCCTCTTTCATAAAGACTTCCCAGTGGTCTACGAATCTAAAACCCTCTGCCCTACACCAATCCTTCAACCACGCATTGAGTTGGAGTATCTCATTATTTCTAGCCCTGCTAGCCCCAGGCACCGGCAGTAGCCCAGAGAACGCCACCCTGGAGGCCCTACATTTCAGCTTAGCCCCTAACTCCCTGAACTGCCTACATATGTCCCCCCTGCACTTTGTTCCTACATCCTTCTCTCCTACGTGCACTATCACATCAGACTCAGTCCCTCCACCCTCCAAAATTCCCTCTACCCTTTCTGAAACATCCTGTACCCCTGCTCCAGGGAGGCAGACTACCATCCTGGAGTCCCGCTTTTGCCCACAGAACCGCCTATCAATCCCTTTGACTCTCCCATCCCCCACCACTATCTCACACCCTGCACTCTTCCCTTCCTCCGAGGTATTCTGATCTCCCTCCCTTGCCTTCTCTACCCCAGCTGTCACCCCACCCTTGATATTCCGGGGTAATTCCTCCGGGGCGGTCCTAGTGCCAATGTCAGCATTGTAAGGATGATATCAGAAATGTGTGGATTATCCATATCAGGAAATGATAAATTGGCTGGATCTCTTTCGTCATTAAAAAAAAAGAATGTCAGTGTGAATTATGTGCTCTTTGGAGTGTGGAGGAAACCCACACATATACAGGGTGAACGTGCAGACCCTGCACAGACAGTGACCCGAGGCCAGAATTGAACCCAGGTCCTTGGTGCTATGCAGCAGCAGTGCGAACCACTGTGTTGCCTTTATTAAATAAATGTATTGCTTAGTTGCATTCACTGCAGTGGTGGGATTTGAACCTCTGTTCCCATAGTATTAGCCTGTGCCTCGGCCTTGCTAGTGTAATGACGCTACCACTACACCACTTTGCTTTACTGATGTTCATTGTCCTCTCCACTTATTCTTCCCACACAGGTCTCTGCCGTGAACTGAGCTTCACAGTTCCATGGGGCCACATTGCGGCCAAGGCTTGGGGCCATCCTGATGGGCCGCCAGTATTATGCCTGCATGGTTGGGCAGATAATGCAAACACTTTCGACCGACTTATTCCATTGCTTCCAGAAGGTGAGTACTGGGCTACGTTAAAATCATGACAGGCAGTTCAACTTTAAGACAATCCAAAAGAACATTGATTCTTAACCCCAGAGGGTTGGATTGGAGGCCCCTGCCTCAGCTCGTCTGCTTCGGAAACCCTCATTTTTTTTACCTTTCTTGTCCCTAGACTTGACTATTCCAGTGTTCTCCTGGCTGGCTTTCCCCACACACCTGTCTTGCTCTGTAGAAACATATAAAATAGGAATAAGCCATCCAGTCCTTGGAGCCTGCTGTGCCGTTCAGTATAATCATGGCTAATCTGCTAACTCAAAGATCTGCTTTAGTGGCCCACTAGATGGCAATCCCTTGTGGTAAAAGATTCCTAATTCTCATCACTCTGGGTAAAGCAGACCTGAATTCAATACTGGATTATCAGTGACTTATGACCCCTAGTTTTGATCACCTACACAAGGAGGAAACATCTTCACTACATCTGCCCTGTGAATCCTCTTTGTAATCTTAAAAATCTCAATAGATCCCCCACAGGCCTCTCTTTTCTAGAGAAAAGAGCTGCAGCTGGTTTGAACTTTCCTGGTGGTGGAATCCTTCAGTTCGCTGGTAGCAGGGAGATGGTGATGTAATGGTAATATTGCTGGTCTAAAAATCCAGCAACCCAGACTATTGCTTTGGGGATGTGATTTGACATCCCACCACTGCAGCTTCTGGAACTCAAATCGAATGAATAAAATCTGGAATTAAAAGCTGTTGAGACTGCGGCAATCACTGCAAAAGCACCAATTTCCTTTTCCTTTAGGGAAGGAAATCTGCTGTTCTTCCTCAGTCTGGCCTGCATCAGACTCCAGAGCTACAGCAACGTGGTTGCCTCTGAACTGGCCTAGCAAGCCACTAAGTTCAAGGGTAGTTAAGTTTAATTTTATTTATTAGTGTCACAAATAGGCTTACCGCAACAAAGTTACTGTGAAAATCCCCCAGCTGCCACACTCTGGCGCCTGTTTGGGTATGCTGAGGGAAAATTTAGCAAGGCCAATACACCTAACCAGCACATCTTTTGGACTGTGGGAGGAAACTGGAGCACCCGGAGGAATCCCGGGGATAATGTGCAGACTCCGCTCAGAGAGCCCCTGGCGCTGTGAGGCTAACTAGAGATGGGCAGCAAATGCTGGGCCAGTCAGCGATTTGCACATCCCATGAAAGAGTAAAATAAAAATAAATATCAGCCTGGTGAATCTATTGCAGTTACAGAGGCATGGACATGAGCTGAGCCTTTTTCTGAGTTGATATTGTGCTCCAGGATTTGACCGGAGCTGGGCTGACAAAGTGATCTACGCTTCACGGAGGAAAATGATTCTTCTGCAGAGACAACGTGTGCTGACTGTTCTTTCCTCTTTCAGAGTTGTATTATGTGGCGTTGGATTTTCCTGGTCATGGTATTTCCTCACACCGGCCCCCTGGTGTACCCTATTACTTCACTGAATACATCACTGACGTACGGAGAGTAGCAGATTGTAAGTTTCAGATCTGCGAGTGGGATTTACTGGATTTGGGTGGTGGGGGGGATGTTAAATCTGGTCTTGAGAACATTATTCGTCCACTCAGCTGCTGTTGGTTCCTCGTTGCGGATGCATATAGCTGAGGCAATAAGAACAGAAAGTGCTGGAACTGCTCAGCAGGTCTGGCAGCAGCTGTGAGAGAGAAAGGTTTTGAGCCCAGTATGACTCTTCTTCAGAACTGCAGGGGGAGGGGTACATGGAGCAACAGCAGAGGACAGATTAGAGGCCAGGAGAGATTATGTTCCAAAGATGTTATAGATGTTTGCAACATGGAAACATGCCTTTCGGCCCAACTTGTCCATGGTGCCCTTTTGTTTAAACCCTGAAGCTAGTCCCAATTGCCCGCATTTGGCCCATAATCCCTCTATACCCATCTTAACCATGTAACTGCTTTTTAGAAGATAAAATTGTACCGACCTCTACTTCCACCTCTGGCAGCTTGTTCCAGACACCACCTTCTGTGTGGAAAACATTGCCCCTCTGGACACCTCTCCCCTCTCACCTTAAACCTATGTCCTCTAGTTTTAGACTCCCCTACTTTTGGGAAAAGATAATGACTATGTAGCTGATCTATGCCCCTCATTATTTTACAGCCCTCTATAAGGTCACCCCTCAGCTTTCTATGCTCCAAGGAAAAAAGTTCCAGTCTATCCAGCCTCTCCTTATAACTCAAACCATCAAGTCCTAGTAGCATCTTAATAAATGTTATTTGCAATCTTTCTAGTTTAATAATATCATTTCTATAATAGTGACCAGAACTGTACACAGTATTCCAATTGTGGCCTTACCAATGTCTTATACGACTTCAACACGATGTCCCAACTCCTGTATTCAATGTTCTGACCAATTAAACCAAGCATGCCGAACGCCTTCTTCACCACTCTGTCCACCTGTGACTCCACTTTCAAGGAGCTATGAACCTGTACCCCTAGATCTCTTTGTTCTGTAACTCTCCCCAGCGCCCTACCATTAACTGAGTAAGTCCTGCCCTGGTTCGATCGACCAAAATGCATCACCTCGCATTTATCTAAATTAAACTCCATCTATCAGACAGGGCTTTAAACTAATTAGAGGGGGGGAGGGTGCGAGGGTAGGTGACGCTACGAGGTCTAAAGTTAAGGATAGGGTACAGGTAAGGGAAGAGGCCAAGGATGTCCCAATTGGTGGCGTTACGGCAAATAGGGTCCAGGTGAAGGCTGGGATGAAAGCGCTTTATCTGAATGCACGAAGCATTCGGAATAAAGTGGATGAGCTGGTGGCGCAGATCGACACAAATGGATACGATCTGGTGGCCATTACAGAGACGTGGCTGCAAGGTGACAGGGACTGGGAGATGAATGTACAGGGCTATCAAGTGTTTAGGAAGGATAGGCAGGAGGAAAGAGGGGGTGGCGTAGCTCTGCTGATTAAGGATAGTATCAAGGTGGTAGCAAGGGATGATATCGGAGCCAAAGAGCAGAACGTGGAATCGTTGTGGGTGGAGATTAGGAACAGCAAAGGGAGGAAGACGCTGGTGGGTGTCGTCTATAGGCCCCCGAATAATGATCTGGAGGTGGGGCGGGCTGTTAACACGCAAATAAGTGCGGCGTGCAGGAATGGGACGGCAGTAGTTATGGGAGATTTCAATCTGCATATTGATTGGTCGACCCATGTTGGACGAGGTGGGCTCGAGGAGGAGTTCTTGGAATGCTGCCGGGATAATTTCCTTGAACAGTGTGTGTTGGAGCCGACGAGGGAGCGAGCTATCTTGGATCTGGTGCTATGTAATGAGGCGGGTAGAATTAGGGACCTTGCGGTGAAGGATCCTCTTGGAGAGAGTGATCATTGTATGGTGGAGTTTCTGGTGCAGATGGAGGAGGAGAAAGTGGGTTCCCGGACACGCGTCCTTTGTTTGAATAGAGGGGAGTATGGTAGGATGAGAGAAGAATTGGCGAATGTGGACTGGGGGAGTGCGTTGGAAGGTAGGTCTGCTGAGGAGCAGTGGAGGATCTTTAAGGAGATCTTTCTTGGTGCTCAGCAGAAATTTATTCCGATGGTTAGAAAGGACAGTAGGAAGAGAGGTAATAAGCCGTGGATAACGAAGGAGGTGAAGGAAAGTGTTAAATTAAAAGCGGAGGAATTTAGAGTAGCTAAGAGTAGTGGGCGAGAAGAGGATTGGGAAAGGTTTAAATGTCAACAAAGATTGACAAAGAAGTTGATAAAGGAGGGTAGGAGAAGCTATGAGGCTGGGCTAGCACTTAATATAAAAAAGGATAGCAAGAGTTTTTATAAATATATAAAAAGGAAGAGGCTGGCTAGGGTGAACGTTGGTCCTTTAGAGGATGAGAAAGGGGAGCTAGTGGTAGGGGATGGGGATATGGCTAAGGTCTTGAATAACTTTTTTGTTTCTGTCTTCACGGAGGAGGACGTGAATAATTTGCCGGGTGTTAGCGATGGAAAGGTGGTAGGAATGGAGGGTCTTAATGACATTACTGTTACTAGAGAGGTGGTGCTCGACAGACTGGAGGGGCTGATTGTGGACAAGTCCCCAGGACCGGATGGAATGCATCCGAGGGTTCTGAAAGAAATGGCGGAGGTGATAGTGGATGCCTTGGTGGTTATTTTCCAGACGTCGCTGGATTCCGGGGAAGTGCTGGAAGATTGGAAAACGGCTAATGTTACGCCGTTGTTTAAGAAGGGTGCCAGGCAAAAGGCGGGGAATTATAGGCCGGTTAGTTTAACGTCTGTGGTAGGTAAAATGTTAGAATCCGTCATTAAGGAGGAAATTGCGAGGCATCTTGAAGGGAATTGCTTGATAGGGCAGACGCAACACGGTTTCATTAAAGGGAAGTCGTGTCTGACAAATTTACTGGAGTTCTATGAGGATGTGTCTAGGGCAGTGGATAGAGGAGAGCCGGTGGATGTGGTCTTTCTGGATTTTCAGAAGGCGTTTGACAAGGTACCTCACAAGAGGTTATTGCAGAAGGTCAGGGGACATGGAGTTGGGGGTAGGGTGTTAGCGTGGATAGAGGATTGGTTGTCAAATAGGAGGCAGAGAGTGGGGGTCAACGGGTGCTATTCGGATTGGCGGTTGGTGACTAGTGGGGTGCCCCAGGGGTCGGTGCTGGGGCCTCAGCTATTTACCATTTATATAGATGATCTGGAGGAGGGAACCGAGTGCAGGGTGTCGAAATTTGCTGATGACACCAAGATTGGGGGAAAGGCAAATTGTGCGGAGGGTGTGGAGAGTCTGCAGAAGGATCTAGATAGGCTGGGCGAATGGGCCAGGAAATGGCAAATGGAATTTAATGTTGGCAAGTGTGAGGTGGTCCACTTTGGTAGGAAGAATGGTAGGAAGGACTATTACTTACGTGGCGAAAAACTGCAGCAGGCGACGGTGCAGAGGGACCTCGGGGTCCTTGTGCATGAGTCGCAAAAACCCAGCTTGCAGGTGCAGCAGGTGGTCAGGAAGGCGAATGGGATGCTGGCCTTCATAGCGAAGGGGATTGAATATAAAAGTAGGGAGGTCTTGCTGCAGCTGTATAGGGCATTGGTGAGGCCGCAGCTGGAGTACTGTGTGCAGTTTTGGGCGCCGCACCTGCGCAAGGATATTTTGGCCCTGGAGGGAGTGCAGAGGAGGTTTACTAGGCTGATACCGGAGTTGAGGGGATTGAGCTATGAGGAGAGGCTGAATAAACTAGGCTTGTACTCGTTAGAGTTTAGAAGAATGAGGGGAGATCTCATTGAGACGTATAAGATGATGAATGGGATGGATAGGATAGAGGTGGAGAGACTCTTCCCGCTCAAAAAAGACAGTAGGACTAGGGGGCACAGCCTCAAGATAAAGGGGAGGCGGTTTAGAACGGAGTTGAGGAGGAACTTCTTCACTCAAAGGGTGGTGAATCTCTGGAATTCTCTGCCCGTTGAAGTGGTGGAGGCTGCCTCGCTAAATATTTTTAAGAAGCGGGTTGATGGGTTCTTGATAAGAGAGGGGATTAAGGGTTATGGGGAGAGGGCGGGAAAGTGGAACTGAGCCACAACAGATCAGCCATGATCTTATTGAATGGCGGGGCAGGCTCGAAGGGCTAGATGGCCTACTCCTGCTCCTATTTCTTATGTTCTTATGTTCTTATCATTTGTCAGCCCACTGGCCCAATTGATCATGGAACATAAAACAAAGGAAGTGGTTATGATTGTATTAACAACTAGAGCTTTGATCCAGGGTTGATGTTAATAGCAGAGTAAAGATCAGCATGTCTGAAAGCAGCATTTTGCTGGGCTGTTCCAGTATTTTTTATCATTATTTCAGATTTTCAGCATTCTGTTTTGATGTTGCTCATGATGTGGGTATGCCGGCGTTGGACTGGCGTAAACACAGTAAAAAGTCTGACAACACCAGGTTTTAGTCCAACCGATTTACCTGACGAAGGGACTAACCCCGAAAGCTTGTGAGTCTATTATCAAATAAATCGGTTGGACTAAAACCTGGTGTTGTCAGACTTTTTACTTTGATGTTGCTGAGGCATGCAGATTGGCAGAACTCAGAGTCAAACCACTTTCTGTGCTGATGGGTTTGGGAAAATCAGTCAACTTTTGATCACTAGGGAAGTGGACAGTTGTCATTGGTTTGTATTGTTATGATGGTCAAGGTTCAGACATGAAGCAAGTCTGCTTTGATGAGGTACCAGAGGATGATTATCCCAGCACATGTTACAGTAATGTGGCTGTGCCACTGGTCTGGCTATCCAGAGGCCTGGACCAAATGGATTTGCATTTATATTGTGTCTTTCACAAACCCAGGACATCCCAAAGTGTTGTAATATCACTGAGGTACCTCTGACATGCAGTAAAGAGATATACAGCCTAGAAACGGGCCCTTTGGCCTAACTCATCCATACCAACCAGGTTTTCTAAACTGAACCAGTCTGTGTTTGGCCCATATCCCTCTAAACCTTTCCCATCTGTGTCCCTGTCCAAAAGTTTTTAAAATGTTGTAATTGTACCCGC
Organism: Carcharhinus amblyrhynchos; assembly: GCF_965287045.1. Taxonomy (NCBI): domain Eukaryota; kingdom Metazoa; phylum Chordata; class Chondrichthyes; order Carcharhiniformes; family Carcharhinidae; genus Carcharhinus; species Carcharhinus amblyrhynchos. Next base: position 19,098,327 of record NC_137358.1, read on the forward strand.
CTCTGCCACCACCTCTGGCAGCTCATTCCCTCCATGTGAAAAGGTTGCCTCTCTTGTCTCTTTCAAACCTTTCCCCTCTCATTTCTGGTTTTGGACTCTCCTACCCTGGGGAAAAGACCTTGGCTATTTACCTTGTCTATGCCCCTCATGATTTTATAAACCTCTATATAAGGTCACCCCTCATCCTCCTACACTCCAGGGGAAAATCACCCCGCCTTCCCCAATCCAGCCTCTCATAATTCAAATCTTCCGTAACATCCTTGTAAATTTCCAGTTCACTAACTTCCTTCCTATAGTAGGGCGACCAGAATTGTAAGATATGCTCCATTGGCTTGACCAATGTCTTGTATAGTAGTAACATAATGTCCAAACTCCTGGACCCAGTGCTATGAAGGCAAGTGTGCCAAATGCCGCCTTCACCACCCTGTCTACCTGTGACGCCACTTTCAAGGAGCTATGTACCTGCAACACCAGGACTCCCTGTTCGACAACATTCCCCAGGGCCCTACCCTTAATTGTGTAAATTCCGCCGTGATTTGTCTTGCCAAACTGCAACATCTCACATTTATCTGAATTCCATCTACCGTTCCTAGGCCTACTGGCCCAGTTGATCAAGATCTAGTTGTAGTGTTAGGTAACCTTCCCTATCTACTGCACCATCAATTTTTGTGTCATCTATAAACTTAGAAGGCATGGTTACTATCTTCATGTTCAAATTGTTGTATAAATGATAAACAGCAGTGGACCCAGCACCAACTCCTGTGGCATACTGCTAGTCATGATGTGGAGTTGCGGTGTTGGACTGGGGTAAACACAGTAAGAAGCCTGACAACACCAGATTAAAGTCCAACCGATTTATTTGATAGTAAACTCACAAGCTTTCGAGGTTAAACTCTTTGTCAGGTGAATGGAGAGTTCTGGCTCTTACCCTGGTTGACTTTGGCTCCCGAGGCCAGCTCGAACTGCTCGCAGACCTGGAGGAGCCTGCGAACAGACAAGGGGTCTGAGCAGAAGACAGCCACGTCATCCATGTACAGGGAGGCTTTGACCTGCGTGCCTCCGCTGCCTGGGATTGTCACCCCTTTGATGCCTGGGTCGCTTCTGAGGGCCTGGGCAAAGGGTTCAATGCAACACACAAAAAGGATGGAGGAGAGAGGGCAGCCCTGTCTGACTCCAGACCTGATTTGGAAGCTATCTGTTTCCCACCCGTTGACTGAGACTGCGCTACTGATGTCTGTGTAGAGCAGTCGGATCCAATTGCAGATTCCCTCCCCAAAACCCATTTTGGAGAGCACATCCATCATGTAGCTGTGCGATATTCTGTCAAACGCCTTCTCCTGGTCGAGGCTGATGAGGCACGTATCCACCTGCCTGTCCTGCACGTAGGCGATCGTGTCCCTGAGTAGCGCCAGGCTGTCAGAGATCTTCCTGCCGGGTACAGCACAGGTTTGATCAGGATGGATTACTGACCCCAGAGCAGACTTGACCCGGTTGGCGATGACCTTGGCCAGAATTTTGTAATCCACGTTCAATAGTGAAATGGGTCGCCAATTCTGAATTTCTTCCCTCTCCCCCTTCTGCTTGTAGATGAGGGTAATGATGCCTTTCCTCATGGATTCTGACATCCTGCCCTCCAGGAGCATACTCTCGTATACTTCCAGGAGGTCCGGGCCCGTCAAGTCCCACAACGCCGAGTAAAACTCCGCCGGTAAGCCGTCGCTTCCGGGAGTTTTACCCTTCTGCAAGGACTCGACGGCCTTGGTCAGCTCTTCCAGAGGCATCGGTCTCTCCAGGCTGTCCCGCTCGCCGTCGTCTAAGACCTGCGTGATAGACGACAGGAAAGACTGGGAGGCCGTGCTGTCTGTCGGCTTCAGGTCATACAGTCCCAACCAGGGTAAGGGCGAGGCCATGTTCTTTGGGAACTGGGCCGACAAATCCTTTGTCCCCTTCACCGTCAGGGCAGAGTACCTGAAGGTGCTGGGGATATGGTTCGGAGCGGCAGGGGCATGCATCAAAAACTGGGAGGAGCGCATCGCCAAAGCCAGGCAGAAACTCGGCTTGTGGGAGCAACGCTCGCTCTCCATGACAGGGAAAAACCTGGTGATCCGGTGTGAGGTGCTGTCTGTGTTGTTGTACGTGGCGCAGGTGTGGCCTATCCCCAAATCCTGCGCTGCAGCAGTGACGCAGGCCATCTTCAAATTTATCTGGAGATCAAAGATGGATCGCGTCCGGAGGGAGACGATGCACAAATCTCCAGAGAACGGAGGGAAAAACGTTCCCAACGCCGCCCTCATCCTGATGGCTACCTTTGTGTGCGGCTGCATCAAGCTGTGCGTAGATCCTCGGTACACTAATAGCAAGTGCCACTACTTTTTGAGGTTCTACCTGTCCCGAGTGTTGCGAAGGATGGGTCTGGCCACACTGCCGCAGAACGCTCCGAGTAGTTGGACCGTACCGCAGCACCTGTCCTTCGTGGAGAAATTTTTCCGCAAACACACCTTTGACCACAAGGCGATTAAGCAGTGGTCAGCGCGTAACGTCCTTGGGGCCCTGAGAGAAAAGGAGACGGCGGATCCTGTCGGATGGTTCCCTGAGCAGACTGTCAGTGTCATCTGGCAGAACGCCTCATCACCAGAACTGACAAACAAGCACCAAGATCTGGCTTGGCTGTTGGTGAGAAGGGCACTCCCCGTCAGATCCTTTATGCACGCTCGAGGTCTCAACATCACTGCACGCTGCCCTCGAAGCGGCTGCGGGGCTGACGAGACGGTCGCACACCTCCTTGTGGAATGTGCCTTTGCAAAGAAGGTCTGGAGCGAGATGCAGTGGTATTTGTCGAGGTTCGTCCCGAGCAGCTCGGTGACGCAGGGCTCTGTGCTCTATGGGCTGTTTCCGGGAACGCACACCGAGACAAATATCAACTGCTGCTGGAAGGTCATCAACTTGGTGAAGGACGCACTTTGGTCCGCCCGAAACTTGCTGATCTTCCAGCTGAAAGAACTGTCCTCGACCGAGTGTTGCAGACTGGCACATTCCAAGGTCCAGGACTACGTGCTGAGGGACGGGCTGAAGCTTGGGGCAGCCGCCGCAAAGGCACAATGGGGAAAGGCCACACTGTAAGGCCTTTTAACGGAGGCAGACCGAGGGCCCAGGAACTGCAGAATACCCTCGACCTGCGTAACTGTGTGCCAATCTGAGCACTAACAGCACACAATAATCTATTGAGGCATGTATATAATTTTAAGTGTTGAAATTTGTATAAATGTAATTTGTATAAATGTGTAAAAATGTTTTGATTCTGCATTGTTTGCAATTGAAAGCCATGTAGATTTTCAATAGTTTATTTGAGATTTTTATGAATAAAGTATATTTTTGGGAAAAAAAGGAATGGAGAGTTCTGGCCTCAGACAGAGCATATAAAGCGCAGACAGTTTACAGATTATTGATTATTGATCGGGGCAACTCGCATTCTAATCAGTAATCTGTAAACTGTTCTTAGTATGCTCTGTCTGAGGCCAGAACTCTCCATTCACCTGACGAAGAGTTTAACCTCGAAAGCTTGTGAGTTTGCTATCAAATAAATTGGTTGGACTTAAACCTGGTGTTGTCAGACTTCTTACTATACTGCTAGTCACAGGCCTACAGTCTGAAACACAACCCTCTACTGCCACCCCCTGTCTCCTACTGGGAAAACACAGTAAAAAGTCTGACAACGCCAGGTTTAAGTCCAACTGATTTATTTGATAGTAAACTCACTAGCTTTCAGGTTAGTCCCTTCGTCAGGTGAATGGAGAGTTCTGGCCTCAGACAGAGCATATAAAGCACAGACAGTTTACAGATTACTGATTAGAATGCGAATCTTTACACCTAACCTGCTGTTCAAGTCTTAAAGTGGCCGACAATGTGAGTGGAAGGAGCACTGATCACAGGTTAACGAGATGTGTATTGTCTCCAGACAGGACAGTAAGTGAGGTTTTGCAAACCCAGGCAAGTCATGGGGGTTACAGATAGTGCGACATGAACCCAAGATCCTTGTTGAGACCGTCCTCATGTGTGCGGAACTTGGCTATCAGGGAAGTCAATTTTGTATCCAATTGGCTAGTTCTCTCTGGATCCCATATGATCTAACTTTACTGATCAATCTACCTTGCAGTGCCGTGTTGAAGGCCTTACTAAAGTCCGGGTAAACAATATCTGCTCCACTGCCTTCAACTATTTTCTTAGTCACCCCTTAGAAAACTATCACATTTGTATGACATAATTTGCCACTCAAAGCTGTGCTGACTATCCCTAATCAGTCCTCGCCTTTCCAAGTCATGGTTGTAAAGGCATTGAATCTCCACAGGGCAAGGAATACACCACAAACCTAGCAACTTAATGACCAGATAATGTTTTCTTTAGTGATGTTCGCTGAGGGATAACGTGGCTGTGACATCAAGGAGATCTCCACTGCTTGTCTTTGAATAATGAGATGGATCTTTAACTCCTACCTGAGCTGGGAAAACTTCAGCCCATAGTCCAGGCTGATACGATAAGGCACTGTACTGTCGGAGATTTGAAATGCCTTTCTGCTCTCTCGGATGGATGGAAAAGATCCAGCAGTGCTCTTCAAAAAGGCTCCAACCAAGGTGCTGGAAAATATGCTGTCACCATCCTGGGGGTTACCGTTGACCAAAAACTGAACTAGACTAACCATATAAATATTGTGGTTACCAGAGCAGGTCAAGGGCTAGGAATCCTGTGGCACGTAACCCATCTCCTAACTCCGCAGAGTGTGTCCACCATCTACAAGGTACAAGTCAGGAATGTGACGGAATATCATCTGCTTGCCTGGATGAGTGCAGCTCCAGTAACACTCCAGAAGCTCAACACCATGCAGGGCAAAGCTTGATTGTTGCCACTTTTACAAGCATTCAATCCCTCCAGTGGCACTGCAGAAACTCACCAAGATTCCTTAGGCAGAACCTTCCAAACTCATGACCACTACCATCTAGAAGGGCAGCAAATATTTGGGAACACCACTGAGTCATTCGCCATCCTGACTTGGAAATATATCGCTGTTCCTTCACTGTCACTGGTCAAAATCCTGGAATTTCCTCCCTAACAGCAAGATCGTACCTCAGGTACTGCAGCTGTTCAAGAAGGCACATCACAGTACCTACTGAAGGGCAACGAGGGTTGGGCAATAAATTCTGACCTAGTCAGTGATGTTCACATCCCATAAAATGAATTTTAAAAATCTATGGACCTTGGTCTTGGTGAGGAGTTAAAATTAGCTGGAGGGGAGACTGGAAATTAATGAGAAATTAAAGCTTCTGCTGTGTTTCTAATCTTATTTCATTTTCTTATTACAGCCTTGAACTGGAATAGATTCAGCATTTTAGGCCACAGCATGGGTAAGTGGACATCCTAAATACACTACTGTGTGTCGCTGTACATCCAAATCGCATGTAGTCTTCAGGTGAAGTGGGCTGAGAGACCAGCAGAATACGTACATTTCAAGTGAATCGGAAGATTCCAGGTTCAGGCCCCACTAAGAGAATTGAGCACATAATTCACACTGACATTCTCAGTGCAGAACTGAGGGGAGTACTGCAGGGGCAGAGGTGCTGTTCTTCTAATGGTGCGAATGTTCTGGGGAGCAGGGTTCGAATCACCCCACGGCAGCTCGTGGAATTTGAATTCAGTAAAAAATATCTGGAATTAAGAATCTACTGATGACCATGAAACCATTGTAGATTGGTGGAAAAACCCATCTGGTTCACTGATGTCCTTTAGGGAAGGAAATCTGCTGTCCTCACCCTTTCTGGCCTACATGTGACCACAGAGCCACAGCAATGTGGTTCACTCTCAACTGCCCTCCAAGGGCAACTAAGGAATGGGCAATAAATGCTGACCATTTGGGGACTTTAACTTTACGAATATTGATTGGAATTGCTATAGTTCTAGCTCGTTAGAGGGGCCAGTGTTTGTACAAAGCGTGCAGGAAGGTTTTTTGACTCAGTATGTAGATAGGCCAACTAGAGGTGAGGCTATATTGGATTTGGTGCTGGGAAATGAGCCAGACCAGGTGCTAGACTTGGAAGTTGGTGTGCATTTTGGTGATAGTGACCACAATTCGGTTACGTTCACCTTAGTGATGGGAAGGGATAGGCATGAACCTCGGGCCAGTAGTTTTAGCTGGGGTAAGGGTAATTATGAGGCTATTAGGAGTGAATTAGGAAGCATAGATTGGACTAGGAGATTACAGGGACTGGGAACGTCCGAAATGTGGAGTTTTTTCAAGGAGCAGCTACTGCGAGTCCTTGATAGGTATGTCCTTGTCAGGCATGGAGGAACTGGTAGATCTAGGGAACCGTGGTGCACTAAAAGAGTTGAGTCGATGGTTAAAAAGAAAAAGGAGGCTTATGTTCGGATGAGATTTGAGGGCTCAGGTAGTGCACTAGAAAGCTTTAGATTGGCTAGGAGGGAGTTGAAGAGTGAGTTAAGAAGGGCTAAAAGAGGACATGAGAAGACTTTGGCTGATAGGATTAAGGAGAATCCTAAGGCGTTCTATAGGTATGTCAGGAACAGAAGGTTGGTCAGGGCAAGATTAGGGCCAGTTACAGACAGCAGAGGGAAGTTGTGTGTGGAACCGGAGGAGATTGGAGAAGCATTGAACCAATATTTCTCTTCGGTGTTCACGCAGGGGGACATGAATATAGCTGAGGAGGACACTGGGTTGCAGGGGTGTAAAATAGACAGTATTACGGTTGATAAGGGGGATGTGCTGGATATTCTTGAGGGGCTGAAAATAGATAAGTCCCCTGGTCCGGATGGGATCTACCCTAGGATTCTCTGGGAGGCTAGAGAGGTGATTGCAGAGCCTCTGGCTCTGATCTTCAGGTCGTCATTGGTCTCTGGTGTAGTCCCGGAGGATTGGAGGATAGCGAATGTTGTCCCATTGTTTAAGAAGGGGAACAGAGACTTTGCCGGCAATTATAGACCGGTGAGTCTTACTTCTGTTGTGGGCAAGGTTTTAGAAAAAATTATTAGGGATAGGATTTATAGTTATTTGGAGTGTAATGAATTGATTAGAAATAGTCAGCATGGTTTTGTAGCAGGTAGGTCGTGCCTTACTAACCTTATTGAGTTTTTTGAGAAGGTGACCAAAGAGGTGGATGGGGGCAAGGCAGTTGATGTGGTATATATGGATTTTAGTAAGGCGTTCGATAAGGTTCACCATGGTAGGCTTCTGCAGAAAATGCAGATGTATGGGATTGTGGGTAATCTAGGAAGTTGGATCAGGAATTGGCTATCAGATAGGAGACAGAGGGTGGTGGTTGATGGTAAATATTCATCATGGAGTTCGGTTACGAGTGGTGTGCCTCAGGGATCTGTTTTTGGGGCCACTGTTGTTTGTAATCTTTATTAATGATCTGGATGAGGGTATAGTTGGGTGGATTAGTAAATTTGCTGATGACACCAAAGTCGGAGGTGTGGTAGATTGTGAGGAAGGGTGTCATAGTCTGCAGGGAGACTTAGATAGGTTGCAGAGCTGGGCCGAGAGGTGGCAGATGGAATTTAATGCGGAGAAGTGTGAGGTAATTCACTTTGGTAGGAGCAACAGATGTGTCGAGTATAGGGCTAACGGGAGGACTTTGAATAGTGTGGATGAACAGAGGGATCTAGGTGTATGTATACATAGATCCCTGAAAGTTGGGAATCAAGTAGATAAGGTTGTTAAGAAGGCGTACGGTGTCTTGGCGTTTATTGGTAGGGGGATTGAATTTAGGAGTCGCAGCGTCATGTTGCAACTGTACACTACTCTGGTGCGGCCGCACTTGGAGTATTGTGTGCAGTTCTGGTCCCCACATTACAAGAAGGATGTGGAGGCTTTGGAGAGAGTGCAGAGGAGGTTTACTAGGATGTTGCCTGGTATGGTGGGGAGGTCCTATGAGGAGAGACTGAGGGATTTAGGGTTGTTTTCGTTGGAAAGAAGGCGGCTAAGAGGGGATCTTATTGAAACATATAAGATGATTAGAGGTTTAGATAGGGTGGATAGTGATAGCCTTTTTCCTCGGATGGAGAAAGCTAGCACGAGGGGGCATGGCTTTAAATTAAGGGGGGGTAGCTACAGGACGGATGTCAGGGGTAGGTTCTTTACCCAGCGGGTGGTGAGGGATTGGAATGCCCTGCCTGCTGCAGTTGTAAATGCGCCTAGTTTGGGGGCGTTTAAGAGATCTGTGGATAGGTTTATGGACGAAAAGGGATTGGTATAGGCTAGTGGGTCATTGTTTTTGTAACTGGTCGGTGCAACATCGTGGGCCGAAGGGCCTGTTCTGCGCTGTAATGTTCTATGTTCTATGACTAGGTAGCGATGCCCATGCCTCACAAATGAATCATAACCTCAGGTGAGACATCAAACAGTTAATTGTTCCATGCTGTATTCCCCATGGCAGCGCTCTGCCAATCGGTAGCCACTTGCCAACCAATCAGCACATTCTTCTTATGCAGGATGCAATGTTGTTCTCTTCGCTATTGGTGATTTCATGTGAGCTGTCCTGATGAGTACAAGACACCAAGCTTTGACAGCATGTCCGTTTATTTCAGTAATATTCAAGTTCTGTCTTACCGAATGATTATCTGATATAATGATACTTGATGAGGAGGGGTTGGGAGAAGATTCTTGTGGAATATAAATGCCAGCATGATGCCAGTGGAGCCAAACATTTCTCTGCTGTAAACGCCAGCTAATTCTGTTTCAGCTATTAATGTGTTCTTCACGATTCTTTTTCAGGGGGAAATGTTGCAGCCCTCGTAAGTGCTGAGACTTTAACCATTTTAAAATGAGCTGCAGATTATAAAGCTGTGGTTTAATTTTGTAATTGTCCTTTCTGTTTCTTGCACTAACATGCTTTTATTGCCATATAGTACCTGTGGCGTAATAACCATCATGCGTTGTCGAAATTGCTCAGTTTTTTTCAGAGTCTGGGACTGCGGGTGACCCAGGAAACCCTGAGGGTGGAAAGGCAGTGCTCTTGATCTGTCCTACTGTGGGTTGTTGAGTTTGGTTTTGCCCTCAGCGTTTATTCCAGGTGATTAAGTGGGTGATTCAAATGAAGATTGACAAGCTGTCCAGCTGGCTGTGGGAACAGACCCAGATAAACAAATAATACACAGAACAGTCTGCCTGAGGCAGTGCAGTTTTTTGTTAGATCGTTTTGAACTCTGAGGTTTTGTAAATAGAGAACACCTGGGGGCAGCAGCAGCAGCATTTACTAGTGGAAATTTTCTCGCATCAGTACGTCAGATGATGTGAACACTATCTAAATCATAGAATGATACAGAAGGAAGCCATTCAGTCCGTTAGTCTGTGCTGGCTCTTTGGCAGAGCTAACTATTCAGTCCCATTCTCGTGCTCTTTCCCCATAGCTCTGCACTTTGGCTGCATGGTGACACAGTGGTTAGCATTGCTGCCTGACAGTGCCAGGGATCCGGGTTCAGTTCCAACCACCAGGTGACACTGTGGAGTTTGCACATTCTCCCCAAATCTGCGTGGGTTTCTTCTGGATAGTCCGGTTTCCTCCCGCTTTCCAAAGATGTGCAGCTCAGGTGGATTGATCAATGCTAAATGGTCGTTAATCTCAGGCTGACCAGCAGGGTAAACATATGGGCATAGGGCCTGGGTGGGATTGTAGTCGGTGCAGACACGGTGGACCTATGATTTATGCAATTCTCTTTTGAAAGTTATGTCTGAATTTGTTTCCACCGCCCTTTCAGGCAGCCCATTCCAGATCACAATTTGCAGATATGTGGCTGTACCATGAAATCCCCCATCCAAAACCATCCTGACTTGGAAATACATCGCTATTCCTTCACTGCAGCTGGATCAGAATCCTGGAACTGCCTTCCTAACAGCACTGAGGGTGTACCTGCACCATGTGGACTGCAGTGGTTCAAGAAGGCAGCTCACCACCACCTTCTCAAGGGCAATTAGAGATAGGCAATAATAAAAGTGGCCTAGCTAGTGACACCCAAGACCTGCGAATGAATAAAAATGGCCATGCCATCACTGGTTCATTTGCCCATCAGTTGTAATTTGTAACTAAGGACAGAAGTGTTGGGAAAATTCAGGTGAGGCTGTGTGTGTGAACAGAGAAATGGTTAATGTTTCAAGTTTAGTATAACTCTTCAGAACTGAAGAGAGGTAGGAATGTGCTGGGTTTTATCCTGTTGAAAAAAGAAGAGTCGTATTGGACTTGGAAAAGTTAACTGTGTTTCTGCCTATCCGGATGCTGCCCAATCTGCTGAATTTATCCAGTGTTTTCCATTTTTATTTCAGATTTCCAGCATAGAGCCATTGAACTTTACAACACAGAAACAGGCCTTTTGGCCCTTCTTGTCTGTGCCGAACCATTTTTCTGCCTAGTCCCACTGACCTGCACCTGGACCATATCCCTCCACACCCCTCTCATCCATGAACCTGTCCAAGTTTTTCTTAAATGTTAAAAGTGACCCCGCATTTACCACTTCATCTGGCAGCTCATTCCACACTCCCACCACTCTGTGTGACGAAGCCCCTCCTAATATTCCCTTTAAACTTTTCACCCTTCACCCTTAACCCATGTCCTCTAGTTTTTTTCTCCCCAACCTCAGTGGAAAAAGCCTGCTTGCATTCACTCTATCTATACCCATCGTAATTTTATACACCTCTATCAAATCTCCCCTCGTTCTTCTACGCTCCAGGGAATAAAGTCCTAACCTATCCAATCTCTCTCTGTAACTCAGTTTCTCAAGTCCCAGCAACACCCTTGTAAACCTTCTCTGCACTCTTTCAACCTTATTAATATCCTTCCTGTAACTAGGTGACCAAAACTGCACACAATACTCTAAATTCAGCCTCACCAATGTCTTATACAACCTCACCATAACATTCCAACTCTTATACTCAATACTTTGATTTATAAAGGCCAGTGTTCCAAAAGCACTCTTCAACGACCCTGTCTACCTGTGACACCACTTTTAGGCATCTGCGTCTGCATCTGCAGTACTTTAATTTACTCCTCGAATCTTTGCTGCTGTTAAAGAGAAAGATCCTGGTCTCTCCACATAACTTCGTTTTTTGACAGAAGTCCATTAGTCAGAGAATGCGACACAAGAGGCAACTGTAACCAACTGGAAATTGTTCTTCTGGAGTACAGTGGTTAGCACTGCTGCCTCACAGCACCAGAGACCCGGGTTCGATTCCCGGCTTGGGTCACTGTGTGGAGTCTGCACGTTCTCCTCGTGTCTGTGTGGGGGTTTTCTCCGGATGCTTCAGTTTTACTCCCGCAGCCTAAAGGTGTACAGATCAGGTGAAGTGGCCATGGTAAACTGCATGTGGTTATGGGGATAGGATGGGGGAGTGGGCCTGGGTAAGATGCTGTTTGGAGAATCAATGCACACTCGGTGAGCTGAATGGTCCCCTTCCATATTCTATGATTCTAAGAGTTGTAATATATTGCTCTTTATTTAATAGTGCTCTTTATGTATTTATTTGAGTAATTGTGTCCATGTACATAGCGCATTGGTGACAGTTATAACAGAGTCTCATTCTTGTGTTCTGATTAGCTAACCTCTGCTTTTGTTTGCAGTTCAGTTCAGTCTTCTCTGAGATGGTGGATAAACTCATTATACTGGATGGATATGGGTTTTATCCAATTCCTGCTGTAAGTTTTATTCTTCATTAGATAAATATGAATACATAGGCAAGGTAAAAGTAAGCTGGCAATATGTTCTGTACAGAATAACAGCTGATAGTGCTGTGCACGTGGCTGCTTCCTGCTCTGACACTTCAGCGATATCCAGTCAGGTGCTGTGGGGTCCTGCTGCTTGATTCCCCCGCCCCAGCAGAAACAACCGGTCTCCCAGCAACAGGAGAAGTACAGTGGAATATCACTGGACTAATTATCCCCAGACTAATCCCCTGGAGAGACAGATTCGAATCACATCACAGCAACTATCACCAATTGTCATAAAACCCCGCCTGGTTCACTAATGTCCTTTAGGAAAGAAAATCTGCGGGCTTATCTGATCTGGCCAACATATGACTCCAGATGAACAGTAATATGGTTGACGCTAAACTGCCCTCCTGAAATGGCCACTCCCCTCAAGGGCAGGTAGGGATGGGCAATAAATGCTGGCCTCCCTCGTCCCATGGAAGAATAAATAAAAAGTAACACGAGGGAGTTCAAAAGAACATTGAGGCAATGCTGTCTAGGTTTTCAGAGAGGTTGTCACTCGCAGCTGCAGTGTTTTAGTCCGTTCTGCTGTAACTCAGAGTGGGTAGTTGGACCTCATTGCCAAGCCTTAGCCTGAGAATGCCTCCCCTTGTAGACTGCACTCGACTTCCAATGAATGGTAGAGTCTCCTGGCATCCATTTCCAGCATGTCCTGCTCTCAGGCAAACAAAAACCTATCAATCTCTGTTTTAAAGTTACCAACTGATCTAGCATCAGTTGCCCTTTGCAGGAGAGGGTTCCATCCCCTGACCACCCTTTGTCTGAAGAAGTGGTTCCCAATAAGTAAATAACAAATGTGAGCCCAGGTAGGGATTGGAGTCAGTGGCAACTTTCATTAGGACAGAGGTGATTGGATAGAAATATTGAAAATTATGGTGGGACAGTGTAGAATGAAACAGTATTTCCAGTGAGTCGTGCAGGAGGGGCAGAAGTATAAGATTAAAAGTTTCTAGTTAGAGTACAGGAGAAATCTTTATATATAATGTTAAGCTTTGAAATGCACGTCAAACATCAATGGTTGAAGCACCGACCATGTCAATATTCAAGAACTTGTAGACAGAATGGTTAGCACTGTTGCCTCTCAGCGCCAGGGACTCAGGTTCAATTCCAGCCTCTGGGTGACTGTGTGGAGTTTGCGTGTTCTCCCCATGTCTGCATGGGTTTCCTCCAGATGCTCTGGTTTCCTCCCACCTTGGTTTGATTGCAGCCTTGGGTGACTGTGTGGAGTGTGCACATTTAGGTGGATTGGCCGTGCTAAATTGCCTCTTAGTGTCCAAAGTTGTGTAGGTTAGATGGATTAACCATGGCAATTGCATGGGGTTATGGGAATAGAGCAGAGGGGAAGGCTTGGGCAGGATACTCTTTCGGCGATTTGATGCAAGCTTAATGGGCTGAATGGCCTCTTCTGCACTGTCAGGATTCTGAGTCAAATGGTGAAATCTTTGTATAATTCTCTGATCTGGTGCAGTCTGGCCCAGGTTAATGCCCAGAATGGGAATTGAGTTGGTAAAAAGAATTGTGTGGAAATTGCAACAGGTGATAGCTTCAGTCGTAGTCGTGGAGTCATGGTGTTTTACAGTAGAGAAAAAGACCCTTTGGCCCATAGTGCCTGCTCAGGCCTTCAAACAGCTAACACTTTTAGCTGAGGAAAGGTATGCTTTGATCTTGAACAAACAATTTGACAGCATGAGACAGTTGAGGATTCAAGACAGGGAGTGCTGTGATAGAACTGGTGCCATTAGATAAAGAATGGAAGCTGGGAGTACAGCCACAGATGTCCCCAAGAGAGATCATACAGGAACCTCACACAAGTCCAAATCAACTTAGCCCAACATGGCTTGTGTTACAGCCTGAATCTGACTCATCGGGTGGGTTTTCCAGCCGTGTTCGCACCAAGTTCAGAAAATCCCGCCCGAGGTCAGCGGACCTTTCCGTGCTCCGTTCCCTGTGGACCTTTCTGCGCTCCGTTCCCTGCTCGCTTCGATTCCCGTGGCGGGTGGGATGGGAACATTCCACCCACTGTCGGAGGAAGGGGAAGGGTTTGTTTTAATATGCAGGAAGGAGATGGGGAGAGCTGTTTCTCGTCAGGTTGGGAGTGCCTGTGATAAATTTTCATTCTGAAATACTTTGTCCTGATTCCCAGAATGCTATACAAAGTCAACTTCAGAAAGGAATCGATGAACTTGTAAGGCTGGAGAAGGAGCAGGGTCCTCCCAGAGTGTATACGCCTGATGGAGCTCTAAGGAGGTTGGTACTGGCACTGTGGCAGGAATTAAGAATGAGATTAGAGGGCATGGTCTGCTGTCCTAATCTGCGAGTGTGTTTGTATTTACATAGCACCTATCACAGTTTGGACATCCCAAGAATTCCAGTTATTTCTGAATTACCATCACTGTTGCCCTGCAGGCCCTCACAGCAGCCAGTTTGCACACCTCCAAATCCCTGCATTCTGAAATTTAGAAGGATGAGAGGCAATCTTATTGAAACATATGAGATGCTGATTGGGTGGATACCGGGAGGCTTTTTTTCCATTTGTGGGAGAAACTGGAACTTTGAGCCACTGTTAAAGAATAAGTGTCGGGGGAATTAGGAGGGTAAATAAACAGGGATAGGGCCCAGGTGGGATTGCTGTTGGTGCAGGATCAATGGGCCAAATGGCCTCCTCCTGTACTGTACTGTAGGGATTCTATGAAGTGGTCTACTGTTTAAAATGGCAGAGAAGTTCCCTGGAGGCTCAATGTTCTGTGCAGCTCTCCTCCCCAGCAAGCAAAGAACAACACAGCATGGGAAACAGGCCCTTCGGCCCAACGAGCCCGTGCCGCCATTTTAACAAGCAGTAGAGGCTGGGTCATTGAATTTATTCAAAGCAGAGTGAGACAGCCTTGTGATTGACGAGGGATTTAAGGGATGCAGTCTGCAAAGTGGTGTTAAGACTGCAGCTCGCTCAGTCATGACCTTATTGAAGGGTGGAGCAGGCTCGAAGAGCTGAATGGCCTATTGCTGCTCCTGAGTCTCCTCTGTTCCACCAACAGTAACAAGGGCGATTGGCCAGTTCATCTCTTTTGGGTAATGTTGCTAAAGGTAGGGTTGCTGACTGGGACATAAGGGCAGATAGAACATAGAACATTACAGCGCAGAACAGGCCCTTCGGCCCACGATGTTGCGCCGACCAATTAAAAAGCAATGACCCTCTAACCTAAACCAATCCCTTTCCATCCGTAAACCTATCCACGGATCTCTTAAACGCCCCCAAACTAGGCGCATCTACAACTGCCTCCGCATCCTTCCTATAATGTAATATAATATAATGTAATATAAAGAACTGATCTTTGAGTATGGCTTTTACTTGCATCTGAGCAGGAGGGTGTGTCAGCGAAAAAGACAGCACTCTGACAGTACAGTACTCCCGCAGTATGGCATTGAAATGTTAGCTCAAATTACGTGCTCAGTTGGAGCTCAAACCCACAAACATTTGACATGGGCAGATATTTATTTAATACTGCGAGGTTGAGGCCCTTTCATTCTCCAGCAAGTTTGATTCCTGCCGCAGAGTCGCAAATCTTGCCATCAGTTTGTGATTCTGTCCTACCCACTGAACCTGAACCCTCGGCTGTCCTTGCCGACTTGTCAGATCCTGAGCAGGGCCTCCAACAGTGTACTCCTCCCTGCCCATCAAGACCACTCGCTCCCACTAATATCACCGACCTTGTTCGAATTGAAGAACGATTTGAAAGCAGACAAGGCAATGAAGGGATTTAAACCCAAGGAGGTTGGAGAAGCAAACACCCTTTAGAGAGAAAGAAAAGAGAATCCAGCCTTGGCTGAGCTGGGAGCCAGGGATTTGCAGAGATATCCTAATCTGGAATCATAGAATCCCTACAGTTCATCCCATCGAGCCTGCACTGACACTAATTCCATCCCGTAAGCCCACATATTTACCCTGCTAACCCCCCTGACACGAAGAGGCAATTTAGCATGGCCAATCAACCCAACCCACACATCTTGGACTGTGGGAGGAAACCAGAGCACCCGGAGGAAACCCATGCAGACATGAGGAGAATGTGCAAACTCCACACAGACAGTGACCCGAGCCGTGAATTGAACCAGGGTCCCTGGCACTGAGAGGCAGCAGTGCTAACCACTGTGTCATTGTGCTGCACCTTGTGGAGAGTAACCACCTCAGGATGTGGCAGAGCTGCCTACAGCTTTAATTGTCCTCTAGTTGTGCCTATTTAAAGGTTTTATGGGCTTTGGGGAAAAAAATATTTACAACTCAACTCCCCAGTAGAATAAGTGTTCCATATGTCACATAGGATAATGTCCTTTTTAACTAACATACCCTCTTTTGAAATTTGAATGAATCTGCCTCCACCAGCCATCATGCAGTGCATTCTAATCACACCTCGCTCTTTCCTTTAAATCTCTTCAATTCACATCTGGTTCTTTTGCCTATTATCTCAAATTTGTTTCCTTGAGGTACTGACCCTTCTGTTGGTGGAAACAGTTCTGTTTATTTTTGTTCTCTCAATAAGCTTCATGATTTTGAATATCTGTCTTAAATATTCCTTTGTACTTCTCTGCTCCAAAGAGGGCATTCTAATCTTGCCACAAAACTAAAATCCTAGAGAGGCACAGTGGTTAGTGCTGCTGCCTCACAGCGCCAAGGACCTGCACTTGATTCCCAGCTTGGGTCACTGTATGTGCACAGTCTGCATATTCTCCCCAGTGTCTCTACTTTCTCAGAGGACTAAGGAAATTTGACATGTCAGCTATGACTCTCAGCAACCTTTACAGCTGCACAATAGAAAACATTCTTTCTGATTGTATCACAGCTAGGTCTGGGCTCCTGCTCTGCCCAAGACCACAAGGAACTACAAAAGGTCGTGAATGTAGCCCAATCTATCACACAAACCAGCCTCCCATCCATTGACTCTGTCTACACTTCCCGCTGCCTCGGCAAAGCAGCCAGCATAATTCAGGATGCCAATATCCCAGACGTTCTGTCTTCCACCTTCTTCCTTTGGGAAAAAGATACAAAAGTCTGAGGTCACGCACCAACCGACTCCAAGAACAGCTTCTTCCCTGCTGCTGTCAGACTTTTGAATGGACTTACTTTGCATTAAGTTGATCTTTCTCTACACCCGAGCTACGACTGTAACCCTATGTTCTGCACACTCTCATTTCCTTCTCTATGAACAGTATGTTTTGTCTGTATAGTATGCAAGAAATAATACTTTTCACTGTATGTTAATATACGTGACAATAAATCATATCAAATCAAAATGCCTGCGTGGGTTTCCTCCGGGTGCTCCTGTTTCCTCCCACAGTTGTGCTGGTTAGGTGCATTGGCACCCAAATCCTCCCTCGGTGTACCCGAACAGACGCTGGAGTGTGGCGAATAGGGGATTTTCACAGAAACTTCATTGCAATGTTAATATAAGCTTAGTTGTGACACTGATAAAATAAATAAATCCTTCATCTTTGGCACCCAGTTTAAAGTTTATTTATTAGTGTCACAAGTAGGCTTACATTAACACTGCAATGAAGTTACTAGTCTCTTCCACATGAGAAAGGGTGCAGAGGAGATTCACCAGGATGTTGCTTGGGCTGGAGTGTTCCACCTGGGGTTATTTCAGATTTTTTTCCCCATCTGTCTGCTTTATTGTTCTGCTGTGTACCGAACTTTCAAATTTTCTTCAAACTCTTTCCCTTATTCAGGTTGCTGCAAGGGAATGACTCGGTTTCCGAGGAAAGTGGCAAGATTCTGCTTCAGCGGGGATCCGCTGAGGTACCTGGAGGTACAGTTAGGCTGCAAAATGGGAGTCGATTTTTATTTTACACCATAAGATATAAGAACAGAATTAGGCCGTTTCGCCCATTGAGTTTTCCTCAGGACAGTTATAATGGGACAGAACTGGGCTCTTGGCTCATTGAGTTCGGGCTGTTAACGCGCAAATAAGTGCGGCGTGCAGGAATGGGACGGCCTTAGTTATGGGGGATTTCAATCTGCATATTGATTGGTCGACCCATGTTGGACGTGGGGGGCTCGAGGAAGAGTTCTTGGAATGCTGCCGGGATAGTTTCCTCGAACAGTGTGTGTTGGAGCCGATGAGGGAGCGAGCTATCTTGGATCTGGTGCTATGTAATGAAGCGGGTAGAATTAGGGACCTTGTGGTGAAGTATCCTCTTGGGGAGAGTGATCATTGTATGGTGGAGTTTCTGGTGCAAATGGAGGAGGAGAAAGTGGGTTCCCGGACACGTGTCCTTTGTTTGAACAGAGGGGAGTACGGTAGGATGAGAGAAGAATTGGCGAATGTGGACTGGGAGAGCGCGTTGGAGGGAGGGTCTGTTGAGGAGCAGTGGAGGATCTTTAAGGAGATCTTTCTTGGTGCTCAACGGAAATTTATTCCGATGGTCAAAAAGGATAGTAGGAGGAGAGGTAATAAGCCGTGGATAACGAAGGAGTTGAAGGAAAGTGTTAAACTAAAAGCGGAGGAATTTAGAGTAGCTAAGAGTAGTGGGCGAGAAGAGGATTGGGAGAGGTTTAAATGTCAACAAAGATTGACAAAGAAGTTGATAAGGAAGGGTAGGAGAAACTATGAAGCTGGGCTAGCGCTTCATATAAAAAAGGATAGCAAGAGTTTTTATAAATATATAAAAAGGAAGAGGCTGGCTAGGGTGAATGTTGGTCCTTTAGAGGATGAGAAAGGGGACCTAGTGGTAGGGGATGGGGATATGGCTAAGGTCTTGAATAACTTTTTTGTTTCTGTCTTCACGGAGGAGGACGTGAATAATTTGCCGGGTGTTAGCGATGGAAAGGTGGTAGGACTGGAGGGTCTTAATGACATTACTGTTACTAGAAAGGCGGTGCTCGACAGACTGGAGGGGCTGATTGTGGACAAGTCCCCAGGACCGGATGGAATGCATCCGAGGGTTCTGAAAGAAATGGCGGAGGTGATAGTGGATGCCTTGGTTATTTTCCAAACGTCGCTGGATTCCGGGGAAGTGCCGGATGATTGGAAAACGGCTAATGTTACGCCGTTGTTTAAGAAGGGTGCCAGGCAAAAGGCGGGGAATTATAGGCCAGTTAGTTTAACGTCTGTGGTAGGTAAAATGTTAGAATCTGTCATTAAGGAGGAAATTGCGAGGCATCTTGAAGGGAATTGCTTGATAGAGCAGACGCAGCACGGTTTCATTAAAGGGAAGTCGTGTCTGACAAATTTACTGGAGTTCTATGAGGATGTGTCTAGGGCGGTGGATAGAGGAGAGCCGGTGGATGTGGTCTTTCTAGATTTTCAGAAGGCGTTTGACAAAGTGCCTCACAAGAGGTTATTGCAGAAGGTCGAGGGACATGGAGTTGGGGGTAGGGTGTTAGCGTGGATAGAGGATTGGTTGTCAAATAGAAGGCAGAGAGTGGGGGTCAACGGGTGCTATTCGGATTGGCGGATGGTGACTAGTGGAGTGCCCCAGGGGTCGGTGCTGGGGCCTCAGCTTTTTACCATTTATATAGATGATCTGGAGGAGGGAACCGAGTGCAGGGTGTCGAAATTTGCTGATGACACCAAGATTGGGGGAACGGCAAATTGTGCGGAGGGTGTGGAGAGTCTGCAGAAGGATCTAGATAGGCTGGGCGAATGGGCCAGGAAATGGCAAATGGAATTTAATGTTGGCAAGTGTGAGGTGGTCCACTTTGGTAGGAAGAATGGTAGGAAGGACTATTACTTACGGGGTGAAAAACTGCAGCAGGCGACGGTGCAGAGGGACCTCGGGGTCCTTGTGCATGAGTCGCAAAAACCCAGCTTGCAGGTGCAGCAGGTGGTCAGGAAGGCGAATGGGATGCTGGCCTTCATAGCGAGGGGGATTGAATATAAAAGTAGGGAGGTCTTGCTGCAGCTGTATAGGGCATTGGTGAGGCCGCAACTGGAGTACTGTGTGCATTTTTGGGCGCCGCACCTGCGCAAAGATATTTTGGCCTTGGAGGGAGTGCAGAGGAGGTTTACTAGGCTGATACCGGAGTTGAGGGGGTTGAGCTATGAGGAGAGGCTGAATAAACTGGGCTTGTACTCGTTAGAGTTTAGAAGAATGAGGGGAGATCTCATTGAGACGTATAAGATGATGAATGGGATGGATAGGATAGAGGTGGAAAGACTCTTCCCGCTCAAAAAAGACAATAGGACTAGGGGGCACAGCCTCAAGATAAAGGGGGGCGGTTTAGAATGGAGTTGAGGAGGAACTTCTTCACTCAAAGGGTGGTGAATCTCTGGAATTCTCTGCCTGTTGAAGTGGTGGAGGCTGCCTCGCTAAATATTTTTAAGACGCGGGTTGATGGGTTTTTGATAGGAGAGGGGATTAAGGGTTATGGGGAGAGGGCGGGAAAGTGGAACTGAGCAGCGACAGATCAGCCATGATCTTATTGAATGGCGGGGCAGGCTCGAAGGGCTGGATGGCCTACTCCTGCTCCTATTTCTTATGTTCTTATGTTCACATTGGCTCAGTGTGGTCCTGCTCCTCTGCTCTGTCCCCATGCTGCTGAGATTTTATTTTGCTCCAATGTGCATTCCATTTCCTATTGAAATCATTGTTTCTGTGTCCACCAGCCTTGTTGGCAGTAAGCTCCAGGTTACCGCTTGCTGCTTTTTAAAATGAAAACATTAATTCCTTACAACCCCTGCTATCTATCTCCTGCCAAAAAAATCTTAACCTTGAACTGGGGTCTTCTGTTTTATGGCTGGATTATTTTAGAAATACTAAAAAGTAATTGTGTTTAATATTTTTCGCAAAGGTAACCAACTCAGATTTAAAGCATAATAAAATGTATTACCAAAAATAGTTTTGTTATAAAATATGCAAACAATACAAAGAACAAAAAAGATTCGACAAATACAATACTTCAGCTGAGGGGGCGTATGGTGATGCGACAGCAGATTCCTCCGCAGATCTCGACGTTCATGCCAAAAACTTGGAAATTATGCAATTTGGTTATCTTAGATGCAGCCCAGCAATTAACTAAACCTGATCTCATTTAATATTCAACTCATCAATCTAGTCATGACAACATTCTCAAATTGAATTACAATGTGACAACTTAAATAATGATTAGTTATTTGTTTGTTTGTTCAACTATTGGGAGTATACTCCTCAACAAAAATGGCATCCTTGTTGCTTAGCAATAATAATCTATACTTTTCATTTATTTTGCAAGATTAGGACTAGTTTTCCCCACTGGCTGCGGGCCCATACATCTGGCAGAATTCCCAGCCCAAACTCCTTGTTCTCCAATATAAATTTATATAATTTTGTTCTTTTAAACAATGGATGGTTTCATATGTACTGTGTTTGAGAGTGAAAAATCATGTCTCACAAATTTGATTGAGTTTTTTGAAGGGGTACCCAAGAAGGTAGATGAGGGTGATGTAGTTGATGTTGTCTACATGGACTTCAGCAAGGCCTTTGACAAGTTACCGCATGATAGGTTGTTGCATAAATCTCAGGGGATCTAGGGTGAGGTATCTAAATGGATACCAAATTGGCTTCTTGACATAAGCCAGAGGGTGGTAGTAGAGGGTTATTTTTTTTAAACTGGAGGCCTGTGACCAGCGATGTGCCTCAGGGATCAGTGCTGTGTTCACTATTATTTGTTATTTGTACTAATGATTTGGGTGAGAATATAGAAGGCTTGGTTAGTAAGTTTGCAGATGATGTCAAGATTAGTGGCAATGTGGACAATGAAGAAAGTTATCTAATTGCAATGGGATCTTGATCAATTGGGCCAGTGGGCTGATGAGTGGCAGATGCAGTTTAATTTAGACAAATGCGAGATGATACGTTTTGGTAGATTGAACCAGGTCAGGATTTACTCAGTTAATGGTAGGGCATTGGGGAGAGTTACAGAACAAAGAGAGCAAGGGGGACAGGTTGATAGCTCCTTAAAAGTGGAGTCACAGGTGGACAGAGTGGTGAAGAAGGCATTTGGCATGCTTGGTTAGAACACTGAATACAGGAGTTGGGACATCTTGTTGAAGTTGTACAAGACATTGGTAAGGCCACACTTGGAATACTGTGTACAATCCTGGTCACCCTATTATAGAAAGGATATTATTAAACTAGAAAGAGTGCAGAAAAGATTTACTAGGATACTACCCGGACTTGATGGTTTGAGTAATAAGGAGAGACTGGATAGATTGGGACTTTTTTCTCTGGAACATAGGAGGCTGAGGGGTGATTTTATAGAAGTCTATAAAATAATGAGGGGCATAGATCAGCTAGATAGTCAATATCTTTTCCCTAAGCTAGGGGAGTCTAAAACTAGAGGCACAGGTTTAAGATGAGAGATACAAAAATGCCCATGGGGGTAATTTTTTCACAGAGGGTGGTGAGTGTCAGGAACAAGCTGTCAGAGGTGGTAGTAGAGGTTGGTACAATTTTGTCTTTTAAAAAACATTTAGACAGTTACGTGGGTAAGATAGGTAAAGAGGATATGGGCCTTCTGCTCCTACGTTTTATGGGATTTGTAATCCAGATGCCTGTATTAATGATCCAGAGATTGAGTTCAAACCCCACCAGGGCAACTGGGGAATGGAACATTGGAAGATAAAAAGGCGATCTTTTAACTCTCTTTTGGCTATTAGTAATGGCGATTATGAAATGACTGTATTGTCACTGAAAACTAATCTGCTTCATTTAAGGAGGGAGATATTTTTTCTCAGGTGTTCTATGTGTAACTCCCTCTGAAATCGCTGAGCAAGCCACTCAAGCTGGTGACTCAGCACCAGGCCTAGAGGACAATTAGGGATGGGCAGTAAATAACTGGATTTGTCAGTGATGCACACGTCTCATGAATAAATTCTGTCCCCGATCTGCTGCCCAACGTTTTATCCCTCAAACCAACATAAATTAGGAAAATTTATCTGACTGCTGCTTGTAGGAGCTTGCTTTGTTTCAGACCTTACCAGTTTGAAATTTATTTATTAGTGTCACAAGTAGGCTTACATTAACACTGCGATGAAATTACTGTGAAAATCCCGGAGTTGCCACGCAGTCCGGCACCTGTTTGGGTTACACTGAGGGAGAATTTAGCATGGCAAATACACCTAACCAGCTTATCTTTCGTTTTATGGGAGGAAACTCATCCAGACGCGGGAAGAATGAGAATGTGCAGACTCCGCACAGACAGTGACCTAAGCTGTGAATTGAAATCGGGTCCCTGGTGCTGTGAAGCGTCTGCGCTAACCACTGTGGCACTGTGCTGCCCTGACTACCTGATGTACTGAGGGTATGAAAGGCTCTGCATTGATGCAACTCCTTTCCTTCAAAGCAATCTTTGGAGTGTGGCCTTTCTAAAGGACCTGTAGGTGTGGTTCTTTTCAGAAGTGTGACATTCTTTAATGGGTCTCTGAAAATGAAACGTGTAAATGCTAACAGGGAGTTTACCAGCAGATGAACTGAGAATTGTAATTTTTCTTGTTGGTTTCTGATCATTTGTATCATTCTTTTAAGGTCTTGTCTTCACCCGAGATTTGAGAATCAATCTGGTGAGTTCTCTTTTTAACTTTGGTATGTGTGATACCTCTGATAATGAGTACTTCACTTACTTCCATTAGCCATACCACCCCCAAACACTGATTCGCCCTCACCATGGATTCCTTCATGTACTCCCACTGCCCCCAAAAGGCTGGGGTACACTCAGGATCAGAGGTATTAATATTTGTTCCCTAGCAAAAGAGTGACTGAGACGTGACCTCAATAAGTATACACGATATTAAACTGTACAGTATAGGCAAACCCAGGTCACCACTTCAAGCTGGACGATGACAGTCAGATTAGAGAGGGAGAGAAACGGTTTGAAACAGTGACATCTTTTAAAAATTTGTTCGGGGGATATAAGGCCGGTATTTATTGCCCATCCCTAATCACTCAGATGAGGGTGCGTGGCCACCTGAACCATGGCTGTCCCTGTGGTTTAGGTACACGCACCCTGATGTGGGGGAGATAAGAATGTAAAAATTTAAGGGCAGGAGTTGGTTATTCAACCCCTCAAGCCTACTCTGCCATTCGATAAGATCATGCCTGACCTGATTGTGCCCTTAGCTCCACTTTCCTGCCTGCTCTGATTTCCTTGCAAACCAGTGAATGTATTCATCAACCCAGTCTCCACAGCGCTGGGGAAGAGAATTCCAAACAACCCCCAGAGGAGAAATTCCTCCTCATTTATTATCTTTAATGAAAAATCTCTTATTCTGAAAAGATGCCACCTAATTCTAGATTCCCCCTGGAGAGGAAACATCCTCTCAGCGTCTACCATCTTTTGTCCAATCAGAATCTTTTATGTTTCATAAGATCACCTATTATTCTTCAAAATTCCAATAAGTATTGGCCATAGTCTGCTCAGTCCTTCTTTGCAAGATGATCCCTTCGTTCTCAGGAACCCCCACATTTACCCTGCTAATCCCCCTGACACTAGGGTTAATTTAGTGTAGTCAACCGAACTAACCCCCACACCTTGGACTGTGGGAGGAAACCACAGCACCCGGAGGAAACCCACGCACACCCAGGGAGAACATGTAGACTCCACACAGAGTCACCCAAGGCCAGAATTGAACCCGGGTCCCTGGTGCTGTGAGGCAGCAATGCTAACCACTGTACCATTAAATAAGGAGACTAAAAGGTGTCGAAGTTTGCAGGGTGACTTGGACAGGTTGCAGAGCTGGGCCGCGAGGTGGCGGATGGAGTTTAATGCGGAGAAGTGTGAGGTAATCCATTTCGGTAGGAATAACAGATGTGCTGAGTATAGGGCTAACGGGAGGACTTTGAATAGAGTGGAGGAGCAGAGGGATCTAGGTGTATGTGTACATAGATCCCTGAAAGTTGGGAATCAAGTAGATAAGGTTGTTAAGAAGGCATACGGTGTCTTGGCGTTTATTGGTAGGGGGATTGAATTTAGGAGTCGCAGCGTCATGTTGCAACTGTACACAACTCTGGTGCGGCCGCACTTGGAGTACTGTGTGCAGTTCTGGTCCCCACATTACAGGAAGGATGTGGAGGCTTTGGAGAGGGTGCAGAGGAGGTTTACCAGGATGTTGCCTGGTATGCAGGGGAGGTCCTATGAGGAGAGACTGAGGGATTTGGGGTTGTTTTCACTGGAAAGAAGGCGGCTAAGAGGGGATCTTATAGAAACATATAAGATGATTAGAGGTTTAGATAGGGTGGATGGTGATAGCCTGTTTCCTCGGATGGAGAAAGCTAGCACGAGGGGGCATGGCTTTAAATTAAGGGGGGGTAGTTATAGGACGGATGTCAGGGGCAGGTTCTTTACCCAGAGGGTGGTGAGGGACTGGAATGCCCTGCCTGCTGCAGTTGTAAATGCGCCTAGTTTGGGGGCGTTTAAGAGATTGGTGGATAGGTTTATGGACGAAAAGGGATTGGTTTAGATTAGTGGGTCAATGTTGTTTTTTTTTTAAAAATAAGACTGGTCGGCGCAACATTGTGGGCCGAAGGGCCTGTTCCGCGCTGTTATGTTCTATGTAAAACCATGCGTAATATTCCAGGTGCAGCCTCGCTAATGACCTGTATGCTTGTAGTAAGCCGTCCCTACTTCTGTGCTCCAACCCGTTTGCAGTAGAGGCAAACCTTCCATTTGCCTCCGAATTACTTGCTGTACCTGTATGCTATTACCTTAAGTACATCTGTTACATCAGTTTACACTAATCTGTACAAATTGTCCCTCTAATTTAACACTTTAAGTTTGGCATCAATCTGGTGAATCTGCACTGCATCACCTTCAAGGCTAGTGTATATTTCCTGAGTGCCCACGTCTGTACGCAGTTAATTCCTGAGATGGAGTGTCCACATCTGTACTTTGGATTATGTCTGAACTCTACACAGGAGAATCATTCCTTCCACCACATTGTATTTCAGCCCCTTTGAAATAAGGCCGATATTCCATTTGACTTATTTTTTGGTACCTTTTACCAGCTTTTCTGTACCTGGGGTCCCTAACACTCTCTGTTCCTCCACACTTCCCAACTTTTTCACCCTTTTCTTGAAATTGCTTCATCTGTTGGTCTTAGAACATAGAACATAGAACATTACAGCGCAGAACAGGCCCTTCGGCCCACGATGTTGCGCCGACCAGTTACAAACACAATGACCCACTAGCCTATACCAATCCCTTTTCGTCCATAAACCTATCCAGAGATCTCTTAAACGCCCCCAAACTAGACGCATTTACAACTGCAGCAGGCAGGGCATTCCAATCCCTCACCACCCGCTGGGTAAAGTCTTGGGTCACTTTCCCACAATGCACTCCTATATGCCACAGTTCTGTCCATTCACTTAATCTGTCAATGTTTTCAACCTTCCTGCTCCCACCTACAACACTTACCTCACCTCACTAGTGTCATCAGAAAACATGGATATACAGCTCACAGCTCCTTCACCTCAATCCTTTGCAAATATAGTGGAAAAGCTGAGATCCTATTGCCAATCCCTGAGTTGTCCACAAGTTGTATTGTGTCAATTTGAGAATATCCTTCTTCCCTCGCTCCTAATGTATTCCCTATCCAAGCCAATAGGCTGTCCCCACTCCATTGCTCTTTTTTCAAAAGTCTATTATATGGAACCCTACTAAATGCCTTCTGGCAGTGTTTTTATAAAGTCAGTTAGATCCATTAGACATGACTTATCCGTTACTCTGCTGCCCTATCTCCCTGAGCAACTCCGCTTTCTCCAAATGCTGTCACTCTGCCTTTAACAGATTCTAGCGAGTTTTGCACAATGAACATCAGCCTAATGGGTGTGGAGTTTCCTAGTTTATCTCTTCTACCCTTAAATAATGGTGGTGGACATTTTCCTCAAGGGTACCCTCGCCTCCTGTCCTGTGTGTTTCACTGATACCCACTGCCCCTGTGTAACTGGGTCTAAGGATTACAGGAGTTTCCTTCATCATTTTCCCTTGATCTAGCCTGCCAAACATCAGGGGGCGATTCAGCAGGGCAATTGTGGGTGCCTTTGATGGGGTGCTAGGCCACCTGGTAGGGTTTTCTCATCCATCTTGGACCACCCTCATTCATAAATGCCCATGAGAGCCATGTCCCTGAAGAATGGATTCATCAGTTTGGAAGAGCAGTTGGCAAAAGCTGAATTTAATGATTTCGCCTTGTGGTTAATCTCACCAGACCACCCCTGTAAGGATCACAGTCGACCAGTGTCTGGAGTTTCTGAAGAATATCACTGCAGCCATTCTGATGATTAGGTACGTCTCTCACCTGCCTGTAACATTCCCAGACTGTTTTCCCAGCTGTCAGCTGGGGCTTGTGAATTCTGAGCTCAGAGTGAGGAGCTTGTCAATTCCAGTCCCACTCCAGAGGACTGAGGACAAAAACTAAGCCAACTCTTCCAGTGCAGTGCTGAGGGAATGCTGCACTGCCCAACCTACCACCTTTCTGATGACACATTATAAGAAATAGGTGCTGGAGGAGATAATATGGTGCCTCTTCCTGATTTGTTATTCAGTATGATCATGGCTTACGCTGGCTTCAGTTCCACACAGAGAGTTTTATCAAACATTATGATGATCGGGTTAGTTCAGCATTAAGTTTATAATTGTCAGCGCTTTCCTTTTCCCATGAGGATTCCGTGAATATATCCACCTCAGGCCCTGGCACAGCACGGATATGGAGATGTCGGAGTTGGACTGGGGTAAACACAAGTCTCACAACACCAGGTTAAAGTACAACAGGTTTATTTGGTAGCAAAAGCCACTAGCTTTTGGGGCTCTGTCCCTTCATCAGGTGAGTGGGAGTTCTGTTCACAAACAGGGCATATAAAGACACACGCTCAGTTTACAAAATAATGATTGGAATGTGAGTCTTTACAGGAAATCAAGTCTCAAAGGTACAGACAATGTGAGTGGAGAGAGGGTTAAGCACAGGTTAAAGAGATGTGTATTGTCTCCAGACAGGACAGTTAGTGAGATTTTACAAGCCCAGGGAAGTCATGGGGGTTACAGATAGTGTGACGTGAACCCAAGATCCCGGTTGAGGCTGTCCTCGTGTGCGGAACATGGCTATCGGTCTCTGCTCAGCGACTCTGTGCTGTTGTGTATCGTGAAGGCCGCCTTGGAGAACGCTTACCCGAAGATCAGAGGCCGAATGCCTGTGACCGTTGAAATGTTCGCCAACAGGAAGAGAACACTCTTACCTGGTGATTGTCGAGCAGCGTTCATTCATCTGTTGTCATAGCATCTGCATGGTCTCCCTAGTATACCGTGCCTCAGGACATCCTTTCCTGCAGCATATCAGGTAGACAATGTTGGCTGAGTTGCAAGAGTACGTACTGTGTTCCTGGTGGATGGTGTTCTCACATGTCAGTGATCTGGCATGTCTTGCAGAGGTTGCTGTGGCAGGGTTGTGTGGTGTTTTGAAGGCTGGGTAGTTTGTTGCAGACAGTCTGTTTGACGTTGTGTGGTTGTTTGAAGGCAAGATGTGGGGATGGCCTTCGCCATCTTCATCAATGACATGTTGAAGGATCCGGAGAAGATGTCGTAGCTTCTCTGCTCCGGGGAAGTACTGGACGACGAAGGGTACTTTGTCCACCATGTCCCGTGTTTGTCTTCTGAGGAGGTCATGTGGTTTTTTTTTGTAGCGTGTCAGAACTGTTGATTGATGAGTTGAATGCTATATCCTGTTTTTATGAGGGCATCTTTCAACGCCTGGAAATGTCAGTTACGATTCTCCTCCTCTGAGCAGATCCTGTGTATACGGAGGGCTTGTCCATAGGGGATGGCTTCTTTAACGTGTTTAGGGCGGAAGCTGGAGAAGTGGAGCATTGTGAGGTTATCCGTGATCTTAAGTGTGTATGGCACAGTTTCAGTGCACTGAGGGACAGGAGAAAGCATTTGGGATAATCCTGAGCCCTATTTTCCTGGAAAGTGCCTGTGTGTGGAGTGTCTGATGGGGGTAGGGATGTTCTGCAGTGTCGATTAGCCTGGTTTCACACACAAAAATAGCCAGGAGTCAGGCACTTGGTGGCAGAGCGGGATGGGGGGGTGGTGGAGGCTGCTTTACGGAGAACATAACATAAGAAATAGGAGCAGGAGTAGGCCATCTAGCCCCTCAAGCCAGCTCCGCCATTCAATAAGATCATGGCTGATCTGAAGTGGATCAGTTCCCCTTTCCCGCTTTCTCCCCATAACCCTTAATCCCCTTGCCTACCAAAAACCTATCTACCCGTGTCCTAAATATATTTAGCGAGGTAGCCTCCACCACTTCAACGGGCAGAGAATTCCAGAGATTCACCACCCTTTGAGTGAAGAAGTTCCTCCTCAACTCTGATCTAAACTGCACCCCTCCCCCCCACCTTATCTTGAGGCTATGCCCTCTAGTCCTGCTGTCCTTTCTGAGCGGGAAGAACCTCTCTACCTCTATCCTTTCCATCCCCTTCATCATCTTATATGTCTCTATAAGATTCCCCCCCCCATCCTTCTAAACTCCAACGAGTACAGACCCAGTCTATTCAGCATCTCTTGCTGTTCAACCCCCTCAACTCCGGTATCAGCCTAGTGAACCTCCTCTGCACTCCCTCCAAGGCCAAAATATCCTTGCGCAAGTGCAGCGACCAAAACTGCACACAGTACTCCAGCTGCGGCCTCACCAGTGCCCTGTACGATTGCAGCAAGACCTCCCTACTTTTATATTCTATCCCCCTCGCTATAAAGGCCAGCATCCCATTTGCCTTCCTGATCACCTGCTGCACCTGTAGGCTGGGTTTTTGTGACTCATGCACAAGGACCCCCAGGTCCCTCTGCACCGTAGCATGCTGCAGCTTTTCACCCTTTAAATAGTAGTCCTTCCTACTATTATTCCTGCCAAAGTGGATAACCTCACACTTGCCAACATTATATTCCATCTGCCAGGTCCTCACCCACTCGCTTAGCCTATCTAGATCCCTCTGCAGACTTTCTGTACCCTCCGCACAATTTGTTTTTCCACTTATCTGTGTGTCATCAGCAAATTTCGACACCCTACACTCAGCTCCCCTGTCCAGATCATCTATATAAATGGTAAATAGCTGAGGCCCCAGCACCGATCCCTGCTGCACTCCACTAGTCACTAACCACCAATCCGAATAGCCCCCATTAACCCCCACTCTCTGCCTCCTATTAGACCCCAACATGAGTCAACCTCCTGGGAAGGGGAGCGCGGGCACAAATCATCCCCCACCCCCCCCCCCCCCCCAACCCCCCAACCACCACCACCGCCGCCACCAAAAAACCCATCCCTCTATCAGACAATGTGCTGGAGCAATGTATGTGTTAGAATTACAGAGACTGATCCGCAAAGGGGTTTTTCTGGGCTGATGGGGCAGCTTTCTACACACACACACACACACACACCACCACACGTCAGTAGCTCTGTACCATTATCTTTTCAGTGCCAAGGATGGACAGTTGAAGCAGGAGAAGTGGAATCCGGACAAACCGCCATTTAGCTGCATACTGGAGGGATACCGCACTCATTGTAATCAGGTAAAAGAGGTATCTCAGATGTCAGGATTGAAAACATCTCTGCAGCCTGGCTCTTTAAAACAAAACTCATTCCACCAGGGCAGCTTTGACTTGGAGCAGAACTCAACCCAACACCTTCGATAGGGTGGTCTGGTCTTCGCTCCTATGACACTTTTGCTGTGGATTCTTTCCTGCTATTTTATTACATTTTAACTTGCAGCAATCAAGGCATAAAAACGTGGAAAGCTGCAAGTTATGGAACTCTAAAAGCAGGCAGTAGCTTTAAACAGCGATGTAGAATATTGGTGAGGATGTCTCCTTTAGTCCCACATTATTAAACATAGTAGTTTTGCTGATTAGAACATAAGAACAAAAGAACATAAGAAATAGGAGCAGGAGTAGACCATCTAGCCCTTCGAGCCTGCCCCGCCATTCAATAAGATCATGGCTGATCTGTCGTGGCTCAGTTCCACATTCCCGCCCTCTCCCCATAACCCTTAATCCCCTCTCTTATCAAAAACCCATCAACCCGCGTCTTAAAAATATTTAGCGAGGCAGCCTCCACCACTTCAACGGGCAGAGAATTCCAGAGATTCACCACCCTTTGAGTGAAGAAGTTCTTCCTCAACTCCGTTCTAAACCGCCCCCCTTTATCTTGAGGCTGTGCCCCCTAGTCCTACTGTCCTTTCTGAGCGGGAAGAGTCTCTCCACCTCTATCTTATCCATCCCATTCATCATCTAATATGTCTCAATGAGATCTCCCCTCATTCTTCTAAACTCTAACGAGTACAAGCCTAGTTTATTCAGCCTCTCCTCATAGCTCAACCCCCTCAACTCCGGAATCAGCCTAGTAAACCTCCTCTGCACTCCCTCCAAGGCCAAAATATCCTTGCGTAAGCGCGGCGCCCAAAACTGCACACAGTACTCCAGCTGCGGCCTCACCAGTGCCCTATACAGCTGCAGCAAGACCTCCCTACTTTTATATTCAATCCCCCTCGCTATGAAGGCCAGCATCCCATTCGCCTTCCTGACCACCTGCTGCACCTGCAGGCTGGGTTTTTGCGACTCATGCACAAGGACCCCAAGGTCCCTCTGCACCGTCGCCTGCTGCAGTTTTTCGCCACGTAAGTAGTAAGCTGGACTTTGTAGATAGATGAGTTCATTCTTTTGTGTGCACAGATATCTAGTGAGAACGTATATCACCCAATCAGACTCCCCACTCAGTGTAAACACTCTGTAACACCATTTCTGATACGATAGGGACACTGTTAATAACTCCTTTCAAAGCCAAAACTTGATATAAGTGTTGCCTGAACTGCAGCTACTCATCCATTGAGTAGCTGGAGTGAGATTGAGGGGAGATCTCATTGAGACATATAAGATGATGAAAGGGATAGATAGGGTAGAGGTGGAGAGGTTCTTCCCGCTCAGAAAGGAGGGGGGGGGGGGGGGGGCGCAGTTCACAACAGAGTTGGGGAGGAACTTCTTCACTCAAAGGGTGGTGAATCTCTGGAATTCTCTGCCCGTTGAAGTGGTGGAGGCTGCCTCGCTAAATATTTTTAAGACGCAGGTTGATGGGTTTTTGGTAGGCAAGGGGATTAAGGGTTATGGGGAGAGGGCGGGAAAATGGAACTGATCCACTTCAGATCAGCCATGATCTTATTGAATGGTGGGGCAGGCTCGAAGGGCTGGATGGCCTACTCCTGCTCCTATTTCTTATGTTCTTATGTTCAGTGCTCAATGTTACTGTGTGTCTTGTGTGTCTCCCACTCTCTTGTTGTGTGTGAGCATCTCTGTCTTTGCACCGTCTGAAGCCTGGACTTCCAGTACTTCTGTAATCTTGACTGCTCAGGGTTTTTTTGTGTAAATGGCTTTGGGATCATCTTTGCTAGCTGCATCTTTCTGAATTATGGCTAGGTTAAACTTGGCCATTTTTTGATTTTTGCCACGGTTCCTCCCTATCTTGTCATCATTAGCATGGTTGCTAATGCATTAAGATGCTGCACTCAAACGAGTGTCCATTTCATATTTAAAAATAATTGCATCTAAAAATAAGTTCTTTAGATACTAAAACTGCCTCATCTTGATTCCTGCCCAGAAGGGAGAAGGAATGCAGTTCATGACTTCCGCCCTTTTAACTGGTCAGTTCCAGGCTCTGGGATTTCTGTCACAGCCTCTTCAGTGTGAGAACCAGCACATTCCAACACTTTGAATTTTAGGGGAAATTGCCTAGGCTTAAATCAGAAACAGCAAAGAGCAGGATAGCAGAATAGGCACACGCCCTTGAGAGTGGTATACATCCTCCTCCTTAAATCCCTGGCTGTCATCAGCTGCAGGTCTTAATGTTTTTTATTAGCATCACAAGTAGGCTTACATTAACACTGCAATGAAGTTACTGTGAAAATCCCCTAGTCACCACACTCTGGCGCCTGTTCGGGGACACTGAGGGAGAATTTAGTATGGCCAAAGCACATCTTTCGGACTGTGGGAGGAAACCCACGTAGACACAGGGAGAACGTGCAAACTCCACACACAGTGTCCCAAGCCGGAAATCGAACCCGGGTCCCTGGCGCTGAGGCAGCAGTGCTAACCACTGTGCTGCCCATTTGGTGTCTTCCTGACTAGCAGCAATCATTCTCCGCAATCTTTTAGAAAAATTGAAGAAACGTGAGTTGCCAGAGAGCTATTGGACTGGATTCTTTAATGATTAGGCCCATGGGGCAAAGTCGCATTCATCACTGTAATAAAAACAGGAAAAGCTGGTCAGAGTCAGGTCTGGCATCAGTGGAGAGTAGATGTGGAGATGCAGGCATTGGACTGGGTAAGCGCACTAGGAAGCCTCACAGCATTAGGTTAAAATCCAACAGGTTTATTTGGTAGCACGAGCTTTCAGAGTGTCACCTGGAGACTCACCCGAAGAAGGAGTGACACTCCTCGTGCTACCAAATAAACCTGATAAACTTTAACCTGGTGTTGTGAGACTTCTTACAGAGAGAATAGAGCCAATGTTTCTGTTTGTTTTAGATTTCAGCATCCACAGTATTTTGCCTTTATCTTCATCAATCTAATATCACGTCATTCAAATGGTCTGTCTGAAGGAATAGCAGTTAAAAGCAGCTATTATATACCAAAAATGCCAAACCTTTTAGTTTGCAACTCTAACTCTCCCTTTGCTATTCCTATGTATGTAACTTGCACAAAGTTACAGTGTAGCACAGCATTTCCCCAGTTCAACACTCTCCTTTCTCCCTATTCCCACGTGTGTAACACTTGCTCATTCTCGATTCCTGCGGCTACGTCTATCATCATGACTGCCTTTGCAAAATTCTCACTCCCTCTTCGTTTTCCACAGTTCCGATTGGAGCAGGTTGAAGGAAATCACCATGTCCACCTGAATGAGCCAGAGCGAGTTGCAGGAATTATCAACGAGTTTCTCAAGATGGACATCTCCTCCAAACTATGAGGGTGAATGTGGGCAGATTGTGGCTGGCGCTGGTTAAAGAGCGGAAAACACACAGTCACTGGTAACGGAACCAGATTTACCAATCCTTCTGAGTACAGCTAACCAGTAAATAACCAGTTTAACTATCTGTTAACAGGAAATAGTAATGAAGTAAAATTAATTGCTGCTTTGAATTGCAATGTTGGGATGATTTCTTGCTGAGTAACTGTAAAGCTGATGGTTTGTTGAAACAGCAGATGTGGCAGCAGGTTAATTTCGGAATGGTGAAATGCTGGCAGGTTGTTGAAGTTTAATGGCTGTAATGTGTGGGGGCTGGTTTGTTCAGTAGACAGCGTAGAAAATCAAACTCCTCGGTTAGATGTTGTGATTGAGCCGAGGCGAATGTCTTTGGCCTTCTCTGACCATGGTGGTCTGAAGCCCATCCCAAAGGCAGGGTTTGCCATACAGCACTGATTACTAATGCATCATTACTACATCAGAGATAATCCGTCGAGGGGCCAGCTACGATAAAAGCAAAACACTGTCGATGCTGGAATCTGAAACAAAAACCGAAAATGCTGGAAAACCTCAGGTCTGACAGCGCCTACGGAGAGAAAATAGAGCCAACATTTCATAGAATCCTGCAGTGCAGAAGGAGGCCATTCAGCCCATTGAGTCTGTACTGACCACAATCCCATCCAAGCCCTATCCCCATAACTTCATGCATCTATCCCAGCTAGTCCCCCTGAAACTAAGGGTCAATTTATGATGGCCAATCCATCTAACCCGCACAACTTTGGACTGTGAGGGGAAACTGGAGCATCCAGAGGAAACCCACACAGACATGGGGAGAACGTGCAAACTCCACACACACAGTGACCCAAGCAGGGAATTGAACCCGGATCCCTGGAGCTATGAGGCAGCAGTGCTAACCACCGTGGCACCTAACGCTGATGAAGATCACCCAGACTTGAAATGTTGACTCTATTCTCTCTCCACAGATAAAGAACAAAGAAAAATACAGCAGAGGACAAATCCTTCAGTCCTCCAAAACTGTGCCAATCATGATGCCTGCCTAAACTAAACTGCATTCATTTACAGAGTCCATATTCATCCATTCCTGTCCTGTTCATATTCGCCTAGCTGCCCCTTAAATGTCGCCATCATACCTCCTCCCACCACCTTCCCGGACAGCACGTTCCAGACATTCACCACCCTCTGTGTAAAAAAAAAACTTGCCTTGGACATCTCTCAACTTTTCTCCACACATCTTAAACCTGTGTCCCCAGTACTTGACTTTTCTACCCTAGGAAAGGGCGTTTGACTATCTACTCTGTCTGTATCCCTCAATCCTGGAGACTTATCAGGTCAGCCCTCAACCTCAGTCGTTCCAGTGAGAACAAACAGAGTTCATCCAATCTCTCCTCCAGACAGGCAGCATCCTGATAAACCTCTTCTATACCCTACCCAAAGCATCCACACTCTTCTGGTGGTCTAGCAACCAGAATTGTATACAGTATTCTAAATGAGAATTAACTAAGATTCTGTACAGCTGCAGCATGACCTGCCAGTTTTTATACTCAATGCCCTGACTGATGAAGGCAAGCATACCGTGTGCTTTCTTGACTACCTTATCCACCTGCATTGCCACTTTCAGTGATCAGTGGACATGTACACTCAGATCTCTGTGCCTGAAGATGCTGTCAGACCTGCTGAGATTTTTCAGCGTTTTCTGTTGATAGGACCAGCTACATTGGATTAAAAAGAACAAAGAACAAAATCAGCCTGGGAAACAGGCCCTTCAGCCCAACGAGCCCACGCTGCCATCTCAACACCACCTCTGTACCCATGACCCCTATCTAATGTTTATGGCCATCCAGATTGAGGGAAAACTGATTTAGGGACAATTTATTCCTGCCAATCAGCCTAACAGCACATCTTTGGGGTGTGGGAGGAAACCAGAGCACCCGGAGAAAACCCACGCAAGCACGGGGAGAATGTGCAAACTCCCACAGACACCGGCCCAAATCCATGTGTCTGCACAGCAATCAGCGTTAGTCACTGAGCTTTCGTCTTGCCCAGTATCTTGTCCAGTTTAGGCACACACTAATGACATGAAGCACTAGGCCAATCTCGAACAACCAAGAGCAGCCCAAGTACGACCCATCGCGTGTATGCCCCTCATTGGACACGAGGTGGACCGACTTAAAACCTGTGAATGAAAAGAGAAAAACATTATTATCATACTATGGAAGAGGAACTTCTTCACTCAAAGGGTGGTGAATCTCTGGAATTCTCTGCCCGTTGAGGTGGTGGAGGCTGCCACGCTAAATATTTTTAAGACGCAGGTTGATGGGTTTTTGATAAGCGAGGGGATTAAGGGTTATGGGGAGAGGGCGGGAATGTGGAACTGAGCCACGACAGATCAGCCATGATCTTATTGAATGGCGGGGCAGGCTCGAAGGGCTAGATAGAACATAGAACATAGAACATTACAGCGCGGAACAGGCCCTTCGGCCCACCATGTTGCGCCGACCAGTCTTATTTTAAAAAAAAACATTGACCCACTAATCTAAACCAATCCCTTTTCGTCCATAAACCTATCCACCAATCTCTTAAATGCCCCCAAACTAGGCGCATTTACTACTATTTATTTATTTACTACTCCTGCTCCTATTTCTTATGTTCTTATGTTATGTTCTAAAGTAGACGGAGTTGTGGTCACTATTAGCCACATGTTCTCCTACTGCAACCTCAACCACCTGACCCGGCTCATTTCCCAGAACTAAATCCAGTATCGCCCCCTCTCTAGTCGGGCTATCTACATACTGTTGCAAGGATCCTTCCAATACACATCTTACGAATTCCTCCCCATCAGACCCCCCAGCTCTAGGCACCTTCCAATCCACCCCAGGGAGATTAAAATCTCCAACTACAACAACCCTGTTCTTCCTACACTTATCCAAAATGTCCCTACATATACCCTCTTCCACTGCCCGCGGGCTGTCGGGCGGCCTATAGTACACTCCTAGCATAGTAATGGCCCCCTTCCTATTCCTCAACTCCACCCACAGAGACTCAATGTCCAACCCCTCCATGTTATCCTCCCTCTGCACTGCTCTGATCTGCTCCCTAACTAAGAGTGCCACTCCCCCCTCCTCTTTTCAACCCTCCTCTATCACACCTAAAACACTTATACCCTGGAACATTTAGCTGCCAGTCCTGCCCCTCCTTTAACCACGTCTCTGTCACTGCCACCACATCTAAATTCCTCGCGAACATCAAGGCCCTAAGTTCATCCAACTTTCCCGTCACACTCCTCGCATTAAAACAGATGCGCCAAAGACCCTCAGGCCCTCTTGGATCCTCCTTCTCCTGGGGGATTTCCCTATCAACTAGACTTACCCTGACCTCCAACTCACTCCCAGTGCCTGAGCTGTCTCTCTCCCCCCCCACCCCCCCTCCATACTAGTTTAAACCCTGCCTAAACACTCCAGCCAACCTCCCAGCTAAAATATGTGTCCCCTTCCCATTTAAGTGTTCCCTATCCCTCTTATACAAGTGCCCTTCCTTTGCAAAGACTTCCCAATGGTCAACAAAACGAAAACCCTCAGTCCTGCACCAATCCCTCAGCCACACATTCAGCTGCAGGATCTCATTATTTTTATCCCTGCTATTGCTGGGCACTGGCAGCAGCCCAGAGATCGCCACCCTGGAGGCCCTACACTTCAACCTGGCTCCCAACTCCCTGAACTGCGTACATATTTCCCCCCTACTCTTCCTTCCTATGTCCCTCTCTCCTACATGTATAATTACATCCGCCTGGGTCCCTTGGCCCTTCAAGATTCCCTCTACCCTCTCCGACACATCCTGTACCCCTGCTCCAGGGAGGCAGACCACCATCCTGGAGTCCCGCTTTTGCCCACAGAACCGCCTATCAATTCCTCTAACCGTCCCGTCCCGTCCCCCACCACTATCTCACATCCAGCCCCCTTTCTTCCCTCTGAGGCATTTTCCTCTTCCCCTCGTGCCCTTTCCACCTCAGTTGGTGCCTTACCCCTGCTATCTTGAGAGACTACCCCTGGGGTAGCCTTTGGAACATTACTCCTTTTTCCCCTTCCTAACTGTAACCCACCCATCCCCCCTCCTCGACTCTGAGGTCCCCTCATGAATCTGGTTCCTATTCATTAATGCCTCATTTTCCCGAACTAAAAATAAATCCTCCAGCCTCAGCTCCAGTTGCCTAACCCGGGCCCTCAAACGCTGCAACTCCAGACATTTGGTGCAGATGTGGACTCTCTGGAGATGCTGTGTCTCCAAGAACTCCCACATATTGCACCTTACACAGCTGACACGTCTCCCCAAGGACCCTGCCATTTGTCTACCCTCAGACCTATGTACACACTTTGAAAAACTTGACCAGTAACTCACCTTGCCTAACCCTGTGAGCCAAAGCCCTTGCAGCACTCACTCAGCCCCCGCCTCACTCCACTGCCCACTCCCGACGCTGCCCGCTATCTACTGTGACCTTGTTTTTATACTCCCTCACTCCCTTCCCAACAGCCCTTGCACCTAGGACCCTCTATGGAAAGCACAAAGGGAAAAAAACCCACAACCCAGCAACGTAATTTTAAAAAAACACAGAACACTCGCAGTTTACACTCACCAGCTACCAGTACACTGCTGCAGAGATTGATTGCACTAATGTTACCATCTAGCTTTCATCTAAAAGTGTAAATCTCTTATCCCTATGGAGGCTTAGTTTGGGTATTTATGTTGGATTTACAGCTGGGCAACAGGCCATTCGGCCCGACTGATCCATCCTGGAGTTTTCTACAACTCCCCAGCCTAAACCTTGCTGTGTAGTTCTCCAGTAGTCCAGAGGGTCTGTCTCTGTCCTGTAGCTCCACAGACTGGGAGCATTGCATGGCCCTGAAGTCAGCTGGTAAAAGACCGTCAGATAATACTCCCTGTGAAATCACCCCACCGTGTGAGAGGCACAGTCAGTAGCGGCAAGGGGGAGAGCTCAGAGAGAGAATATAAATCGACAGGTTTTATTTTTCTAGTATTTAGGAACGATTCTGGATGTACTCGAGGAGAGAGGGAAAGAGACAAATCCGTAATGAGAGAGTTTGGTAAGATTGTGAGAGAGAATGCTTTGTTCGGTCATAATTACTGAATAAGAATTGAAGTGACAGTTTGCACAATGCCCTCCAGCAACTCATGGCCAAGATAAAAATGTGCTTTTATTATTAAATTGTGGATATGATTTTTTCTTTAATTTCAAGTAATAATAAACACAGGATTCATTGTACTTTCAAGCAAGAAATAGACGTTCTTAATTGAATGGATGTAAAATAATTGTGACTGTGTCTGTTTCCTGCCTTATAATAATGAGATTAATTTGTCAGTTAATAAAGTTAAGCATTTTGTTCTGCAAGTTCTAAACCTCGGCTGGTTCTGGGTATGTTTCAAAATGCGACAACTAGCAATTGAGTACGGCTCAACAATTTTCTAAGCCAATGCAGAAACCTCTTTAGATAATACCTCTTAAAGATCAGAATCTGCGGTCGGAATTTTACAGCAGTTCCTGCCAGCAGGATTTTCCAGTCCTGCGGTGGGGAGTTTTTAACAAAAGGATACCCTGTCCAGTGGGACCGGAAGATCATGCCACTGGCCAGTGGCGGGCCACCTCCACTGCCACAAAACATGCCATGGGAGCATGGAAAAATCCCACTCCAGAATGGTCAACTGACCTGGTTTTTGCTCATTGTAGACATTATGTGAGATAATACAAGTACTGGGGTGGTTCCCACAACCTTCTTTTCAAAGAAGAAGATTCAAAAGCAATGTTCAAAATTGTGAAGGGATTTGAAAGAGTAAGCATCTAAAGTTTAAAGTTTATTTATCAGTGTCACAAGTAGGCCTGCATGAACACTGCAATGGAGTTACTGAGAAAATCCTCTAGTTGCCACACTCCAGTGCCTATTTGGGTACACTGAGGGAGAATTTAGCAAGGGCAATGCACCCTAACCAGCACGTCTTTCAGACTGTGGGAGGAAACCCATGCAGACATGGGGAGAACGTGCAAACTCCACACAGTGACCCAAGGCCGCCATTGAACCTGGGTCCCTGGTGCTAATCACTATGCCATCGTGTCACCCAGAAGATAGAGGATACCGATTTAAGGCTTTTGGTGTGGGACATCAGTGCCAAGGCTGGTATTTATTGCCCATCAGCTAGTTTTGGTTTGGAACGCACTGCCTGAAAGGGTGATACAAGTAGATTCAAAAGTCACTTCCAAACAGAATTTGATGTTCTCCAAAAAGGAAAGATAGCAGAACATAAAGTTACAGAGACAGTGTGTGATGAAGTGAGTGGATAAAATTGTGGTAAACAGTTCAGGAAGGCAGCAACTCACCACCACTCCCGAGGACC
The DNA here is from genome assembly GCF_965287045.1 of Carcharhinus amblyrhynchos. NCBI lineage: Eukaryota > Metazoa > Chordata > Chondrichthyes > Carcharhiniformes > Carcharhinidae > Carcharhinus > Carcharhinus amblyrhynchos. The sequence continues at coordinate 19,138,471 of NC_137358.1, forward strand.
AACTGGGATGGAGAAGCGTTGGCCTTAGAGTAACGCTGGCAGGAAGATGAATTCCAGCGCAGGCGGGTGTGAGCTCATCCATTCTGAACCGTGAAAGGATGGAATTGAATATTCAAATGCTGAAGATTCAGGTTTTATCAGTAAATTGACCGTTTAAAGCAGGAACCGAGAGAGAGAGACAAAGGTGATGATGTTTATCATGATGGAGGAAATGTGGGGTTGGAAGTTCAGTTTGAGGTGGAGGACACAAGGCTTTATAGGATCGTACAATCCCTGCAGTGTAAAGAGAGACCATTCGGTCTAGCGAGTCTGTACCAACCTTCTGAAAGAACATTCCCCCCCCCCACCCTCCTCGTGCATTTACCATGTCAGTCCACCTAACTGGCACATCTTTGGACTGGGAGGAAACTGGAGGAAACACACACACAGCAGCTTTAACTGCTCTGGTTTAACCTAAGACTGGGAGGGGGAGGTGGAGTTGGATGTGGATGTGCCGGCGTTGGACTGGGTCGACGAAGAGGGAAACTTCGAAAGCTTGTGCGTTTACTATCAAATAAATCGGTTGGACTAAAACCTGGTGTCAGACTTTTTAAGGTGGAGTTGGTACAAGGGTAAATGACATCGATGACTACATGAGGGGGGTTGGATCGGTAAGTTTGCCGATGACACAAAGATTGGCCGGGTGGTTAACGGTGAGACTGAGTGCCTTGGGTTACAGAAAGATACAGATGAGATGGTCAAATGGACGGATAAGTGGCAGATGGAGTTTAACCCTGAGAAGTGAGAGGTGATGCACTTTGGAAGGAGTAATTTGATGAGGAGGTATACTATGAAAGGTCTGACACTGGGAGGTCCTGAAGAATAAAGGGATCTCGGTGTGTTTGTCCATAAATCTTTGAAGGCAGGAAAGCAGGTTAATGGGGTGGTGAAAAAGGCAGATGGCACACTCGCCTTTATCAATCGGGGTTTAGATTACAAAAGCAGAGAGATCATGTTGGAGTCGTATAGAACTTAGGTGAGGCCACAGTTGGAGCACTGTGTGCAGTTCTGATCACCATGTTATAGGAAGGAAATGAACGCACCCAGGGTGGGGGGGTGCAGAGGAGATTCATCAATATGGAACATTTAAGTTATGAAGAGACGTTAGGTAGGCTTGGGTTTTCTTCTCGGGAGCAGAGATGACTGAAGGGTGACCCTGATTGAGGTATTCAAGATTAAGAGGGGCGGGTGGATAGGGAGCAGCCTTTTGTTGAAGGCTTAGTTATGAGGGGACAATAAGTTAAAAGCGAGGGGTGGGAGGTTTGGGGGGGATTTGAGGAAATACTTATTTACTCAGAGTGGTGACACGCGCTGCCTGGGAGGCTCTTGGAGGCAGGGTGCCTCTCACAGTGACCCAAGCCGGGAATCGAACCCAGGTGCTGTGAGGCAACAATGCTAACCATTGTGCCATCGTGCCACCCCTAATTACAGGGTAAAAGATCCACCGGGAAGTAGTGATCATAATATTATTGAATTCCGTATTAAGTTTGAAAGTGACATACTCAAAAAAACTAATCTTGAACATAAGGCCAATAAAATAGGTATGAAGGAAACACTAGCTAGGGATTATTGTATGGATAGACTGGATGGAATAGCTATAAATGAACAGTGGGAAACATGAAGAAACATTTCAAAATATTTAAAAACAGGAACTCAGCAAGATTGATCTAACTGTGGCTTACTGAGGAAGTTAAAGATAGTCTTGGGTTAAAAGAGACATAATGTCACAAAAAATAGTAGTTAACTCTGTAGTAAAAGTAGTAAAGACTGATTGTTCATTGAATAAAAACTGAAAAATGAGAGTATGGGAGGAAACTAACCAGGAATATCAAACAAAACAGATTTTAAGAGCTTATTCAGGTATCTACAAAAGAGAGTAACTAAAGTAAAAAAGTGTTTGTCCCTTAGAGGCAGAATAGGAAATATTATCACCGGGAAGGAGGAAATGGCAATCTTTGAACAAATATTTTGTGTTTGTTTCGTGGCAGTTACAAGTTACATACCAAAGATAGAGGATAACCCAAGGTTTAATTAGAGCGAGGAAATGTAGGTAATTTAATACTGACGGCAAAGAAGTATTGGAGAAGTTTGAGGGATTAGGATGTGACAAATCCCCAGGACCTGGTGGCCTTTGTCCTGAGCTTGGGAAAGAAATCATAGATGTGGTGATTATGATTTTCCAGAATTCTGGAAATTGCAGGGCAGTGGTTAGCACTGCTACCTCACAGTAAAAAGTCTGACAACACCAGGTTTCAGTCCAACCGATTTATAAATTTATAAATCGGTTGGACTGAAACCTGGTGTTGTCAGACTTTTTGCTGTGTTTACCCCAGTACAACGCCAGCATATCCACATCATGACCTCACAGCACCACGGAGCCGGGTTTGATTCTCGGCTTGGGTCACTGCCTATGTGGAGTTTGCACTTTCTCCCTGTGTCTGTGTGGGTTTCGTCCCACAGTCCAAATCATGCTGCAGTTTTGGAATGGTTCTAGTGGATTGGAACTTAGCAAGTATAGCTCCACTATTCAAGAAATTAATGAGGGCAGGCCATCTAGTGTGGGTGACATGGCGGCACAGTGATTAGCACTGTTGCATTGCAACGCTAGGGACCAGGGTTCAATTCCAGCATAGGGTGACTGTGCGGAGTCTGCATGTTCTCCTTGTGTCTGTGTGGGTTTCCTCCAGGTGCTCCAGTTTCTACCCATAGTCCAAAGCTCGTTGAATCGTAAAATCCCTACAGTGCATTTGACCCATCAAACCTGCACTAACAACATATCCACCCAAGTCCCATCCCTGTAACTCCACACATCTACCATACTAATCTCCCTGACACTCAGGGACAATTGAACATGGCTAACCCACCCAACCCACACATCTTTGGAGTGTGGGAGGAAACCCACGCAGACACTGGGAGAATATGCCAACTCCACACAGGCAGTGACCCAAGGCCGGAATTGAACTGGGTGTCTGGCGCTGTGAGGCAGCAGTGCTTAACCACTGTGCAGGTTAGGTGGATTGGCCATGCTGGATTGCGCCTTAGATGTGTAGGTTAAGTGGTGTTATTGGATTAGGGTAGGGGGGTAGGCCTGGGTAAGATGCTCTTATGGAGTATTGGTGCAGGTTTGACGGGCTGAATGACCTTCTGCACTGTAAGGATTCGATGGTGATATCAGTCATGGGGAAATGCAGGAATCCATTATTAGGGATGTTTCACAATGTGCTTAGAAAATTGTGAACAAAGTCAACATGATTTTGCATAAGGGAAATCATATTTTACAGGCTTGTTGGAAATTTTTGAGGGTGTAACCAATAGGGTAGATGAAGGGGAACCAGCAGATGTACTTGGATTTCCAAAAGATATCAGGCAAAGGATTGATCCTAATGATGGGAAGAAGCGTGCTGCCAGTTGTTGAGAATGGAGCCAACTTGTGCATCAAGTCACATCGTGTTTTGAACTCCAACATCTTAATGATGAGGCAGAGCAGGAAAGAAATGAACTCAAACCCTGCACTCTGAATTCCACTATCGTAGAACCCTACAGTGCAGAAAGAGGCCATTCGGCCCATCAAGCCTGCACCAACCACAATCCTACCCTGGCCCTATCCTCATATCCCTACATATTTACCCACTAATCCCTCTAATCTATACATCCCAGGACACTAATGGGCAATTTAGAATGGCCAATCAACCTAGCTCGTACATTTTTAGATTGTGGAAGGAAACTGGATCATCTGGAGAAAACCCACGCAGACACAGGGAGAATGTACAAACTCCACACAGACAGTGATCCAATGGAGCAAATGGGCCCTGATAACATTCTGGAAATAGTACTGAAGACTTGTGATCCAGAACTTGCTGCTGCCCTAGCCAAGCTGTCCCAGTACAGCTACAACACTGGCATCTACTCTGTAATGTTGAAAATTGTCCAGGTACATACTGTACACAAGAAACAGTCCAATAACTGCTCCATCAGCCTACTCTCAATTATCAGTAAAGTGATGGAAGGCGTCATCAACAGCACCATCAAGTGGCATTTACTCAGCAGTAACCTGCTCACTGTGGCTCAGTTTAGGTTCTGCCAGGGTCACTCAGCTCCCGACCTCATTACAGCCTTGGTCCAAACATGGACAAAACAGTTGAACTCTAGAAGTGAGGTGAGAGTGACAGCCCCTGGTATCAAGGCTGCATTTGATCATGTATGAAAATTGCTGGAGCCAGGCCCAAACAGAGGTGGGTGAGAGAGCTGCCGGACTCAGAAAGGCAACTGTGATTGCCGGCTACCTAAAACAACTCTGTGGAAGGGAAACGAAAATAAAAAGAATGAAACAGGCCAGAGGCCCAGTTAGCCAAGGTGAAGGACGTAAGAGAGAAACAGTTTAATCAAATTAACAAAGACAAGGATAGCCAAATAAAATTACAGCAGGATATGATGGGCACATGATGGGCATCCATCAACTAGAAACCGAGGCAGCAATGAGAGAGGAAAGGAACTGTGTCAACCTCGTACGTACGAGTCAATCCCAGGCCCAGTATGACAAAGCTCATCAAAAAACACCGCGGCTGCGGTAAAAGTCTTATACCCAACAGGGGAAGGAAATAGGAGCCGCGCTATGGAGCATATCACACGCCTGCACGAGATAGAGGGATTACCGTCCCCATTGACCGTTAAAAGAGGAGTTTTGTGTGCCTTCACCACACATTCCCAGTGACCTGGGGTAGAATGGCAGGAAGCAGAGCAGGATGCCTCTGTCTATGCAACAGCAAGACCCACTGCCGACTGGGGGACCCCCACCCCCTTCCAAAAGACAGAACCCAACCTACCTCCTGAACAGTCCCTGGAATGGAACCCCATCCCTATGAATCCACCCGCAGACAGGACAGACATGACCCCAACATCACTTACATAACACCCTAAACCGAAACCACTGACATCGCAAAAGTGAACAGGATCACCCAGTACCATGTCCTAAACAGGCTAGACAAGACAGAGGAAGTCAAACTCATCCTCCTACGCCTGATCCATGCAATCTGCTCTGCCCTACTCCACACCAAAATCTAGCAGAGGGTACCTAGCCCCAGAGGAAGGTGGTGGTTCTCAATGCCAAAGGATCCAGTCCAGATGATCCAGTCAACAGGCCCAACAATTCTCAACAAAAGCAAGGGGAACATCCAATGGCATTCGCAGGTTCGGTTCCAGAACCGGTTCACTGGGGTTTCAGTCAGACGAACAGAGGCCAATTAGACCCACATCATCGATGTACATGGATCCACACCCTGATAGGCAATGCTGTGAACACCAGTCGCAAAATGTATGAGAATTACAACCCTGAAGACGATACAGCGAGGCCTGGGCTATCCGGAAAATGACTCACTCTGGCAAGTGGGACCTCAAACAGGTAAACAGTCCCAAGTTCCGCCAATCAGTTAAAATCAATCCCATCCGCCCCAACTCAAATGTTGACCCAGTGTGGCGAAACGTGGGGGTATCAGGAGACCAGCAAACCCGAACACTCGCCGCCATGTCCCCCTGCTAATCGCTAATACAGGGAACCACGAGCACGCATAGGACATACGCCCAACCCCTGACGCCAGGAACCGTACAGCGCTGAGCCCAGCGCCCCCTATAAGCAACTTTATAACTGCGGGCAACCCACCCATTTCAGACTGTAGATTACCACCCAACTATCCCACATGACCGTTCCAGCGGCTCCCCAGTGATAGACCCTGACCCTTACCCCTCAAAAGACCGGCCCAACAAACCCCGTTAGAAAACTCTAACACCCTCTTCAACTTATATCCTCAATTAAGATACAGATCTGAAGCGTGGCGGTGCCCAGCCTCACTGATTTGGGTGTGTAACACCAACTGGGATCGTGTAGGGAGATGCCTGATACAAGGAAAGGTTATAGGCTGCCTCACTGAGTTCCTCTGGGACACAAAGGGATCCCACACTAAACATATCCCGTGACCTCGACTGCACAAGGTGTACCTTGAAAAACGATCATATTAAGTGGTTCTACAGGTCACCAGTGAGAGGGTGCAGAAACTGATCCGCTGGAATTCAGATTCGGAAACCTGGAATGTCACCAACCTGTCATCTTAACAAAACTCCACCCCGAAGCTGGACGTACACAAGGATCCGATCTAATGAGAAAATGCAGCTTAGCATTTGACCTGGAAAATTCTTGTATTTGACAGATGCCGGCCACCCGTGAGTGCCTGACCAATGTGGCCCCTGGCTGGTATTCCAACCGGATCTCCACCACCATGGAATTGTGGTTATGTCCCACTGAAATGACAGACAATCCCGGGGCACAACATAGACGCGGGTGTTCACCACCAGTAAAGGGAGAGGTGGTCATAGAGGCCCCTGACCCAAAGCCCCAAAGACAGAATGGTCTCCCTAAGCAAGCCAAAGGGGAAGTGGCCAAGGTAATAGATGGTTTATTACAATGCAGAGTCCTGCGTCCCTTCGTCTCCACCAACATTCCCCCAGTCTGGCCAGTGAGGAAACCGGACAGTTCCTGGAGGCTCACCATTGACTACAGAGCACTGAACCAAATCACCCTGATCACAGCCCCTACAGTGGTGACCAGCCCTGAAGCCATGATGAGGTGGGTCCCACATGTTGAATATTTTACAGTGTTCGACATTAGTAACGGCTTCTGGTCCTTCCCCTTAGATCGACACTGTCAATATAAATTCACTTTCATGTTCCAGGGACAGCAGTACACCTGGATAAAAACGGATGCTGGAATCTGAAACCAAAAGAGAAAATGCTGGAAAATCTCAACAGGTCTGGCAGCATCTGTAAGGAGAGAAAAGAGCTGACGTTTCGAGTCCTTTATCAAACCATTTATCAAAGGTTTGTTTGCTGTTGGGTTTCCACAATTCCTGCTCCATATTTTTCCAGCAACTGGCTAAAGGCTTGGAATGGTTCTCCAGGCCTGAAACTCTAGTACAAGATATCAATGACCTCCTTCTCCAAACTCAAACAAGAGAGGAACACAATCATAGAATCATAGAAACCCTACAGTGCAGAAAGAGGCCCTTCGGCCCATCGAGTCTGCACCCAACACAATCCCACCCAGGCCCTACCCCCATATCCCTACACATTTTCCCACTAATCCCTCTAACCTACACATCCCTGGACACTAAGGGGCAATTTCTCAGCATGGCCAATCAACCTAACCCACACATCTCTGGACTGTGGGAGGAAACCGGAGCACCCGGAGGAAACCTTGAACTTTTAAAGGAACTGCTGAACCTCCTCACTACACTGGGGTTAAAGTTCAATCCCAAGAAAGCCCAAATCATGAGGTCACAAGTCTGCTACTTAGATACCGTAGTGACTGAGGGAAAGCACAATGTTGAAAGGAGCTGTACTGAGTCGTGAGCGAGCCTTTCCCTGCCAAAGGACGCAAGCTTGTTTTGTTCCTTTCTAGGTTTGGTGAGACACTGCTGGAACCATCGACAATTTCATTACCAAAGCCCCCATTTCTGGACTTCACCCCATGGATCTGGACCCACCAACACTCAGATCTCAGATCTCAAACAACCCCTGGCATCGGCCTCTGCTCGGCAAGTACCCGACCCTAACCTCCCACTGGAGGCAGCAGCCACAGACATCACATTGGCAGCTGTACTCCTTCAGGAGCAGCATACGTGACTTGGCCTGTAGCCTGCACCTCCCCCACGTCACTAGTGGGACACAGCTTCTCGATATGCGAGAAACATCTGTATCGGACTTTTGGGCTGTGCACTGTCTTAATTATACAGTCGGCCTAAATGCCCTCCCCATCCACACTGAACATACCCCCATACAACTGCTGCTGAATGGATGGATAAAACAGGCCAGAACAGGGTGACACTTATACTCTGAGGCTGGGACATTGCAGTGAAACATACCCAACGTTCTGACAGTGGGTGGGGGAGGGGAGGGGGGGTCTCAGGAATGCCAGATTCCTGCAGTAAATGACCCCAAGGGGCCATTTCTGCCTAAAGAAATGGGGGAAGAAAGCAGGGAGCCAGACAGGCACAGAACAGCGTAAAAAATTATCATGATGGATCTTCCGTGGTGGAAACAGGAAAATGGGATGTGGCGTCTACATGGAAGACCATGAAGGGAAGCCCCTGAGGGAGATTGCCCTAAAACTCCCTGCATACGTGAGTTCCCAGGCTACAGAAGCTAGTTTACGTAGTCAGCACCAACACCGTTTCCCACACCAGCAGACACACACTCGGAAAGTACGCCTGCAACAGTTTAGTGGATTTTATGTCCCTTTGGGCAGGAAGGGGATTTATCTCAGCGGATGGCCCCATGATTGAGATTCACGCCCATCGCCGCACCTCCCCAGTTGGGAATGTAAGAGCAGACAAATTAACCAAACAAGGTGCCCGAGAGGGAAAGTTTTGGCAGCCCCCCCACCCCGTCACTGAACACATTGAAGCCGTTACTGTCAGTCAAACCAAGGCTGAAGACCTCAGACAAACCCAAAGCAGCGCCTGGGACTGGAAACTGATCCAGGAAGGGTCACGTCCACCTCTCGTAGACAAATGGTGGAGCACTGTCACCGTCCAGGACAGGCTGGTGCTCAAGGACGGCAGAGACCTGGTCCCGACCAGGGACTGGAATCAAATTATTTTCCAAAATCACGATATCCAGGGCCATCAAGGAGCGAGGGCCACCAGCGAACAAACCCAAGGATTGTGCTGGTGGCTGACACGAGAACAGATGTATGACATTATGTTGATAATTGTGTAATCTGCACCCAAAACTCAGGCACGCCCGCCCTGTAGAAAGGCAGTGGACAAACCTCCATAACAATGACGTTGGTCCTCCGCCACTTGGTGCCTGGTTGTGGGGTGGGGCAGGGGTGGGGTGGGTGAGGTGGGGGTACATCCTGGTCAAAGAACAAAAGAAAGAACAGAGAACAATACAGCACAGGACAGGCCCTTCTGCCCTCCGAGCCTGCACCACTCACATGCTCCTAACTAGACCATCTGTTTATATCTCTCTATTCCCAGTCTGTTCATGTGGCTATCTAGATAAGTCTTAAGTGATCCTAGTGTATCTGCCTTAACCACCTTGCTTGGTAGTGCATTCCAGGCCCCCACCCTCTGTGTAAAATATGTCCCCTGCATATCTGTATTGAACCTTACCCCCCGCCACCTTACCTTGAACTTGTGACCCCTTGTGTTTGTCATTTCTGACCTGGGAAAAAGCTTCCAACTGTTCACCCTATCTATATCCTTCATAATTTTATAAACTTCTATTAGGTCGTCCTTCAACATCCGTCTTTCTAGGGAGAACAACCCTAGTTTACTCAATCTCTCCTCATAGCTAATACCCTCCATACCAGGCAACATCCTGGTAAACCTTCTCTGCACTCTCTCCAAAACCTCCACGTCCTCCTGGTAGTGTGGAGGCCAGAACTGGACGCAGTATTCCAGATGTGGCCTAACCAACGTTCTATATAACTGCAACATCAGATGTTAACTTTTATACTCTATACCCTGTCCAATAAAGGCAAGCATGCCATATGCCTTCTTCACCACCTCTCCACCTGTGCTGCCACCTTTAAGGATCTGTGGACTTGCACACCCAGGTCCCTCTGTGTGTCTATACTCCTGATGGTTCTGCCATTTATTGTAAAGCTCCCCATAGTATAGTCGTGAATACCTTTAGCAAGTAGGTGGAGGCTTTTCCAACCTGCACCAAAATTGCTAAGGTCATGGCTGACATCCGAGTGCAACACATGTTCACTTGGTGGGGTTTGCTCTGCAGTATTGACTCAGACCAGGGCACTCACTTCACAGCCCAGGGACTGTAACAGGCGATGGGAATGTAACAGGCGATGGGACTGTAACAGGCGATGGGACTGTAACAGGCGATGGGACTGTAACAGGCGATGGGACTATAACAGGTGATGGGAATGTAACAGGTGATGGGAATGTAACAGGCGATGGGAATGTAACAGGCGATGGGAATGAAACAGGCGATGGGACTGAAACAGGCGATGGGACTGTAACAGGCAATGGGACTGTAACAGGCGATGGGACTATAACAGGCGATGGGAATGTAACAGGCGATGGGAATGTGACAGGTGATGGGACTGTAACAGGCGATGGGAATGAAACAGGCGATGGGACTGTAACAGGCGATGGGAATGTCACAGGTGATGGGACTGTAACAGGCGATGAGACTGTTAGGAATGGAACAGCAGTTCCATGCTGATGCTGCCCCCAATCCGGTGGCATTGGAGACTGAATGAACCACACCCTACAAGACATGATCCGCAAGACGGTTCTGCAGAACAGCCATTCCCTGGAATACTGTCCTGCCCTTCGTACTCAGGATAGTGAGAAACACCATGTCTAGTTCCACCGGTTTCACTCTCCACGTCATAATGACCAGGTAACTGATGTGGGGAATCGAGCTCCTATTGGGGTTGGATTTATTGGGGCTGAGATTCACGGCCCTCGTCCACGGGATCGCTGTGAAAGGGATAATACAAAACCTACAGGCAGCACAACGAGCCACAGCGATAAAGGTGGGCAAAGAAAACAGCAGAGCAAGGCTTACTTCAACAGGAAAGTAAATCCGGTGAGTACGAGCTCGGGCAAAAGGTTAATGCTCCAAGTTCTCCAGCCATCACCTCTCATCCCCCAAATACGCTGGACCCTCTCCAGTAACAGATAAGGCCAGTCTCTCTGTATACACGGTATTGGTAGACCCAGTAAAGCCACATGGTATCATAGCAACCAGATGAAGACATTTGGCTCACAACAGAACTTCCACCAACACCAAGTCGCACTAGAGGGGATCTTTGAACCCCCAGAACCCCTTAACCTACACCCTATGCTCCAGGCCCCGAACCTCCACCCAACGCCCCCGGAATCGATTCCGGCCCATCCCGTCCCAGGTCCGATTCACTGGACATCAGGAGGAAGGCCCCGTCTGCGGAGACCTCGACCAAAAGGACACGGGGGCACCATGGCATCCCTGGTACCAGGACTCGCAGAACTGCCTGGCCCAGCACTCACCAGCAAAGGTGGTGGCACCACAGACACCGGGCAGCCAAAGCTCGCCCACATTGTCCTGACAGGATAGTGAGACACTGCCGTCTTAACTGTAAAGTCTCTGCCCACTCCACACATCCACTCAATTATAAAATCACACTATTACTGCGTCGTAACCCCTCCACTAATAACAGTCTGGTTACGAGATGGAGGACATGTGTAACACTTAACTCTGCACTCAGTCCCAAAGGCGCTTCCTCAATCCCCACAGCCCAGCGGCTCAGGAACCGCCAACCCCACCCTCTTCCCTGTGAGTGGCTCTCATCCCCGTCCCAGGACCCTCCTGCACCCAAATTAAACACATGTCAAAACAACCTAACTTAAATTTAGCCAGTGATCGGGGACAGGAGGACAGGGCTGTGAGTGAGGCAGATAGGGGGATTCAGGAGATTCAGCCCTTATTGTTGTCCAGCAGCTTTGAGATTCTTGCTCCCTGTGTGATGGGCAACGGGGACTGCAGGGAGGATGAGCCAACTGACCACAGCACTGTGGAGCAGGGAGCTATTCAAGTGGGGGGACAGAGAAGAAATGTAGTTGTAATTGGGGGTAGTATAATTAGGGGCATTGACACTGTTCTCTGTGACCAGGATCAAGAGTCCTGAAGGTTGTGTTGCCTGCCTGATGCTCGGGTTCGGGATATCTCATCTGGGCTGCAGAGGAACTTGGAACAAGAGGGTAAAGATCCAGTTGTCGTGATCCACATAGGTACCAACGATATAGATAAAACAAGGATGGAGAAAGCTAGCACGAGGGGGCATGGCTTTAAATTAAGGGGGGGTAGCTACAGGACGGATGTCAGGGGTAGGTTCTTTACCCAGCGGGTGGTGAGGGATTGGAATGCCCTGCCTGCTGCGGTTGTAAATGCGTCTAGTTTGGGGGCGTTTAAGAGATCTCTGGATAGGTTTATGGATGAAAAGGGATTGGTATAGGCTAGTGGGTCATTGTTTTTGTAACTGGTCGGCGCAACATCGTGGGCCGAAGGGCCTGTTCTGCGCTGTAATGTTCTATGTTCTATGTTCTATTAAGGTTCTGCTCAGGGAGTATGAACAGCTGGGAGCTGAATTAAAAAGCAGAACCCAAAATGTAATAATCTCTGGATTACTACCTGAGCCACGAGCTAATTGGCACAGGGTCAATAAGATTAAGCAAGTAAGTGCGTGGCTTAAAAATTGGTTTGGGAGAAATGGGTTTGAATTCCTGGGACATTGGTACCAGCACTGGGGAAGCAGCGACCTGTTCCGATGGGATGGTTTTCTCCTGAATTGTGCTGGGACCAGAATCCTGGAATATCGTATAACTAGGACTAGAGATGGAGAATTTATATTGAATGGAGGGTGTTCAGTTGTAGGAAAAATTAGAAAACCCAAATTGAAAGAGGAGGTAAGAGTGCAGATTAGCAATGTGGCGGAGGTTATCAGACAATAAAAGAGAGAGATGGAACATGTGAATGTCTTTATGCACCAGGGAATTATAAAAGAGTAGGGAAATTTACCAGTGGAATAAATTTCAAAGCTTTGTATGTAAATGTAAGAAGGATTTGGAACAAAATTAACGAGTTAATGGTGCAAATAGAAAGAGGAGTATAATTTGGTGGCAATTACTGAGACATGGTTACAAGGAGACCAGGTCTGGGAATTGAATATCCAAAAGTACTCAGCATTTCAGGAAGATAGACTGAAAGGAGAAGGAGGTGGTGTATAGAAGGAGGTGTGTAGAAGGAGGTGTGTAGAAGGAGGTGGTGTATAGAAGGAGGTGTGTAGAAGGAGGTGAAGTGGATTGGTGCGGTGGTGAGAAATGACATAAACACAGGAGATCAAGATGCAGAATCAGTCTGGGTAGAAGTAAGAAATTGCAAAAGAAAAAGTACTTGGTGGGAATAATCTAAAGATCCACAAGCAATGGTTCTGCAGTGGGGCACGATATAAACCAGGAAATACTGGGGATTTGAAAGCAACAATCATGGGTGATTTTAATATGGAAATTTCAAGGGTAGCCTGGAGGCAGAGTTCATTCGATGTATTAGAGATTGTTTCTTGGCACAGTAAGTTGTGGAACTAACCAGGGAGTGGGCTACTCTGGATTTGCTATTGTGTAATGAGGAGGAATTAATTGATAACCTCACAGTTAAGGATTCTCTAGAGAGCAGTGACCATTGAATGATAGAATTCAAAATTTCAGTTTGGGGGTGAGAAAGTGGAGTCCCAGATGAGTGTTCTGGAATTAAACATAGGCATGAGGACAGATTTGGCCTGAGTTGAGTGGACAGGATGACTGAAAGGTCAGACAGTGGGTCAGCAATGGCAGTTGTTTAAGGAGATACTCAGGTCCTCAAAACTGAAATATATCCCAGTGAGGAAGAAAGGTGGTAATTGGGGGGGGTAAGAAAAACATCCATGGCTAAACTAAGGTACACCGGATCACAAAGGCCAGTGGCAGGCTGAAGGATTGGGAAACAAGGGATACTAAAAAATAATAAAAAGAGCTAAGGTAAATTGTGAAAAAAAACTAGCACAAAGTATCAAGAAGGATAGCAAAAGTTTCTATAGGTAGATAAAAGGGAAGAGAGTTTCTGGGGTGAATTTTGGTCCCTTGGAAGATGAAACTGAAGGGTTAATAGCGGGAAAACTAGGCGTCCTTATACACGAATCGCAAAAACCCAGTCTGCAGGTGATCAGGAAGGCGAATGGGATGCTGGCCTTCACAGCGAGGGGGATTGAATATAAAAGCAGGGAGGTCTTGCTGCAACTGTACAGGGCACTGGTGAGGCCGCAGCTGGAGTACTGTGTGCAGTTTTGGTCACCACACTTGTGCAAGGATATTTTGGCCTTGGAGGGAGTGCAGAGGAGGTTTACTAGGCTGATACCGGAGATGAGGGGGTTGGACTATGAAGAGAGACTAAATAGACTGGGTCTGTACTCGTTAGAGTTTAGGAGGATGAGGGGGGATCTCATAGAGATAATGAAGGGGATGGATAGGGTAGAGGTAGAGAGATTCTTCCCGCTTAGAAAGGACAGTAGGACTAGAGGGCACAGCCTCAAGATAAGGGGGGTGTAGTTTTGAATGGAGTTGAGGAGGAACTTCTTCACTCAAAGGGTGGTGAATCTCTGGAATTCTCTGCCTGTTGAAGTGGTGGAGGCTGCCTCACTAAATATATTTAAGTCATGGGTAGATAGGTTTCTGATAGACAGGGGAATTAAGGGTTATGGGGAGAAAGCGGGAAAGTGGAACTGATCCACTTCAGATCAGCCATGATCTTATTGAATGGCGGGGCAGGCTCGAAGGGCTGGATGGCCTACTCCTGCTCCTATTTCTTATGTTGTTATGAAATACTGAGATGGTAGAGATGCTAAATCAATACTTTGCCTCGGTTTTCACAGTGGAGAACACTTGTACCATTCCTAAAGGAACCGGCGAGTCAGAGATAATAGAAAGGGTAGAACTTAGAACAATCGACACTGATAGGGAAAGGATACTCAGTAAGTTACTGGGATTGAGGGCAGACAAGTCCCCCAGGCCTGAAGGCCGACATCCTGGGATATTAAAGGAAGTAGCGGCGGAGAGAGTGGATCCATTAGTTATAATATTCCAAAATTCCCTGGACTCAGGGAAAGTTCCAATGATTGGAAAAATGCTAATGTAACATCCTTATTCAAAAAGGGAGGGAGGCAGGGAAATTACAGAGCAGTTAGTTTAACATCATTGTTGGGAAAATGTTAGAATCAATTATCGAGGAAACAATATCAGGACACTCGGAAATCAAAATACTGCCTATCAGAGTCAGCATGGTTTTGTGAAAGGGAAATCATGTTTGACTGATGGGGATCCTGTAGATACCTGGACTTCCGGGAGGCATTTGATAAGGTGCCACACAAAAGGTTAATTCACAAGGTTCGATCAGATGGGATTAGGTGTAATTTATTAGTTTGGATAGGTGACTGGCTGATGGACAGAATGGGGAGATGCCAGCGTTGGACTGGGGTAAACACAGTAAAAAGTCTCACAAACAACAGGTTAAAGTCCAACAAGTTTATTTGGTAGCAAAAGCCAGTAGCTTTTGGAGCACTGCCCCTTCATCAGGTGAGTGGGAATCCTGTGGTTGAGAAACGAGGGAAGCTCCTAGGCACCAGTCTGGAGAAATGTGTACACACAGACAAAACTGTCGTGTGTCCGTATCCGATATACAAAGTGAACACGTCCTGTGTGGATTCAGGACAATCACTGATTGGAATTGTGCACTGGAGGTTCCCAGTCTGGAAAGGGGAATCACCCAAGTAGCCTATGGGGGGGGAGGGAGAATACCGTGTCACAACCTCGCTAGCCCAATATCAATACATGTAGCATTCCCAACATTATCCACTGTTTTAGGCCTCACATTCCTGCCCGGATAGTCAAGACAATAGACAGAAAAGAGAACAAACACTGATAAACACTAGTGAGGGGTTGAGGCAGAACGTGGGGAGATCGTTTGAAAGGTTTGATACCGGGATGATACTTCTGTCCTACAGACCCCAACAAATCTGGACACAATTAATCACCACATTGAAGACCTTTGTCAAAGTGGAACAGAAACCAGGGAAAATAAAGGGAATTAGTGCGATTAAAGTCACTACACGGTGGGAGGACCTCTGGGATTGGGGTTCAAATATCCAAACTCACTCATGGGCCCAGCCCCTGTCCCACCTGACTGTAATAGGCATTCTACTCATGGCAGTCCACCTAACCTCACACTCGGGTACATCCGATGGAAAGGAATTTCTCTGACTCCTGGATTCAAGAAAGGCCCCCAAAACTGTGAAAGACTGCACGATGAGGAACGTTGACACCCCATCATGTGCGTGACCGTGTAGTTATTCTGAACCTGTATGTACAGATATGTATGTATATTAGCACATCGTTTGCACTGGGTTATTTTAATACTTTGTGAACACCCCACAGTTCATGTACCCTTTTAAATGTAACGTTTGACTGATCTGATAATATAGTGGGCGAGGGAGCTAGTATTTTAAACCCAGGATTCGGATATTTGCTCGTTTGAGGATTGTGTGACCCGGTTTGCTGAGATTCTCTGGGTGAAGAGAAAGGGATGTATTGCTGAGCCCAAAATTGGACAAAGTAAAGAATTGGGCATTCTCGATTAAACTACAGACAGTTCCAGCAGGTCACCTGCAGAAACTCACACCTGGCCAAAGTTTGAGTAGACAGAACTGGGCTACTGGGGCATGTCTGGATTCACCCCATCGATAACCCATCAAGTTATCTTCGCTCCTATTTGACATGCACCGGCCTATTGTCTCCGGTCTAGATGGGACCAGACGCCAAGGCACCCGGGGACGTGGCTCAGGTGTCCTGTCAACTGGACATCAACTAGACCATTGGGCACCGAGACCCCACTCCCTGAGATCCCATTGGCCAAAGGCCAAGGGCAGGTGGAAAAAGTGGGATGCCACTTTCAGACACTGTTCCAGACGCCGAAGATTCGAGATGACCGAGACCGGACAGACCAGAGAAAAAAGGCAGGAAACAAGCAAGGAAGAAACAGCCAGCGAGAACCACCTTTGCAAAGAGGAGCCAGAGGGACTCATGGACTACAGCCTACGAGGCCATCTTTCCGGGTAGTGTAGCCAAATCCTGGGGGCTTCTTATATACGTAGTAGGTAATTTATGGATTAACTATATTTAATAAAGTTTGTTGCGTTGTATCTGTGTTCGTACTTTGTTCTTCTCATAAATAAAGGCCCCTGGGTATGACTTTGATGAAGAAGCTGGTTGCAGTATCTGACTTGGACAGATACAACAGCCGTGTGGACCATCTACAAGACACGCTGCAGGAACTCAGCAATGGATGGAACTGTAACAGGCGATGGGAATGTCACAGGTGATGGGACTGTAATAGGCGATGAGACTGTAACGGGCGATGAGACTGTTAGGAATGGAACAGCAGTTCCATGCTGATGCTGCCCCCAATCCGGTGGCATTGGAGACTGAATGAACCACACCCTACAAGACATGATCCGCAAGACGGTTCTGCAGAACAGCCATTCCCTGGAATACCGTCCTGCCCTTCGTACTCAGGATAGTGAGAAACACCATGTCTAGTTCCACCGGTTTCACTCTCCACGTCATAATGACCAGGTAACTGATGTGGGGAATCGAGCTCCTATTGGGGTTGGATTTATTGGGGCTGAGATTCACGGCCCTCGTCCACGGGATCTCTGTGAAAGGGATAATACAAAACCTACAGGCAGCACAACGAGCCACAGCGATAAAGGTGGGCAAAGAAAACAGCAGAGCAAGGCTTACTTCAACAGGAAAGTAAATCCGGTGAGTACGAGCTCGGGCAAAAGGTTAATGCTCCAAGTTCTCCAGCCATCACCTCTCATCCCCCAAATACGCTGGACCCTCTCCAGTAACAGATAAGGCCAGTCTCTCTGTATACACGGTATTGGTGGACCCAGTAAAGCCACATGGTATCATAGCAACCAGATGAAGACATTTGGCTCACAACAGAACTTCCACCAACACCAAGTCGCTCTAGAGGGGATCTTCGAACCCCCAGAACCCCTTAACCTACACCCTGTACTCCAGGCCCCGAACCTCCACCCAACGCCCCTGGAATCGATTCCGGCCCATCCCGTCCCAGGTCCGATTCACTGGACATCAGGAGGAAGGCCCCGTCTGCGGAGACCTCGACCAAAAGGACACGGGGGCACCATGGCATCCCTGGTACCAGGACTCGCAGAACTGCCTGACCCAGCACTCACCAGCAAAGGTGGTGGCACCACAGACACCGGGCAGCCAAAGCTCGCCCACATTGTCCTGACGGGATAGCGAGACACTGCCGTCTTAACTGTAAAGTCTCTGCCCACTCCACACATCCACTCAATTATAAAATCACACTATTACTGCGTCGTAACCCCTCCACTAATAACAGTCTGGTTACGGGATGGAGGACATGTGTAACACTTAACTCTGCACTCAGTCCCAAAGGCGCTTCCTCAATCCCCACAGCCCAGCGGCTCAGGAACCGCCAACCCCACCCTCTTCCCTGTGAGTGGCTCTCATCCCCGTCCCAGGACCCTCCTGCACCCAAATTAAACACATGTCAAAACAACCTAACTTAAATTTAGCCAGTGATCGGGGACAGGAGGACAGGGCTGTGAGTGAGGCAGATAGGGGGATTCAGGAGACTCAGCCCTTATTGTTGTCCAGCAGCTTTGAGATTCTTGCTCCCTGTGTGATGGGGAACGGGGACTGCAGGGAGGATGAGCCAACTGACCACAGCACTGTGGAGCAGGGAGCTATTCAAGTGGGGGGACAGAGAAGAAATGTAGTTGTAATTGGGGGTAGTATAATTAGGGGCATTGACACTGTTCTCTGTGACCAGGATCAAGAGTCCTGAAGGTTGTGTTGCCTGCCTGATGCTCGGGTTCGGGATATCTCATCTGGGCTGCAGAGGAACTTGGAACAAGAGGGTAAAGATCCAGTTGTCGTGATCCACATAGGTACCAACGATATAGATAAAACAAGGATGGAGAAAGCTAGCACGAGGGGGCATGGCTTTAAATTAAGGGGGGGTAGCTACAGGACGGATGTCAGGGGTAGGTTCTTTACCCAGCGGGTGGTGAGGGATTGGAATGCCCTGCCTGCTGCGGTTGTAAATGCGTCTAGTTTGGGGGCGTTTAAGAGATCTCTGGATAGGTTTATGGACGAAAAGGGATTGGTATAGGCTAGTGGGTCATTGTTTTTGTAACTGGTCGGCGCAACATCGTGGGCCGAAGGGCCTGTTCTGCGCTGTAATGTTCTATGTTCTATGTTCTATTAAGGTTCTGCTCAGGGAGTATGAACAGCTGGGAGCTGAATTAAAAAGCAGAACCCAAAATGTAATAATCTCTGGATTACTACCTGAGCCACGAGCTAATTGGCACAGGGTCAATAAGATTAAGCAAGTAAGTGCGTGGCTTAAAAATTGGTTTGGGAGAAATGGGTTTGAATTCCTGGGACATTGGTACCAGCACTGGGGAAGCAGCGACCTGTTCCGATGGGATGGTTTTCTCCTGAATTGTGCTGGGACCAGAATCCTGGAATATCGTATAACTAGGACTAGAGATGGAGAATTTATATTGAATGGAGGGTGTTCAGTTGTAGGAAAAATTAGAAAACCCAAATTGAAAGAGGAGGTAAGAGTGCAGATTAGCAATGTGGCGGAGGTTATCAGACAATAAAAGAGAGAGATGGAACATGTGAATGTCTTTATGCACCAGGGAATTATAAAAGAGTAGGGAAATTTACCAGTGGAATAAATTTCAAAGCTTTGTATGTAAATGTAAGAAGGATTTGGAACAAAATTAACGAGTTAATGGTGCAAATAGAAAGAGGAGTATAATTTGGTGGCAATTACTGAGACATGGTTACAAGGAGACCAGGTCTGGGAATTGAATATCCAAAAGTACTCAGCATTTCAGGAAGATAGACTGAAAGGAGAAGGAGGTGGTGTATAGAAGGAGGTGTGTAGAAGGAGGTGTGTAGAAGGAGGTGGTGTATAGAAGGAGGTGTGTAGAAGGAGGTGTGTAGAAGGAGGTGAAGTGGATTGGTGCGGTGGTGAGAAATGACATAAACACAGGAGATCAAGATGCAGAATCAGTCTGGGTAGAAGTAAGAAATTGCAAAAGAAAAAGTACTTGGTGGGAATAATCTAAAGATCCACAAGCAATGGTTCTGCAGTGGGGCACGATATAAACCAGGAAATACTGGGGATTTGAAAGCAACAATCATGGGTGATTTTAATATGGAAATTTCAAGGGTAGCCTGGAGGCAGAGTTCATTCGATGTATTAGAGATTGTTTCTTGGCACAGTAAGTTGTGGAACTAACCAGGGAGTGGGCTACTCTGGATTTGCTATTGTGTAATGAGGAGGAATTAATTGATAACCTCACAGTTAAGGATTCTCTAGAGAGCAGTGACCATTGAATGATAGAATTCAAAATTTCAGTTTGGGGGTGAGAAAGTGGAGTCCCAGACGAGTGTTCTGGAATTAAACATAGGCATGAGGACAGATTTGGCCTGAGTTGAGTGGACAGGATGACTGAAAGGTCAGACAGTGGGTCAGCAATGGCAGTTGTTTAAGGAGATACTCAGGTCCTCAAAACTGAAATATATCCCAGTGAGGAAGAAAGGTGGTAATTGGGGGGGGTAAGAAAAACATCCATGGCTAAACTAAGGTACACCGGATCACAAAGGCCAGTGGCAGGCTGAAGGATTGGGAAACAAGGGATACTAAAAAATAATAAAAAGAGCTAAGGTAA
The DNA here is from genome assembly GCF_965287045.1 of Carcharhinus amblyrhynchos. Classification (NCBI taxonomy): domain Eukaryota; kingdom Metazoa; phylum Chordata; class Chondrichthyes; order Carcharhiniformes; family Carcharhinidae; genus Carcharhinus; species Carcharhinus amblyrhynchos. The sequence goes on from NC_137358.1 coordinate 19,158,896, forward strand.
ATTGTGAAAAAAAACTAGCACAAAGTATCAAGAAGGATAGCAAAAGTTTCTATAGGTAGATAAAAGGGAAGAGAGTTTCTGGGGTGAATTTTGGTCCCTTGGAAGATGAAACTGAAGGGTTAATAGCGGGAAAACTAGGCGTCCTTATACACGAATCGCAAAAACCCAGTCTGCAGGTGATCAGGAAGGCGAATGGGATGCTGGCCTTCACAGCGAGGGGGATTGAATATAAAAGCAGGGAGGTCTTGCTGCAACTGTACAGGGCACTGGTGAGGCCATGGCTGGAGTACTGTGTGCAGTTTTGGTCACCACACTTGTGCAAGGATATTTTGGCCTTGGAGGGAGTGCAGAGGAGGTTTACTAGGCTGATACCGGAGATGAGGGGGTTGGACTATGAAGAGAGACTAAATAGACTGGGTCTGTACTCGTTAGAGTTTAGGAGGATGAGGGGGGATCTCATAGAGATAATGAAGGGGATGGATAGGGTAGAGGTAGAGAGATTCTTCCCGCTTAGAAAGGACAGTAGGACTAGAGGGCACAGCCTCAAGATAAGGGGGGTGTAGTTTTGAATGGAGTTGAGGAGGAACTTCTTCACTCAAAGGGTGGTGAATCTCTGGAATTCTCTGCCTGTTGAAGTGGTGGAGGCTGCCTCACTAAATATATTTAAGTCATGGGTAGATAGGTTTCTGATAGACAGGGGAATTAAGGGTTATGGGGAGAAAGCGGGAAAGTGGAACTGATCCACTTCAGATCAGCCATGATCTTATTGAATGGCGGGGCAGGCTCGAAGGGCTGGATGGCCTACTCCTGCTCCTATTTCTTATGTTGTTATGAAATACTGAGATGGTAGAGATGCTAAATCAATACTTTGCCTCGGTTTTCACAGTGGAGAACACTTGTACCATTCCTAAAGGAACCGGCGAGTCAGAGATAATAGAAAGGGTAGAACTTAGAACAATCGACACTGATAGGGAAAGGATACTCAGTAAGTTACTGGGATTGAGGGCAGACAAGTCCCCCAGGCCTGAAGGCCGACATCCTGGGATATTAAAGGAAGTAGCGGCGGAGAGAGTGGATCCATTAGTTATAATATTCCAAAATTCCCTGGACTCAGGGAAAGTTCCAATGATTGGAAAAATGCTAATGTAACATCCTTATTCAAAAAGGGAGGGAGGCAGGGAAATTACAGAGCAGTTAGTTTAACATCATTGTTGGGAAAATGTTAGAATCAATTATCGAGGAAACAATATCAGGACACTCGGAAATCAAAATACTGCCTATCAGAGTCAGCATGGTTTTGTGAAAGGGAAATCATGTTTGACTGATGGGGATCCTGTAGCTATAGGATACCTGGACTTCCGGGAGGCATTTGATAAGGTGCCACACAAAAGGTTAATTCACAAGGTTCGATCAGATGGGATTAGGGGTAATTTATTAGTTTGGATAGGTGACTGGCTGATGGACAGAATGGGGAGATGCCAGCGTTGGACTGGGATAAACACAGTAAAAAGTCTCACAAACAACAGGTTAAAGTCCAACAAGTTTATTTGGTAGCAAAAGCCAGTAGCTTTTGGAGCACTGCCCCTTCATCAGGTGAGTGGGAGTCCTGTGGTTGAGAAACGAGGGAAGCTCATAGGCACCAGTCTGGAGAAATGTGTACACACAGACAAAACTGTCGTGTGTCCGTATCCGATATACAAAGTGAACACGTCCTGTGTGGATTCAGGACAATCACTGATTGGAATTGTGCACTGGAGGTTCCCAGTCTGGAAAGGGGAATCACCCAAGTAGCCTATGGGGGGGGAGGGAGAATACCGTGTCACAACCTCGCTAGCCCAATATCAATACATGTAGCATTCCCAACATTATCCACTGTTTTAGGCCTCACATTCCTGCCCGGATAGTCAAGACAATAGACAGAAAAGAGAACAAACACTGATAAACACTAGTGAGGGGTTGAGGCAGAACGTGGGGAGATCGTTTGAAAGGTTTGATACCGGGATGATACTTCTGTCCTACAGACCCCAACAAATCTGGACACAATTAATCACCACATTGAAGACCTTTGTCAAAGTGGAACAGAAACCAGGGAAAATAAAGGGAATTAGTGCGATTAAAGTCACTACACGGTGGGAGGACCTCTGGGATTGGGGTTCAAATATCCAAACTCACTCATGGGCCCAGCCCCTGTCCCACCTGACTGTAATAGGCATTCTACTCATGGCAGTCCACCTAACCTCACACTCGGGAACATCCGATGGAAAGGAATTTCTCTGACTCCTGGATTCAAGAAAGGCCCCCAAAACTGTGAAAGACTGCATGATGAGGAACGTTGACACCCCATCATGTGCGTGACCGTGTAGTTATTCTGAACCTGTATGTACAGATATGTATGTATATTAGCACATCGTTTGCACTGGGTTATTTTAATACTTTGTGAACACCCCACAGTTCATGTACCCTTTTAAATGTAACGTTTGACTGATCTGATAATATAGTGGGCGAGGGAGCTAGTATTTTAAACCCAGGATTCGGATATTTGCTCGTTTGAGGATTGTGTGACCCGGTTTGCTGAGATTCTCTGGGTGAAGAGAAAGGGATGTATTGCTGAGCCCAAAATTGGACAAAGTAAAGAATTGGGCATTCTCGATTAAACTACAGACAGTTCCAGCAGGTCACCTGCAGAAACTCACACCTGGCCAAAGTTTGAGTAGACAGAACTGGGCTACTGGGGCATGTCTGGATTCACCCCATCGATAACCCATCAAGTTATCTTCGCTCCTATTTGACATGCACCGGCCTATTGTCTCCGGTCTAGATGGGACCAGACGCCAAGGCACCCGGGGACGTGGCTCAGGTGTCCTGTCAACTGGACATCAACTAGACCATTGGGCACCGAGACCCCACTCCCTGAGATCCCATTGGCCAAAGGCCAAGGGCAGGTGGAAAAAGTGGGATGCCACTTTCAGACACTGTTCCAGATGCCGAAGATTCGAGACCGGACAGACCAGAGAAAAAAGGCAGGAAACAAGCAAGGAAGAAACAGCCAGCGAGAACCACCTTCATAAAGAGGAGCCAGAGGGACTCATGGACTACAGCCTACGAGGCCATCTTTCCGGGTAGTGTAGCCAAATCCTGGGGGCTTCTTATATACGTAGTAGGTAATTTATGGATTAACTATATTTAATAAAGTTTGTTGCGTTGTATCTGTGTTCGTACTTTGTTCTTCTCATAAATAAAGGCCCCTGGGTATGACTTTGATGAAGAAGCTGGTTGCAGTATCTGACTTGGACAGATACAACAGCCGTGTGGACCATCTACAAGACACGCTGCAGGAACTCACCAAGGCTCCTTAGACTGCATCTTCCAAACACACGACCACTACCATCTAGAAGGACAAGGGCAGCAGGTACCTGGGAGCACCAGCACCTGGAGAGTCCCTCTCCAAGTCACTCACCATCCTGAATTGGGAATATACCGCTGTTCCTTCATTGTCACTGAGTCAAAATCCTGGAACTCCCTCTTTAACAGCATTGTGAGTGAACCTACATCACATAGACCTCCGCGGTTCAAGATGGTGGCAATTAGGGATGGGTAATAAACGCTGGTCTATCCAGCAATGCCCATATCCGGTAAATTATTATTTTTTAAATGATATTCACACTGCCCAAGTCCCAACCACTCCCCCCAAGTGAAATAAAAGAACAAAAACAGCCCGGGAAACAGGCCCTTTGGCCCAGCGAGCCCACGCCGCCGTTTTAACATTACGAGTCCCCCCTCCACCCATGACCCCTGTCTAATGTTTTATGCAGTAAAAAGTCTGACAACACCAGGTTTTAGTCCAACCTATTTATTTGATAATATACTCGCAAGCTTTCGAGGGGTTACCCTCTTCGTCAGGTGAATGGAGAGTTCTGGCCTCAGACAGAGCATATAAAGCACAGACAGTTTAGAGATTACTGATTAAAATGCGAATCCTTACACCTAACCTGCTGTTCAAGACCTGAAGTGGCTGATAATGTGAGTGGTAGGAGCACTGATCACAGTTTAAAGAGATGTGTATTGTCTCCAGACAGTACAGTAAGTGAGGTTTTGCAAACCCAGGCAAGTCACGGGGGTTACAGATAGTGCGACATGAACCCAAGATCCCTGTTGAGACCGTCCTCATGTGTGCGGAACTTGGCTATCAGTCTCTGCTCAGCGACTCTGCGCTGTCGTGTGTTGTGAAGGCCGCCTTGGAGAATGCTTACCCGAAGGTCAGAGGCTGAATGCCCGTGACCACTGAAGTGTTCGCCAACAGGAAGGGAACAGTCTTGCCTGGTGACTGTCGAGCGATGTTCATTCATCCGTTGTCGTAGCGTCTGCATGGTCTCCCCAATGTACCATGCTTCGGGACATCCTTTCTTGCAACGTATCAGGTAGACAATGTTGGCCGAGTTGCAAGAGTATTTACCATGTACCTGGTGGATGGTATTCTCACGTGTGATGATGGTATCCATGTCGATGATCCGGCATGTCTTGCAGAGGTTGCTGTGACAGGGTTGTGTGGTATTGTGGTCACTGTTCTCCTGAAGGCTGGGTAGTTTGCTGCGAACAATGGTCTGTTTGAGGTTGTGTGGTTGTCTGAAAGCAAGAAGTGGGGGTGTGGGGAGGGCCCTGGCGAGATGTTCGTCTTCATCAATGATATGTTGAAGACTCCGGAGAAGATGTCGTAGCTTCTCCGCTCCGGGGAAGTACTGGACGACGAAGGGAACTCTGTCCACTGTGTCCCGTGTTTGTCTTCTGAGGAGATCGGTGCGGTTTTTCGCTGTGGCGCATCGAAACTGCCGATCTATGAGTCGAGCACCATATCCTGTTCTTACGAGGGCATCTTTCAGGGTCTGGAGGTGTCTGTCACGATCCTCCTCATCTGAGCAAATCCTGTGTATCCGGCAAGACATGCCGGATCATCGACATGGATACCATCATCACACGTGAGAATACCATCCACCAGGTACATGGTAAATACTCTTGCAACTCGGCCAACATTGTCTACCTGATACGTTGCAAGAAAGGATGTCCCGAAGCATGGTACATTGGGGAGACCATGCAGACGCTACGACAACGGATGAATGAACATCGCTCGACAGTCACCAGGCAAGACTGTTCCCTTCCTGTTGGCGAACACTTCAGTGGTCACGGGCATTCAGCCTCTGACCTTCGGGTAAGCATTCTCCAAGGCGGCCTTCACAACACACGACAGCGCAGAGTCGCTGAGCAGAGACTGATAGCCAAGTTCCGCACACATGAGGACGGTCTCAACAGGGATCTTGGGTTCATGTCGCACTATCTGTAACCCCCGTGACTTGCCTGGGTTTGCAAAACCTCACTTACTGTACTGTCTGGAGACAATACACATCTCTTTAAACTGTGATCAGTGCTCCTACCACTCACATTATCAGCCACTTCAGGTCTTGAACAGCAGGTTAGGTGTAAGGATTCGCATTTTAATCAGTAATCTCTAAACTGTCTGTGCTTTATATGCTCTGTCTGAGGCCAGAACTCTCCATTCACCTGACGAAGAGGGTAACCCCTCGAAAGCTTGCGAGTATATTATCAAATAAATAGGTTGGACTAAAACCTGGTGTTGTCAGACTTTTTACTGTGTTTACGCCAGTCCAACGCCGGCATACCCACATAATGTTTTATGGCCATCCACATTGAGGGAAACTAATTTAGGGACAATTTATTACCTCCAATCAGCCTAACTGCACATCTTTGGGGTGTGGGAGGAAACCGGAGCACCCGGAGAAAACCCACGCAAGCACGGGGAGAATGCGCAAACTCCCACAGACACCGACCCAAATCCATGTGTCTGCACAGCAATCAGTGATAGTCACTGAGCTGTCGTGTTGCCCAGTATCTGGTCCAGTTTAGGCACACACTAACGACATGAAGCACTAGGCTATTCTCGAACATTCAAGAGCAGCCCCAGTACGACCCATCGCGTGTATGCCCCTCGTTGGACAACAAGGCGGACCGACTTAAAACCCGTGAATGAAAAGAGAAAAACAAACATTATTATCATACTATACCCATTTACATTTCAAGGGACGCCCCAATGCAAATGAACCTTATTTAAAACAATCTCCTATATCCTCCCATCTCCAACCCACTCATGTGCCTAAGTAACTCCTAAACAACTCCAGCATGGGTTTACATTTACTTATTTTAATACAGTATACCGTAAGCGCCCCTCTTACACTGAGCGAGCACAAACACTGAATGGCTGACCACAAATCACAGGATTGTTACAGTGCAGAAGGAGGCCATTTGGCCCATCATGTCTGCACCGACCCTCCAAATCAGCATCATGACTTAGTGCCATTCCCCGCGCCCCAGCCCCCTGCACAATGTTTCTGTTCAAATCATCATCTAATGTGCTCTTGAGTGCCTCAGTTGAAGTTGCCTCCACCGCTCTCCCAGGCAGCACCTTCCAGACTCCAACCACTCACTGGGTGAAAATATCTTTTCTCACCTCACTTTTGTTTCTTTTGCAAATTACTTTAAATCTGTGCCCTCAAATTCTCCATTCTTCTACGAGAGGGAATCGTTTCCCCCTATCTGTCCAGCCCCCTCATGATTTAGCTGCCTTCCCTCCAAGGAGAACAGTCCCGACCTCTCCAAACTATCCCCATCACTGGGACAATTGTAAACCCCCCTCTGCCCTCTCCAGTGTTTCCATAGAAACATGAGGTTTGAGCCCACAATCCGGGCTGAGGCTGAGGAGCTGCTGGAGGTTGCGACGAGGAGTTAAGCCCTCCGAGGTGGGTCATCGGGTGTGATATACTCTCGGGGTTGGCGTATGTGGTGCAGGCCTGGCCCATATCCCCATCCTGCACTGCAGCATTCATCCCAGCCACTTTCGGATCCATCTGGAGATCCAAGATCGATCGTGTGAGAGATTACCTGCAGTGCAGAAGGAAGCCAACTCTCTGATAGATCACCACCCAACACCCAATCCCCGTTATCCCACATATTTACTCTGCCAATCTCCCTAATCTGCTCATAGAAGGAGGCCATTCGGCCCATCAAGTCTGCACTAACCACAATCCCACCCACCCTATTTCCATCTTTGGACACATGGGGCAATATATGGGCAGTTCCCAATTTGTTCCTGCACAAAATTGTGAAGTCTCTTCAGCAGCCAGTCACATCAGCAACGCTCTCTTTTAAAGGCAGTGCGCATTCAGTCAGGAATCCCTCTTTGGAGAGCCCACAAATGATCTTGACGTGTATCTTCAAATGAGAGTTAATTGGGGGAATCTGTGGGAAAGCAAAAGGACGTCTGGTACGAGGGAGGCTTTCAAATGTGTTAACCAGGGTCTGAGCACATTCCTGTTAGAGTGAAGGGCAAGGCTGGTAAATGTAGGGAACCCCGGATAACTTGGGATATTGAGGCACGTGATATGCACAGGCAGCTGGGATCAAATGGATCCCTTGAAGAGTATTAAGGGTGTAGGAATAGAGTTAAGAGAGAAATCAGGAGGGCAAAAAGAGGACACAAGATTGTTTTGGCAGATAGAAGAGCAAAAGAACAAAAACAGCCCGGGAAACAGGCCCTTCGGCCCAACGCGCCCGAGCCGCCATTTTAACATTACCAGTCCCCCCTCCACCCATGACCCTTATCTATGCTTATGGCATTCCACATTGAGGGAAACTAATTTAGGGACAATTTATTACCTCCAATCAGCCTAACCGCACATCTTTGGGGTGTGGGAGGAAACCGGAGCACCCGGAGAAAACCCACGCAAGCACGGGGAGAATGCGCAAACTCCCACAGACACCGGCCCAAATCCATGTGTCTGCACAGCAATCAGTGATAGTCACTGAGCTGTCGTGTTGCCCAGTATCTGGTCCAGTTTAGGCACACACTAACGACGTGAAGCACTAGGCCAATCTCGAACAACCAAGAGCAGCCCTAGTACGACCCATCGCGTGTATGCCCCTCATTGGACAACAAGGCGGACTGACTTAAAACCTGTGAATTAAAAGAGAAAAACATTATTATCATACCACATCCTTATACATTACCAGGGACGTCCCAATGCTAATGAACCTTATTTAAAACAATCTCCGATATCCCTCCATCTCCAACCCACTCATGTGCCTGTCTAAGTTATTCTTAAACAACTCCAGCGTGCCTGCCTCCACCACCTTACTTGGCAGAGCATTCCATACCCCCACTACCCTCTGTGTGAAAAACCTCCCTAATATCCGTGTTATATCTCTCCCCCCTCACCCTAAACCCATGGCCCCTCGTACTGTGCATTTCTATCACAGGAAATAGCTTACCTCTGTTTACTCTATCTATACCCTTCATAATCTTATATACCTCTATTAGATCCCCCCTCAGTCGCCATCTTTCAAGGGAAAAGAGCCCCAATTTGCTCAATCTTTCCTCATACTCCAGTCCTTCCATACCAGGCAACATCCTGGTAAACCTGCTCTGCACTCTCTCCAGAGTCTCCACGTCCTTCCGGTAGTAAAGTGACCAGAACTGGACGCAGTACTCCAAATGCGGCCTAACCAACGTTCTGTACAACTGCAACATTAGACTCCAGCTCTTATATTCTATACCCCTTCCTATAAAGGCTAACATACCATAGGCTTTCGTCACCACACTCTCCACTTGTACTGCCACCTTCAAAGACTTGTGCACTTGCACCCCCAGGTCTCGCTGCGATTCTATACTTTTTATAGGTCTACCATTTATCATATAACTCCGCCCTACATTATTCCAGCCAAAATGCATCACCTCACATTTATCCGGATTAAACTCCATTTGCCATGTATCTGCCCAATCAACCAGCCTATCAATATCCCGCTGTATTGCCAGACACTGCTCCTCACTGCCCGCCAATCCAGCCATCTTGGTGTCATCAGCAAATTTGCTGATCACACCACCTACTCCCTCTTCCAAATCATTTATATACACTACAAAGAGAAGAGGTCCCAGTACTGAGCCCTGCGGCACACCACTAATGACAGACCTCCAGCTAGAAAAGGACCCCTCCACTACTACTCTCTGTCTCCTCTTAGCAACGTAAAAAGTCTGACAACACCAGGTTTTAGTCCAACCTATTTATTTGATAATATACTCGCAAGCTTTCGAGGGGTTACCCTCTTCGTCAGGTGAATGAGCCATTCACCTGACGAAGAGGGTAACCCCTCGAAAGCTTGCGAGTATATTATCAAATAAATAGGTTGGACTAAAACCTGGTGTTGTCAGACTTTTTACTGTGTTTACGCCAGTCCAACGCCGGCATACCCACATCATGTCCTCTTAGCAAGCCAGTTCTCTACCCATCTTGATAAGGCAAAGGAGAATCCAAAGAGCTTCTACAAATACAATTAAGAGCAAAAGAGTACCTAGGGAGAGAGTTGGGCCTCTTCAGGATCAACAAGGTCACCTATTTGCAGATCCACATGAGATGGGTGAGATCCTAAATGAATATTTCTCATCAGTATTTACTGTTGAGAAAAGCATGGATGTTAGGGAACTTGGGGAATTAAATGGTGATGTCTTGAGGAGTGTACACTTTACAGAGAAAGAGGTGCTGGAAGTTTTAAAGTGCATCAAGATAGATAAATCCCTGGGACCTGATGAAGTGTATCCCAGGACATTGTGGGAGGCTAGGGAGGAAATTGGGGGTCCCCTAGCTGAGAATATTTGGATCATTGATAACCATGGGTGAGGTGCCTGAAGATTGGAGAGGGCAAATGTTGTCCCTTTGTCTAAAGAGGGCTGCAGGGAAAAGCCTGGGAACTACAGGCCAGTGAGCCTCACATCTGTGGTGGGTAAATTGTTGGAAGGTATTTTGAGGGACAGGATCTACAGGCATTTAGAAATACAAGCAATGATTAGGGACAGTCAGCATGGCTTTGTGAGTGGAAAATCATATCTCACAAATTTGATTTGCGTTTTTTTGGAGGGGTAACAAAGAAGGGAGATGAGGGCGGTGCAGTTGATGTTGTTTACGTGGACTTTAGAAAGGTCTTTGACAAGGTACCACATGGTAGGTTGTTGCATAAAGTTAAATCTTACGGGATCCAGGGTGAGGTATCGAAATGGAGACAAAATTGGCTTGATGACCAAAGACAGAGGGTGGTTGTAGAGGGTTTTTTTCAAGCTGGAGCCTGTGACCAGCGGTGTGCCTCAGGGATCAGTGCTGGGCCCACTTATTTATTATTTATACTAATGATTTAGATGAGAATTTAGGAGACATGGTTAGTAAGTTTACAGATGACACCTAGATTGGTGGCACAGTGGTTAGTCCTGTTGCCTCGCAGTGCCGGGGGCCCAGGTTTGGTTCCCGGCATGGGCCGCTGTCTGTGTGCACATTCTCCCCATGTCTGCATGGGTTTCCTCCCACAGTCTGAAAGTGCTGCTTAGGTGCATTGCCCGAACAGGCGTCAGAGTGTGGCGACTAGGGGAATTTCACAGTAACTTCACTGCAGTGTTAATTTATGAGTCACAACTAAGCCTTAATTGTGACTAATAAATAAACTTAAAAAAAATTTAGTGGACAGTGAAGAAGGTTATCTGGGATCGCAACCGAATCTTGATCAATTGGGCCAGTGGGCTGACAAATGGCAGATGGAATTTAATTTAGATAAATGCGAGGTGATGTATTTTGGTCGATCGAACCTGGGCAGGACTTGCTCAGTTAATGTTAGGGTGTTGGGGGAGAGTTACAGAACAAAGAGATCTCGGGGTACAGGTTCATAGCTCCTTGAAAGTGGAGTCACAGGTGGACAGAGTGGTGAAGAAGGCAGTCGGCATGCTTGGTTTCATCAGTCAGAACATTGAATACAGGAGTTGGGACATCTTGTTGAAGTTGTACAAGACATTGGTAAGGCCACACTTGGAATACTGTGTACAGTTCTGGTCACCCTATTATAGAAAGGATATTATTAAACTAGAAAGAGTGCAGAACAGATTTATTGGGATGATACTGGGACTTGATTGAGTTATAAGGGGAGGCTGGATAGACTGGGACTTATTTCTCTGGTGTGTAGGAAGCTGAGGGGTGATCTTATAGCGGTCTATAAAATAATGAGGGGCACAGATCAGCTAGATAGTCAATATCTTTTCCCAAAGGTAAGGGAGTCTAAAACTAGAGAGCATAGGTTTAAGGTGAGAGGGGAGAGATACAGAAGGGTCCAGAGGGGTAACTTTTTCACACAGAGGGTGGTGAGTGTGTGGAACAAGTGCCAGAGGTAGTCGTAGAGGTGGGTACAATTTCGTCTTTTAAAAAGCGATTAGACATTTACATTGGTAAGATGGGTATAGAGGGATATGGGCCAAATGTGGGCAACTGGGACTAGTTTAGGGGTTAAAAAGGGGCAGCATGGACAAATTGGGCCGAAGGGCCTGTTCCCATGCTGTAAACTCTATGCCTCACCAAACTGTGCCTGCCATACTTTCCCCATAGCTTCAAAAGGTTCTCAGACGGTAGTGCAAGGCTCTATATAAATGCAATCTTTTGTGTCTCAGTGATCTCCTCACTTGCAAAGACCCCCCTCATGCACGTTCCACGGTCCTGAGGAAGCCCTTTTTTTTACTCCCCCTCCCCTGGGCTTCACCACTGCTTTAGGTAGTAACCCTCCAACTCCACCAGTTATAGACCACTACCGCCAGTCAGCGCCAGGGACCTGGGTTCAATTCCAGGCTTGGGTGACTGTGTGTGGAGTCTGCATGTTCTTTCTGTGTTAGCAGGGGTTTCCTCCAGGTACTCCAATTTTCTCCCAAACTCCAAAGATGTGCAGGTTAGGCGGATTGGCCATGCTTAATTGCCCCTTAGTATTAGGTATATTAAAAAGCATTAAAAATCCCCAGGGCCAGATGGCATCAATTCCAGGCGGTGACAAAATTGGTTGATAAGGGGAAGATTGTCTATATGGACTTTAGTAAAACATTTGACAAAGTCCCTTATGATAGGCTAGTGCAAAAAGGTTAAATCACCCAGGATCAAGGGTGAACTAGCTGGATGGATTGGCCATAGATGACAAAGAGTAGCGTTAGAAGGTTGTTTTTCTGAATGGAGGTCTGTAACCGCAGGGATCAGTGCTGGGACCCCTGCTGTTTGTAATATATATAAATAACTTGGAAGAAAATGTAGCTGGTCTGATTAGCAAGTTTGCAGATACTAAGATTGGCGGAGTTGTGTATAGTGATGAAGATTGTTCGAGAATATAACAGGATATAAATAGGCTGGAAAATTGGGCAGAGAAATGGCAGATGGAATTTAATCTGGAAAAATGCGAGGTGATGCATTTTGGTAGATCCAATTCAGGTGGGAGCTATAAAATAAATGGCAGAACCATCAGGAGTATAGACACACAGAGAGATCTGGGAGTACAGGTCTACAATATGGATTGCCGTAAAACATTAGACAGGGGTCATGGGTGGAGAGGGGGACTGGTGGTGTTGAGACGGCGGCGGGGGCTCATTGGGCCGACGGGCCTGTTTCCCGGGCTGATTTTGTTCTTTGTTTACAGATCCTTAAAAGTGGCAGCACAGGAGGAAAAGGTGGTGAAGAAAGCATATGGCAGGCTTGCCTTCAGCGGAGAGGGCATTGAGCATAAAGGTTGGCAAATTATGTTACAGTTGTATAAAACGTTGGTTAGGCCACATTTGGAATATTGTGTCCAATTCTGGTCACCACACCAGCAGCAGGATGTGGAAGCTTAGGAGGGAGTACAGTTTACCAGGATGTGGTCTGGTATGGAGGCCACATTACAAATATTCAAAAAGGTGATTGAGGATAAGATTTTTCATTCATTGCTGGGACATGGGCACTGTTGGCCGGCCAGTATTTATTACCCATCGCTTAACTGTCTTTGAACTGAGTGTCTCGCTCAGCTATTTCAGAGGGCAGTTCAGATTCAATCACATCACTGTGGCTCTAGAGTTATATGTAGGCCAGGTCAGATGGGTTCTTCCAACAGTCGATAATGGTTTCATGGTCACCAGCAAATACTTAATTCCAGATATTTTTTATTGCGTTCAAAGTCCAGCATGTGCCGTGTTGGGATTTGAACCCGGGTCCCCAGACCATTAGCTGCATTTCTGGGTTGATCGTTTAGCGATAATACCACTTGGCCACTGCCTTCCCAAAAGTACACTAGTCTGCGAGACAGCTCTTCCAATGTTGGCACAAGCGCTCAGATGCTCGTAAGGACTTTGCACGGATGGCAGGGCTGAGTTTGCTGCTGTGGATTTTGATGCTGGGGCAATGCTGGAAGATCCATTTGAATTAGATTTCACAGCAGTTTGGTACAATGAGCATCTTTCTTGGCCCTTTAACCGCATTGCTGTGGCTCTGGAATCACATGTAGGCCAGACTAGCCAAGAATGGCAGATTTCCTTCCCTAACGGGCATTTTAACTCTGATTTCAAGATCACTTTTACTGAGTCTTGCTTTTAATTCCAGATTTCTGAACTGAATTTAAATTCCACCCCAGCTGCCGTGGTGGGATTTGAATTCAGGTCCCTGGCGCTGTGAGGCAGCAGTGCTAATCACTGTGCCACCGTGCCCCCAGGAATTGAACCCAGGTCCCTGGCGCTGTGAGGCAGCAGTGCTAACCCACTGTGCTACCATGTCACCCAAAATTTCTTCTGCTTGGATCTGCTGTTGATGTTCAGGCTAACGAACGAGTATCTGAAAGTCCTGGGATTTGATTTGGAGGGGCTAGGTGTGGTGTGGTGGGACTGCCAAAAACAAATATATATCCAATTGAGAAGGTGGGAGAGACTTCACTTTGCAGCTAAGAAACTGATCTTTCGGTGTGACATGCTCCCAGTGCCAGAGATCATGTTCCGCTCCCGTCCCAGTGCGATCCTCCAAATCCGCTCAGTGACTATCACTGACTGTGCAGACACATGGATTTGGGCTGGTGTCTGTGGGGGTTTGCGCATTCTCCCCGTGATGGCGTGGGTTTTCTCCAGGTGCTCCGGTTTCCTCCCACACCCCAAAGATGTGCTCTTAGGCTGATTGGTGTAATAAATTGTCCCTAAATTAGTCTTCCCTCAATCTTCCCCAGTAGGTGTAGAGAAAGGTCATGGGTAGAGGAGGGCACTCATAATGTTAAAATGGCGGCGTGGGCTCGTTGGGCCGAAGGGCCTGTTTCCCAGGCTGTGCTGTTCTTTGTCCAAATCCCTGGCGGAATCCTTCACAATGAAAACTCAAACTCAACTTTATTGCTTTTAAGATTTAAAAAAAAACAGCAGAAGAAGTTTGATAAAGCTTTAATTTTAAATTCATAAATCAAAGTAGTAGGAATTTGCTTGACAAATGTTAGTTTAGCTAACAGAAAACTTTTGAACTTTAAAGGAATCAGTTCTGCTTCCTCCCTCGGTACAATGTTATCTTCAATATCGGAGCGACTCGATCAAAGCTTTCAGGAAATGAAGTTTCTCTCGATCTACCCTGTTGGACCTCTCCTTCCATCGGTTGGGGAGTCTCGGACCAGGGTGAGGAAACTCCAGAAAGAGTGGCTAAAGTCGCAAACTCTTCCATGAGGAGATTTGGATTCATCTTCGACAACTTGTATTTCTCGTGCCTGAAACCTTCCGAACCTCTTCACAGAGATAAATGGTCTGGTCAAACTGGTCGCAAGAGAGGTTAGGAGGGGGTTGGTGATCAAAAGCTTGATCAAGGAGGCTGCTTATGAAGAGGATCCAAAATGAGAAGAAAGGTGGAGAGGTTCAGGGAGAGAGTTCCAAAGCGAAGGCAGGGTGAAGGGAGTGAGCAGTGTATGGGTGCCCAGAATTGGAGGAGAGCAGGGATCTGGGTAGGGCGTGTGGCCTGGAGAATGTTGCAGAGGTCGAGGAGGATCGAGGAAGTCAAGGACAAGGATTTGAAATGAGAGCGTTTGCCAAAGTGAAGTCAGTGAGCAGAGGCGAGTGGGCCTTGGTGGGAGTCAGGAAGCAGGCAGCAAGGTTTTGAGTGAGCGAAGGGTGCATGATGGGGCAGGCCCTTGTAGGAGTGGTTAATAGAGGATTGAGTCAGTAATGTGAATGCAGAGATGGGAGTGCGTGTTTACTGGGGGGGGGCTAGATTTCCCCTGGCTGCTCCCTAGAGCTATTTGACAAATAGCCTTGCTCGAATCATCCTCATAATTCCACCAACTTCCCCTCCCCTCCTCACCCACCTCCCCTCCCCCTCAGGGTGCTCTGGTTTCCTCCCATACTCTGAAAGACATGCAGATTAGGGGGATCGGCCACGCTAGATTCTGGGGGGAGGTGGGAGCAGATCCATTTCTTGAGGTGAAAGCGGATCCCTTTCTCGAGGTTGGAGTGGATCCCTTTCTCGAGGTAGGAACGGATTGCTTTCTCGAGGCGGGAGTGGATCCATTCTTGAGGTGGGAGCGAACCCTTTTGCGAGATGGGATGGATCCCCTTCTTGAGGTAGGAGTGGATCCTTTCTTAAGGTTGGAGTGGATCCTGTCCCAAAGTCGGAGCGGATCCTTTCTCAAGAGAGTGTGGATTCTTTCTTGAGGTGGGAGTGGATCCTTTCTCAGGGTGGGAGTGGATCGTTTACTTGGGATGGGGCTGGATCCTTTCTCCAAGTGGCAGTAGATCCTTTCTGAGGTTCTAATGGCTGCTGCCATGCCTGTGCCTCATCTTCAGCTAGAAACTGGAACCTCAGTAGCAAAATATTTGGACTGGGTGACTGGGGGGTGGTGGTGGGGGGGGGGGGAACCGCGGCAGCCTGGGGAGGGGGCACGTGAAGCTGATTCTATTGCTGTGTCACTTAACAACCTGCACACAGCAGGGAAACCGGGTGTATTAATCTTAGCAGAGGGAGAAACACGAGTTAGAGGTAAATTTGGGAGTGATGGTCTGAGATTATCAGAGAGTGGGGGGAATTAGACAGAGAGACAAAGAGAAGGACTGAAAGAAAGAGAGAGGTTTGGGGGGGAGAGGGAAGTTGCTGAGATACAGTGAGGGTCGGTGGTGGGTGGCCGGGCAGGAGGGGCAGATGCAGCGTGGGGGGGGGGGGCACCCAGATTTAACCCTTTGCATTCTGGAAACCTCAAAACCCAAGGAAGACGAAATAAAATCAGGTGGGAGAAAGTGCGCAGGAAAACCCAGAAAGATGAGCAGCGGGAGGGTAAACCTCCGGCTCCTGTTTCAAATTACACAATTAATTCCAGAACAAAACAGACATTCAAGTGTCGATACGCCTGAGAGAAACAAGACCCAGGTCAGAGCTGCTGCCGTGGTGACAAAGGCCGATTTAAGGCCTTTTCTTCTCCTGGGTCTTCACCAACGATTTTTCAGGATACAGGTACAGCACCACCACGCCGGAAGGGTTGATGGTGACGGTGAACTTGGTGTCTACCTTCAGGTCGTGGTGCACCCAACCCGAGTACACGTCCAGAACCTAAATCCAGAAGGAAAACAACACACCAGGTGAAAGCAAAATCCCACGGACGCGGAAATCTGATCCAATAACAGAAAACGCTGGAATATCTCAGCAGGTCTGACAGCCTCCATGGAGAGAGAATAGAACCAACATTCACATCACAGCTGCTCCATCACAAACCTGCTCACTTAACAAAGAACAAAAACAGCCCGGGAAACAGGCCCTTCGGCCCAACGAGCCCGCGCCACCATTTCAACATTACCAGTCCCCCCTCCACCCATGACCCTTATCCACGCTTATGGCATTTCACATTGAGGCAAGACTAATTTAGGGACAATTTATTACCTCCAATCAGCCTAACAGCACATCTTTGGGGTGTGGGAGGAAACCGGAGCACCCGGAGAAAACCCACGCAAGCACGGGGAGAATGTGCAAACTCCCACAGACACCGGCCCAAATCCATGTATCTGCACAGCAAACAGTGATAGTCACTGAGCTGTCGTCTTGCCCAGCATCTGGTCCAGTTTAAGCGTACACTAACGACATGAAGCACTAGGCTGTTCTCGAACATTCAAGAGCAGCCCTTGTACGACCCATCGCGTGTATGCCCCTCGTTGGACAACAAGGCGGACCGACTTAAAACCTGTGAATTAAAAGAGAAAAACATTAGTATCGTTCCATATCCTTGTACATTACCAGGGACGTCCCAATGCTAATGAACCTTATTGAAAACAATCTCCTATATCCTCCCATCTCCAACCCACTCATGTGCCTATCTAAGTAACTCTTAAACAATTCTAGCGTGCCTGCCTCCACCACCTTACTTGGCAGAGCATTCCATACCCCCACTACCCTCTGTGTGAAAAACCTCCCTCTAATATCCGTGTTTTATCTCTCCCCTCACCCTAAGCCCGTGGCCCCTCGTACAGTGTGCCTCTAACATAGAGTAAACAGAGGTAAGCTATTTCCTATCTATACCCTTCATAATCTTATATACCTCTATTAGATCCCCCCTCAGTCGCCGTCTTTCAAGGGAAAAGATCCCCAATTTGTTCAATCTTTCCAGTCCTTCCATACCAGGCAACATCCTGGTAAACCTCCTCTGCACTCTCTCCAGGGTCTCCACGTCCTTCCGGTAGTAAGGTGACCAGAACTGGACGCAGTACTCCAAATGCGGCCTAACCAACGTTCTATACAACTGCAACATTAGACTCCAGCTCTTATATTCTATACCCCTTCACTGAGTTCTTATCGGGAGTTCAGCAAATAAGAATCAAAGAAATCACATTTCTATAGCAGCCTTTACAACTTAACATCCCCAAAACATTTTACTGCCAATGGGGTGATTCTGAAGTACAGTCGCTGCCCTGATGTAGGAAATACTTAGGAGATTATTTCAGCGCAGCAAGATCCCATAAACAGCACTGCGATAATGACCCAATAACCTGCTTTTAGTCGAGTGAGTTGAGGGATAGATGTTGATCCATTCGACTCCCCAAATACAAAATAGGAGCAGAATCATCATAGATTCATCAGGAGGCCATTCAGACCCTCAAGCCTATTCTACCATTCAATAAGATAGAGTCATGGAGGTTTACAGCATGGAAACAGGCCCTTTGGCCTAACTTGCCCATGCTGCCCCTTTCTTTTAACTATTAAGCTAGACCCAACTGCCTGCATTTGGCCCATATCCATTGTGGAGTCCAATAGGTGTAGACAAAGTCATAGGTAGAAGAGGGCACTCACAATGTTAAAATGGCGGCGAGGGCTCATTGGGCCGAAGGGCCTGTTTCCTGTGCTGTGTTGTTCTTTGTATCCCTCTATATCCATCTTACCCATGTAACTGTCTAAATACTTTTTAAAAGGCAGAATTGTACCCGCCTCTACTACTACCTCTGGCAGCTCGTTCCAGACACTCACCACCCTCTGTGTGAAAAAATTGCCCCTCTGGACCCTTTTGTATCTCTCCCCTCTCACCTTAAACCTATGCCCTCTAGTTTGAGACTCCCCTACCTTTGGGTAAAAATGTTAACTATCTACCTTATCCACACCCCTCATTATTTTACAGACCTCAATAAGATCAGCCCTGAGCCTCCTATGTTCCAGAGAAAAAGTCCCAGTCTATCCAGCCTCTCCTCATAACTCAAACCATCAAGTCCTGGTAACAACCTAGTAAATCTTTTCTGCACTCTTTCTAGTTTAATAATATCTTTTCTATAATAGGGTGACCAGGACAGTATTCCAAGTGTGGCCTTACCAATGTCTTGTACAACTTCAACAAGACGTCCCAACTCCTGTAATCAATGTTCTGACTGATGAAACCAAGCATGCCAAATGCCTTGATCTGTTCATGTTTCAAGTTCCACATTCTCATCGCCTTCCAATAACCTTCGACTCACTTGCCTAACAAGAATTTATCTACCTCAGTCTTAAAAATATTCACTGACCTCGCTTTCTGAGGCAGAGTTCCAGAGTCGCGGAGAGAAAATAATTCTTAGAACATAGAACATTCCAGCGCAGTACAGGCCCTTCGGCCCTCGATGTTGTGCCGACCAGTGGAACCAATCTAATGACCCTCTAACCTAAACTATTCCAATATTATCCATATGCCTATCCACTGACCATTTGAACGCCCTTAAAGTTGGCGAGTCCACAACTGCTGCAGGCAGGGCATTCCACGCCCTTACTACCCTCTGAATAAAGAACCTACCTCTGACATCCGTCCTATAATTACCACCCCTTAATTTAAAGCTATGTCCCTTCACGTTAGCCATCACCATCCGAAATAAAAGGCTCTCACTGTCCACCCTATCCAATCCTTTGATCATCTTGTATGCCTCAATCAGGTCACCTCGTAACCTTCTTCTCTCCAATGAAAATAACCTCAAGTCCCTCAACCTTTCCTCATAAGACCTTCCCACCATACCAGGCAACATCCTGGTAAACCTCCTCTGCACCCTTTCCAATGCCTCCACATCTTTCTTATAATGCGGCAACCAGAACTGTATGCAATACTCCAAGTGCGGCCGCACCAGAGTTTTGTACAGTTGTAACATGACCTCATGGCTCCGAAATTCAATCCCTCTACCAATAAAAGCTAACACACCGTACGCCTTCTTAACAACCTTATCAACCTGGGTGCCAACTTTCAGGGATCTATGCACATGTACCCCGAGATCTCTCTGCTCGTCAACATTACTAAGAGTCCTTCCATTAGCCCTACATTCTGTACTCCTGTTACTCTTACCAAAGTGAATCACCTCACACTTTTCCGTATTAAACTCCATCTGCCACCTCTCGGCCCAGCTCTGCAGCTTGTCTATGTCCCTCTGCAAACTGTAACATCCATCCTCACTGTCTACAACTCCTCCGACTTTGGTGTCGTCAGCAAATTTACTAATCCATCCTTCTACACCCTCATCTAGGTCATTTATAAAAGTGACAAACAGCAGTGGCCCCAAAACAGATCCTTGAGGCACACCACTTGTAACTGAACTCCAGGTTGAATATTTCCCATCAACCACCACCCTCTGTCTTCTATCAGCTAGCCAATTCCTGATCCAAACTGCTAAAACACCCTCAATCCCATACATCTGCATTTTCTGCAATAGCCTACCATGGGGAACCTTATCAAACGCTTTGCTGGAATCCATATACACCACGTCAACTGCCTTACCCTTATCCACCTCTTTGGTCACCTTTTCAAAAAACTCTAAGGTTTGTGAGGCACGACCTACCCTTCACAAAACCGTGTTGACTATCCCTAATCAATTTATTTCCCTCTAGATGATTATAAATTCTTATAATTCTTTCCAAAACTTTGCCCACAGCAGAAGTAAGGCTCACTGGTCTATAATTCCCAGGATAGTCTCTACTCCCCTTCTTGAACAAGGGGACAACATTTGCTATCCTCCAGTCTTCCGGCACTATACCTGAAGCCAATGACGACATGAAGATCAAAGCCAAAGGCTCTGCAATCTCCTCCCTAGCCTCCCAGAGAATCCTAGACTAAATCCCATCCGGCCCAGAGGACTTATATAGATGATCTGGAGGAGGGAACCGAGTGTAGGGTGTCGAAATTTGCTGATGACACCAAGATTGGTGGAACGGCAAATTGTGTGGAGGGTGTGGAAAGTCTGCAGAAGGATCTAGATAGGCTGGGCGAATGGGCCAGGAACTGGCAAATGGAATTTAATGTTGGCAAGTGTGAAGTTGTCCACTTTGGTAGGAATAATGGTAGGAAGGACTATTACTTGCGTGGCGAAAAACTGCAGCATGCAACGGTGCAGAGGGACCTCAGGGTCCTTGTGCATGAGTCGCAAAAACCCAGCCTGCAGGTGCAGCAGGTGGTCAGGAAGGCGAATGGGATGCTGGCCTTCATAGCGAGGGGGATTGAATATAAAAGTAGGGAGGTCTTGCTGCAGCTGTATAGGGCACTGGTGAGGCCGCAGCTGGAGTACTGTGTGCAGTTTTGGTCGCCGCACCTGCGCAAGGATATTTTGGCCTTGGAGGGAGTGCAGAGGAGGTTTACTAGGCTGATACCGGAGTTGAGGGGGTTGAACTATGAGGAGAGGCTGAATAAACTGGGCTTGTACTCGTTAGAGTTTAGAAGAATGAGGGGAGATCTCATTGAGACATATAAGATAATGAATGGGATGGATAGGATAGAGGTGGAGAGGCTCTTCCCGCTCAGAAAGGACAGTAGGACTAGGGGGCACAGCCTCAAGATAAAGTGGGGGGCGGTTTAGAACGGAGTTGAGGAGGAACTTCTTCACTCAAAGGGTGGTGAATCTCTGGAATTCTCTGCCCGTTGAAGTGGTGGAGGCTACCTCGCTAAATATACTTAAGATGCGGGTTGATGGGTTTTTGATAAGCGAGGGGATTAAGAGTTATGGAGACAGGGCGGGAATGTGGAACTGAGCCACGACAGATCAGCCATGATCTTATTGAATGGCAGGGCAGGCTCGAAGGGCTAGATGGCCTACTCCTGCTCCTATTTCTTATGTTCTTATCTATTTTCACACTCTCAAGAATTGTCAACACCTCCTCCTTATGTACCTCAATCCCGTCTAGTCTACTACCTGGTATCGCAGTATTCTCCTCGACTACCCTGACTTTTTCCTGCGTGAACACTGACGAAAAATACTCATTCAGTGCCTCTCCTATCTCTTCAGGCTCCACACACAACTTCCCACTGCTGTCTCTGACTGGCCCTAATCTTGCCCTAACCAATCTTTTATTCCTGACATACCTATAGAAAGCTTTAGGATTTTCCTTGATCCTATCCGCCAAAGTCTCCTCATGTCCTCTTCTAGCTCTTCTTAACTCTCTCTTTAGCTCCTTCCTGGCTAATTTATAACTCTCCAGTGCCCTAACTGAACCTTCACGTCTCATCTTTACATAAACCTCCTTCTTCCTCTTCACCAGAGATTCAACTTCCTTAGTACACCAGGGTTCCCTCGCTCGACCACTTCCTCCCTGTCTGACAGGTACATATTTATCAAGGACTCGCAGTAGCTGCTCCTTGAATAAGCTCCACATTTCAGATGTTCCCAGCCCCTGTAATTTCCTACTCCACCCTATGTATCCTAAATCTCGCCTAATAGCCTCATAATTACCTTTCCCCCAGCTATAACTTCTGCCCTTCGGTATATGCCTATCCCTTTCCATCACTAAGGTAAACGTAACCGAATTGTGGTCACTATCACCAAAGTGCTCACCTACCTCCAAGTCTAACACCTGGTCTGGTTCATTACCCAGTACCAAATCCAATGTAGCCTCAGCTCTTGTTGGCCTATCCACATACTGTGTCATGAAACCTTCCTGTGCACATTGGACAAAAACTGACCCCTCTAACGTGCTTGAACTATAGCTTTTCCAATCGATATTTGTAAAGTTAAAGTCCCCCATAACAACTACCCTGTTACTTTCGCACCTATCCAGGATCATCTTTGCAATCCTTTCCTCTACATCTCTGGAACTTTTTGGAGTCCTATAAAAAACTCCCAACTGTGTGATCTCTCCTTTTCTGTTTCTAATCTCAGCCCATACTACCTCAATAGACAGGTCCACATCAAACGTCCTTTCTGCCACTGTAATACTGTCCTTGACTAACAATGCCACGCCTCCCCCTCTTCTACCACCTTCTCTGCTCTTCTACCACCTTCTCTTATCTCTGTCCTACAAGGGTGACACCTAATTTAAAAAACCATGCCGTCTAGTCCTGGGCTCACCCACAAGAAGAAACATCCTTTCTACATCCATCTTATCGAGACGGTCAGGATCTTATAGACTTCAATCAGGTCACTCCCTCATTCTTCTAAGCTCCAGTGGAAAAAGGTCCAGCCTCTACAACCCTTCCTCAGGAGACAACCTGCTTATTCCAGTAAACCTTTTCTGAAGCACCTCCAACACACTTACATCCTTCCTTAAACAAAGGAACCAGAACTGCTCTTAGTATCCAGGATGTGGTCTCACCAATGCCCTGTATAACTGAAACATAACATCATTATTTTTATGTTCAATTTCTCTTGAAATAAAGACTGGAGGATGAACGAACCTTTGGCATGATACCCCTTCAGACAGCACAGAGTTCCCTCAGCACTGTATTGGAGTGTTGCCTCGATTATGTTTTGGGGAGTTGGACCCTGATTTCCTTAACAAGAAAGAGGCCCCATGGGTTTTGACAAACGCAGCTTTGAACATCCAGGGGTAGGTTCCTTCTTAAAACGGCAGCAGTATGAGCAGGATATTTGGAGGCAGTTATTCCCTCACCCCATTAACTCCCGGGAGAAGGCAGTGAGATTTCTGACTTTATTTAGTTACAAGCTGCTTTATATGAATTGGTGGGGAAGGGGGCAAGAGGATACAGCTTTAAGTTCTGGTCTTTGCTGAGTTACAATTGGCCCCCCCACCCTGCCCTCTTACCTCTGACTGACGACTCAGTGCTTTAGCTATACACAGACCGTGCGAGACTGCAGCTGTGTTTTGACTGTTTGAAGGATCTTTTCCTCAGGTTCGGCTGCAGGGCAGACCGGTGCAGAGGGAGGGAGGGGAATGGTGTGGGCAGATCAGAGGACCCCCGGTCAGTCTGCTCCTAGGCTTGGCTAAAGTGACCATTAACAGGTCCAGGCAGTGAGCTGTGGAGGGAGTCATTAAGCCGGACTGTCTACCCCTGTTCCACGGTTAAATTCTCCCCCGTGTGTCCCTGTTCATGCCGTGTTCATCAGTACACCTGCGACCAATGGCCTCCATCGGGGCTGGGAGTGAATCATCAGTCCCTGAACATTTAGTTTGAGATGTTTAAAGTTTTGGCTTTTTATTACACTGTCCCTTTATTAGATAACTTGCTAATTCTGTTGGCTTGGTTTTACAAAGGAACATTTAACAAAAGCAGCCAATGTAAACTTGTCTGGCCCCAGCCCAGACAGGCACTGCAGGTACAGGGTTTAATTAGTATGCAGTGTTTATTTAGGGAGTTCCCATTGTAAATATGGAGAGAGGCAGAGAAAATAATTCTCCTCATCTCTCCTCTGAGGCCTGATGGAGGTCTACAAAATGGTGAGAGGCGTAGACAGGGCGTTTAATCAGAGGTGGAAGAGTCAATTACAAGGAGGCACAGTTTCAAAGTGAGGGGGGAAATTTTAAGGAGATGTATTTTCCACACAGAGAGTGGTGGGTGGCTGGAACGCGCTGCCAGAGGAGGTGGTGGAAGCAGGCACATTAGCAACGTTTAAGAGGCATCTGGATGGGTACATGAACAGGGAGGGAATAGAGGGATACAGTTCAAGTAAGGGCAGAAGGATTTTTTTAGTTTTGTTAGGGCATTATGATTCTCATGGGCTTGGAGGGCTGAAGTTCTTTGTGTAATCAGTCAGCACGGATTTACTAAAGGGAAATCATGCTTAACAAATCTACTGGCATTCTCTATTGACGTAACTAGTCGAGCTGACCCGGGAGAACTGGTGGATATGGTTTATTTAGATTTTCAGAAGACAAGGGCTGAAATTTTGCCACGCAGTCCGCCACGGGAATCAGAGTGGGTAAGGGGCGGACTATTGACCTCAGCAGGATCTTACGGTTTTGGGATGAACGAGGCTGTAAAATTCTGCCCAAAGTCTCACATAGCAGATGACTATGTAAAATTAAAGCACATGAGATTGTGGGTACTGTCTTGAGATGGCTAGAAAGCTGGTTAGCAGACAGCATCAAAGAACAGGGATAAATGGGTCTTTTTCCGAATGGCGGACAGTGACTGGTGAGGGACTGAAGGGATCTGTGATAGGATAGATGTTCACACTGTAAATGATTTGAACGAGGGAACTAAATGTGTTATCTCCAAATTTGCAGATGATGCAGAGTTGGGTGGGAGGGTGAGCTGTGAGGAGGATGCAGAAATGCTTCAGTGTGATTGGACAGGCTGAGTGTGTGGGGATCTGCAGGGCAGGTGCAGTATCATGTGGATAAATGTAAGGTTATCCACTTTGGGAGCAATATTAGGAAGGCAGATTATTTGAATGAGAGAGATGGATACTCAGTGAGACCTAGGTGTCCTCGTGCATCAGTCGCTGAAAGTAAGCCTGTAGGTACAGCAGGCAGTGAAGAAGGCAAACGGTATGTTGGCCTTCATAGTGTGAGGGTTTGAGTATAAGAATAAGGATATTTTACTGCAATTGTATAGGGCATTAATGAGGCACAATTGGAGTATTGGGTGCAGTTTTGATGTCCTTATCTGAGGAAGGATGTCCTTGCTATAGAGGGACTACAGCAAAGGTTTACCAGGCTGATTCCTGGGATGGCAGGTCTGTCATATGAGGCGAGACTAAATCAGTTAGGATTATATTAATTGAATTCTAGGAGAGTGGGAGGGAATCTCATAGAAACTTATAAAATTCTAACAGGGTTAGATAGGGTAGATTCAGAAAGAATGTTCCTAATGGTGGGGGAGTCCAGAACTAGGGGTGATAGTTTGAAGATAAGGGATAAACCTTTTAGAACTGAGGGTGAGGAGGAATTTCTTCACTCAGAGGGTGGTGAATGTGTGGAATTCACTACTACAGAATGTAGTTGAGGCTAAAACGTTGTGCGATTTCAAGAAGAAATTAGATATAGGTCTTGGGGCTAAAGGGATCGAGGAACGTGGGAGGATCAGGGTATTGAATTGATGGTCAGCCATGATCATAATGAATGGTGGAGCAAGTGTGAAGGGCCAAATGGCCTCCTCCTGCTTCTAGTTTCGATGTATTCAGCTCATCGGGTCCACGTCAGTCAAGAACAATCTAACTACACTAATCCCAAATTCCAGCATTTAGCTCAATAAATCTATAAATTCCTGAAAGCGTTCTCTCTACATTTA
Source organism: Carcharhinus amblyrhynchos (assembly GCF_965287045.1). Classification (NCBI taxonomy): domain Eukaryota; kingdom Metazoa; phylum Chordata; class Chondrichthyes; order Carcharhiniformes; family Carcharhinidae; genus Carcharhinus; species Carcharhinus amblyrhynchos. Next base: position 19,184,666 of record NC_137358.1, read on the forward strand.
CCTCATCAAACCCTGTTCATATTAAAGACATCACTTTCAGTTCTCACATCACCAGGGAAAAGAGTCTCAGCCGAGTCAAACTCCCGCGATAGTCATAACCTCTCTGTGCTGGTATTATCCTTGTGAGTCTATTTTCTATTGCCTCTCCATCCTGTGCAAGTTATAAAAGGGAGCCCGTACTCACCGAGAACACATCAGGGGCAGTGATGTTGAGTTGGCTCAGTGCCGTGGTGTAGTGGTACGGCATGTCTACGCGCTGGCTGAAGAAAGCCAATGCCATGGTTGACGAAGAAAGTTCTCGCATCCAGACCTCAATATCGTCGATACCCTGGCAGTGAGAGAGGGGAACAGGAAAATTAATAAAGATTGGAAACGTATTATGGAGGAACAGGAGGCCATTCGGCCCCTCGAGCCTGTTCCACCATTTAATAAGATCATGGCTGATCCGATAGTGACCTCAAATCTCCAACCTACCAACCCCTCCCTATAACCTATCCCACCCCCTTGTTTACCAAGAATCTATCTGCCTCTGCCTTAAAATATTCAAACACTCTGCTTCCGGAAGAAATTTTCAGAGATTCACCACCCTCCAAGAGAAAATATTTCACCTCACTGCCATTTTAAATAGACAAAGAACAAGAACAGCCCGGGAAACAGGCCCTTCGGCCCAACGAGCCCTCTCTACCCACGCCCCCTGTCTAATGTTTTATGGCCATCCACGTTGAGGGAAACTGACTTAGGGACAATTTATTCCTGCCAATCAGCCTAACAGCACATCTTTGGGGTGTGGGAGGAAACCGGAGCACCCGGAGAAAACCCACGCAAGCACGGGGAGAATGCGCAAACTCCCACAGACACTGACCCAAATCCATGTGTCTGCACAACAAACAGTGATAGTCACTGAGCTGTCGTGTTGCCCAGTATCTGGTCCAGTTTAGGCACACACTAACGATATGAAGCACTAGGCCAATCTCGAACAACCAAGAGCAGCCCAAGTACGACCCATCGCGTGTATGCCCCTCGTTGGACACAAGGCGGACCGACTTAAAACCTGTGAATGAAAAAAAATCTTATTTTTAAGATTGGTTGCTCCATTTCAGTGGGGCTCACAGCCATGGGGATCAGGATCGCCTTGCCCGTGATCCTGATCCCCGCTGCTAACTGGGACCACCTAGTCCATAAATGCCAGAACTGTGAGTAACACTGACACACACTTGCTGACACACACACGTGCACTCTCACGTGCACCACTCACCACATACAGCCTGCTCAACACACGCACACACATGAACACGTGCCAATTCTAACACCTCGCAATTTGTCTTGTGAATGGTTAACTCATTAGAAGCTAAAATGACCTGTGACTTTTGGTCCACATGCCTTAAGGGTGCTTTTAAACCCCTCACCAGAGTCGCAATCCCACTTTCCTTCATTCTTCTCGAGTGTTTCGATACTGGGCCCAATCCCCCCTCCAGCCCCTCACTCCTTCTTCTATCTGCTGCTCACCTTCAGTATCATCCGGCCCTGCAGCCCCAGCGGATCCTGGTTAATCCTGATCAGTAGTTTATTCTGTAGGATGGCTGAGTCCTGGATGGAGATCGCCCTCAGGTCATTAGACATAAAGAGGGGAGCAGCCAGAATGGCCCAGAGGGCCATCTGCGATTTGGACTGCTCGAAACTCAGGCCAAAGTTCCCGATAATTAGCTGGGGAGAAAAAACAGAGAGTATGAGAGGGATGTGACTGATTATTTAACAAACACAGCCTGCATTTATAAAGCAGCCTAAAACACAACACTTCACAGTGGAGCAACCAGACAGAATCTGACCCCAATCCAATGTGAAGATATTAGACCAGGTGAAGGCACTTTTAAGGAGAGGAGGAAGAGGCGGAAACTTGGAGAGGTTTAGGATGAGGATTCCGTAGCTCAGGAGCCAGGCAGCTATTGACAGAACCTGCCAGTAGTGGAGAGATGGAAATCAGGGCCAGATTTGGAGGAGAGCAGTTGTCCTAGAGAATTGCAGAGCTGGAGGAGGTAACAGACATAGGGACAAGAGAAAGATTGGCATGACAGGGAGGTGATGGCTTAGTGGTCATCACTAGAGTATTAATCCAGAGACTCAGCTCATGTTTGAGGGACATGGGTTCAAATCCCGTCACAGCAGAGAGTGGAATTTGAATTCAATTAAAAAAAAATCTGGAATTAAGAATCTACTGATGACCATGAAACCATTGTTGATTGTCGGAAAAACCCATCCAGTTCTCTAATGCCCATTAGGGAAGGAAATCCGCTGTCCTGGTGCGGCCTAAATGTGACTCCAGAACCACAGCAATGTGACTGACTCTCAACTGCCCTCAGGCAACTAGGGATGGGCAATAAACGCTGGCCAGCGACACCCACGTCCATGGAGAATAAAAATAAAACAAGGGCGAGAATCTGAAGTACCAGGAGCCAATGTGAGTCAGTGAGAACAAAGGTGAACAGGACTTGATGAGAGTTAAGATACAGAGAATAGTGTTTAAAGTGAGCTGAAGTTTATGGAGTGGCAAAAGTGGAGTCAAGAGCACAATGAAATAGCCTAGTTTGCAGGAAATAAAAGCATTGAAAGCTGCGTTCCCGCTGCTGGTAGAATCAGGGATGGAATGGGACGATAGTACGGAGGGGAAAAGAGGTGATGTTGGAGAGATTTTTTTTATTCATTCATGGGACATGGGCATTGCTGATCGACCAGCATTTATTGCCCATCCCGAGTTGCCCTTGAGAAGGTGGTGGTGAGCTGCCTTCTTGAATCGCTGCAGTATGTGTTCCGTGGGTTGACCCACAATGCCATTAGGGAATTCCAGGATTTTGACCCAGCGACTGTGAAGGATATATTTCCAAGTCAGGATGGTGAGTGGCTTGGAGGGGAACTTGCAGGGGGTGGTGTGCCCGTGTATCTGCTGCCCTTGTCCTAGATGGAAATGGTGGTGGGTTTGGAAGGTGCTGTCTAAGGATCTTTGGTGAATTGCTGCAGTGCATCTTGTAGATAGTATAAACTGTTGTTACTGAGGTGGTGGAGGGATTGAATGTTTGTAGATGTGGTGCCAATCAAGGCTGCTTTGACCTGGACGGTGTCAAGCTTCTTGAGTGTTGTTGAGCTGCACCCATTCAGGCAAGTGGGGAGTCACACTCCTGACTTGTGCCCTGTAGATGTGGATAGGCTCTGGGGAATCAGGAGGTGAGTTACTCGCCGCAGTATTCCCAGCCTCTAACCTACTCTTGTAGCCACGGTGTTCATGTGGTGAGTCCAGTTGAGTTTCTGGTCAATGGTAACCCCAAGGATGTTGAAAGTAGGGAATTCAGTGATGGTAACACCGCTGATTGTCAAGGGGCAGTGGTTAGAGTGTCTCTTATTGGTGATGGTCATTGCCTGGCAGTTTTGTGGTGTGAATGTTACTGCCACTTGTCAGCCCAAGTCTGGATATTGTTCAGATCTTGTTGCGGGGTTGGAAGCTCAGCTCAGGGTCAAACAGGATGTCAAGATTATGAACAGTAGGTAGTTACACAGGAGAGGGATAGAATTGATGACAGGGATCTGAGAGACACTAACATTCATTTGCAATGGAATAAGAAGAGTCAACACATTATTCCAACTGGTAAATGTTATGTTGAAGGAGTTTCACACACAAACATCACCCTGTAAGCACCAGTCTGAGAAATCCTAAGATTTCTACTGGGATTGTCCCGATCTCCTACTAACACTCCAGGAGAAATTAAGGGGGAGTGTGACAATCCTTCTCTTAATCCCCTTCTGCCAGCGGGAATAGCTGCTCCCACGCAGAGATTTCACCACAGGTGATGGCAGATCAGAGGTCCCACAAAAGCAGCGAAAACAAATCTCCACCTGTCAAGGACCAACTGGGACAGACTGCTCGACCTGCTACACCCAGCACTGCAGCATCAGAAATGAAGCAAGAAAATGTCAGGAATACTCAGGTCAGGGCAGGACCTGTGGAGAGAGTAGAGAGCAGCAGCAGACGAAGAGCTGACTGGAATTTTCTGGCTGATCGCGCCACTGGAATTCTCCAATCCCGCTGCAGTGAACAGAGATTTGACTGGGCACCAAATTCACCATCCTGGCTGGCAGCAGTGACAGGGTGACTGGAGAATTCCGCGCTGAGTTTTCAGTACTCCCTCTTTGGATTTCACATTTCCAGCTCCTGCAGTATTTTGCTGTTTGTATTCCTGCAGCAAGTGTGCTCAATGTTGTCAGAATATTAAACTAACACACAATGAAGGAATTTGTATTTTGTTGCGTCTTTTCCAACCTTGGGAGATTTCAAAGTGCGTTAAAGCCAATGAAATGTTTTGGAAGTGTAGCTGAGGGTTGTCGTGTGATGTGTAATTCACAACAAGATCCCAGAGTCAGCAATGAGATAATCACCAGATAATCTACATTTTGTGGTGTTGTTGATGGGTGAACATTGTTCAGGGCACCAGGGATAACTACCTTTGAATAGCACCATGGGATCCTTTCATAGAATCTCTACAATGCAGATGGAGACCATTTGGCCCATCTGCATCGGGCCCCCAAAAGAACACCTTATCCAGGCCCTATCCCCTTAACCCCACTAATCCACGTAACCTAGACATCTTTGGACACTAAGGGGCAATTTACTATGGCCAATCCACTGAATCTGCACATTTTTGGACTGTGGTAGGAAACCAGAGCACCCAGAGGAAACCCACGCAGACACAGGGAGAACGTGCAAGATCCACACAGAGAGTGACCCAAGGCCAGGATCGAACCTGCGTCCCCTGTGTTGTGAAGCAACAGTGCTAACCACTCTGCCACTGTGCCGGCCAATCACAGGACAGAAAGTCCACAAGTTAACATCTCATTCAAAAGGTAGCTGCGCTGACAGTGTAGCACTCCCTCAGCGCCGCACTGGGAGTGTCAGCCTCGATTATGGGCTCAAGGGTCTGGAGTGGGACTCGAACCCACAAGTTTCCGAATGGAGACTGGCAGTTGTAATTGCCAGTGGACGTGGTGTGAATATTGAAATTATACAAATGGCAGAGGCGGGGGGACATGTCAAGTGCCTGCAGCAACCCCCTACCCCAGACTCTAACTGCAGCATCGAACCCTGCTTCACCTGGAGATTCCCATTCTGTGGCAGTGCAGGAACAGCAATGTAAAGTAAGGCAGGGTACCATGTCTGGGTCGTTCCACCTCCCCGGCCCAGCCACACGCTGCAGAACGTCCTGGTGCATCGAGTACCAGTTAATGATTCCACGAACACTCTCCCACGAATCATCAATATCATCGTAATTTCTCCACAGATTACAGATCTCCCCCAGGAGAGTGTAGTTCACCTGGAAACAACCCAACAGAACAAAACTTAATGCCAATGAGAGGGAGAGGAGGGGGAGGAGGGGGCGGGGAGAAAGAGGGAGGGGGGGGCAGGGAGAGAGGGGGGGAAAGGGAGAGAGAGGGAGGGGGGACGGGGAGAGAGAGGGAGGGGGGCGAGGAGAGAGAGGGAGGGGGGACGGGGAGAGAGAGGGAGGGGGGCGAGGAGAGAGAGGGAGGGGGGCGAGGAGAGAGAGGGAGGGGGGCGGGGAGAGAGAGGGAGGGGGCGGGGAGAGAGAGGGAGGGGGCGGGGAGAGAGAGGGAGGGAGGCGGGGAGAGAGAGGGAGGGGGCGGGGAGAGAGAGGGAGGGGGCGGGGAGAGAGAGGGAGGGAGGCGGGGAGAGAGAGGGAGGGGGCGGGGAGAGAGAGGGAGGGGGGCGGGGAGAGAGAGGGAGGGGGCGGGGAGAGAGAGGGAGGGGGGCGGGGAGAGAGAGGGAGGGGAGCGGGGAGAGGGGGGGGCGGGAAGAGAGAGGGAGGGGGACGGGGAGAGACGGGGGGTGCAGGGAGAGACAGGGAGGGGGAGCGGGGAGAGAGGGAGGGGGGGACAGGGAGGGGGGGGGAGAGAGAGGGACGGGGGGGTGGGGAGAGAGGGGATCAGGGAGACAGGAGGGGGCTAGGGAGAAGGATTGGAATGGAGGCAGGGGTGAGAGTTGCAGGAAAAGAGGGAGGAGGATGGCGAGGCAGTGAGAGGGCGTGGAGGCAGGAAGAAGAGGGTTTGTCAGGGGGAGTGAAAATGAAACACAAGCTAAATATTTTTTCATTGTCTTCAGCGTCTCAGGAAATCCCAAAATGCATTTCTACCCTTTTAATAAAGTGTTGTTATGCACGCACCAATTTCATGGAATCATAGAATACAGTGCAGAGGGAGGCCATTTAGCCCATCCAGTCTGGACCGACCACAATCCCATCCAGGTCCTATCCCCATAACCCCATGCATTTACCCTAGCCAGTCCCCCTGACACTAAGGGGCAATTTACCACAGCCAATCTACCTAACCTGCGCATCTTTGGACTGTGGGAGGAAACCAGAACATCCAGAGGAAACCCACGCAGACACAGGGAGAATGTACAACTTCACACGATGTGGGTATGCCGGCGTTGGACTGGCGTAAACACAGTAAAAACTTCACACACACAGTGATCCAAGCTAGGAATTGAACCTGGGTCCCTAGTGCTGTGAGGTAGCAGTTGCTAACCAAGATCCTGATGGGAGGCCCCCTAACAGTGGTCAGGATGTGGGACAGAAAATAAATCAGGAGATAGAAAAGGCATATAAAAAAGGCAATGTTACAATAATCATGGGGGACTTCAATATGCAGGTGGACTGAGTAAATCAGGTAGGTATTGGATCCCAAGAAAAGGAATTTATGGAATGTTTAAGAGATGGGTTTTTTGTGACAAAGCCTACTAGGGAACAGGCAATTCTGGATTTGGTGATGTGTAATGAAGCAGGATTGATTAGGGAACTGAAGGTGAAGGAGCTCTTAGGGAGCAGTGACCACAATGTGATAGAATTTACCCTGCAGTTTGAGAGGCTGGAATCAGATGTAACGGTATTACTATTAAATGAAGGTAACTACAAAGAGACGAGGGAGAAGATGGAGAGTTGATTGAAAGGGAGCCGAGCAGGGAAGACAGCGGCAGGAGGTTTTGAGAGTTATTCGGGAGGCACAACAGAAATTCATCCCAAGGAGGAGGAAACATGCTAAGGGGAGGATGAGGCATCCATGGTTGACGAGGAAAGTCAAGGGCAGCTTTAAAACAAAAGAAAAGGCATACAAAGTGGCAAGGATTAGTGGGAAGCTATGTTTCTATGTAGGAAAAACTAGAACCAGAATACACAGCCTCAGGCTAAAGGGACGGTACTTTGAAACAGAGATGAGGAGGAATTTCTTCAGTCAGAGAGTGGGGAATCAGATTATGAGGTGAGGTACTCCTCTGAGTCTCAGACAGGAGATCAACCTCTGCTTCAGAACACTCAGCGATAACATTTGCAGAGATTAAAAGCTTCTTTTGTACATTTGCATTTCCTCCAGGTTTACCCTTGGGGAGTTCTACTTATTTCTGATCATCTGTACATACGAACATGGCAGCATGGTGGCACAGTGGGTTAGCGCTGCTACCTCACAGCGCCAGGGACCCAGGTTCCGTTCTGGCCTTGGGTCACTGTCTGTGTGGAGTTTCCACATTCTCTCCATATCTACGCAGGTTTCCTCCGGGTATCTGATTAAGGATACGCAGTGTGGATTTGTAAAGGGGAAGTCTTGCCTTACGAATCTGGTAGAATTCTTTGAGGAGGTGACAAAAACGGTCGACAAAGGACGAGCCGTTGATGTCGTCTATATGGATTTCAGTAAGGCGATTGACAAAGTCCCTCATGGTAGGTTGGTAGAAAAGATTAAGGCTCATGGGATATGTGGTCAGGTATCTAGATGGGTAGAGAACTGGCTTGCAAAGAGGAGTCAGAGTAGTAGTGGAGGGGTCCTTTTCTAGCTGGAGGTCTGTCACTAGTGGTGTGCCGCAGGGCTCAGTACTGGGACCTCTTCTCTTTGTAGTGTATATAAATGACTTGGAAGAGGGAGTAGGTGGTGTGATCAGCAAATTTGCTGATGACACTAAGATGGCTGGATTGGCGGGCAGTGAGGAGCAGTGTCTGGCAATACAGCGGGATATTGATAGGCTGGTTGATTGGGCAGATACATGGCAAATGGAGTTTAATCCGGATAAATGTCAGGTGATGCATTTTGGCCGGAATAATGTAGGGGGGAGTTATATGATAAATGGTAAGCCCATAAAGAGCATAGAATCACAGCGAGACAAGTCTTTGAAGGTGGCAGTACAAGTGGAGAAGGTTGTGAAGAAAGCCTATGGTATGTTAGCCTTTATAGGAAGGGGTATAGAGTATAAGAGCTGGAGTCTAATGTTGCAGTTGTATAGAACGTTGGTTAGGCCGCATTTAGAGTACTGTGTCCAGTTCTGGATGCCTTGCTACTAGAAGGACGTGGAGACTCTGGAGAGAGTGCAGAGCAGGTTTACCAGGATGTTGCCTGGTATGGAAGGACTGGGTTATGAGGAAAGATTGAGCAAATTGGGGCTGTTTTCCCTTGAAAGACGGCGACTGAGGGGGGATCTAATAGAGGTATATAAGATTATGAAGGTATAGATAAAGTAAACAGAGGTAAGCTATTTCCTATGTTAGAGACACCCGGTATGAGGGGCCATGGGCATAGGGTGAGGGGGGAGAGATATAACACGGATATTAGAGGGAGGTTTTTCACACAGAGGGTAGTGGGGGTATGGAATGCTCCGCCCAGTAAGGTGGTGGAGGCAGGCACGCTGGAGTTGTTTAAGAATAACTTAGACAGGCACATGAGTGGGTTAGAGATGGGTGGATATAGGAGATTGTTTTAAATAAGGTTCATTAGCATTGGGACGTCCCTGATAATGTAAAAGGATGTGGTATGATAATAATGTTTTTCTCTTTTAATTCACAGGTTTTAAGTCAGTCCGCCTTGTTGTCCAATGAGGGGCATACACGCGATGGGTCGTACTGGGGCTGCTCTTGGTTGTTCGAGATTGGCCTAGTGCTTCATGTCGTTAGTGTGTGCTTAAACTTGACCAGATACTGGGCAACACGACAGCTCAGTGACTATCACTGTTTGCTGTGCAGACACATGGATTTGGGCCGGTGTCTGTGGGAGTTTGCGCATTCTCCCCGTGCTTGCATGGGTTTTCTCCGGGTGCTCCATTTTCCTCCCACACCCCAAAGATGTGCTATTAGGCTGATTGGAGGTAATAAATTGTCCCTAAATTAGTTTCCCTCAATGCGGATGGCCATAAACAATAGATAAGGGTCATGGGTGGAGGGGGGCTGGTAATGTTAAAATGGCGGCGCGGGCTCGTTGGGCCGAAGGGCCTGTTTCCCGGGCTGTTTTTGTTCTTTGTACTCTGGTTTTCTCCCACACTCCAAAAATGTGCTGGTTAGGTGGATTGGCCATGCTAAATTGCTCTTTTGTGTCCAAAGATGTGCAGGTTAGGGGAATTAGCCATGGTAAATGTGTGGGGTTAAGGGGATAGGGCTTGAGTAAGATATTCTGGCAGAGAGTCTGGGTGGACTCGATGGGCCAAATGGCCTCTTCTGCACTAAAGGGATTCTACGATCCCTACACGTTCCAGAGGGTAGGAACCAGCCCCGGAAGAGAAGTCCAAAGCAATGCTTTATAAACCCTCTGCAGAAGTTCCAGACTCACTCCTCAGTCAGCCAGCAATGTTTCCCTTGGGTACCAGCTCCAGGAGGGTCCAATGCAATGCCACTGTCCATTCGAAGGGTATCGGCTGCCAACAGTGAGAGAGAAGCAGGAGGTCAGCAGAGATTAAGGCAGCATCTGCTGAATCCAGGAAAAAGAATTTGAAACAAAGAGGAAGTGTGAAGTAACACATTTTAGGAAGTGTGACAAGACAAGGGAATACGCAAAAACAGAGAGGATACTGACAAATGTGAGACTTTGGAGTAGAAAACACACAAAATAAGAGCAAGAGTAGACCATTCGGCCCTTCGAGCCTGCACTGCTATTCATCATGATCATGTCTGATCCTCTATCTCAATGCCAAACTCCTGCACTCTCCCTATTCCCCTTGACATCCTGATTTTAGAACGCTATCCATTTCCTTCTTAAGTATATTCAGTGATTTGGCCTCCACTACTTTCTGTGGTAAAGAATTTGAGATTCACCACCCTCTAAATGAAGAAATTCTTCCTCATCTCAGTCACGATGATCAGACCCCCCTGGGAGGCAGCTCCCGGCCCCCCCGGCAGACTGGTGGGGAACGGGCTCAGATGGATCTCTGGTTGTGAGGTGGGGGTGGTGGTGGATGTGTGGTGGTGGTGGGGGGGGAGGGGGGGGATGGGCTTAGAAGAATCTCCATTTCCCCCCAACCAGAGATCCATCAGAGCACCCCACCCCCCCCCACCCACCCACCTCCAACAGACGCCAGGGGGAGGCCAGGAAGGTGCTGCAGGCTCTCCAATGAGTGCAGGTCAGAAGGATGGTGGAGGGAGAGCAGCAATCGAGGTAGGTTGGAGGGAGGTGTGCTCTGCCTCCCTCCCGGTGGGATGTGGGGCGGGGGGGCGGGGTCTGCCAGGGTGGTTAGCAGGGGGTCTGCAAAGGGTGTTCGAGGAGGACGAGACTTCGGAGCTTCCCCTGCAGAATAGGAATCCGCTTCGGGTTTTTATTCTGCAGGTTGGTAACAGCACAGATCCGGAGTGGATCCGAAGACGGTAAAGTAGGATTTGGTGGTAGTGTTGGTGCGCGGTTCATTAAGTTGATTTAAATGCATGCTAATGCATTTAAATTGTTGGGTCACCCACTGGGGCACGGGCTGGATCCGCACCCAAATCGGGTGTCGGTAAATCTGCTCGGAGTCGAGTGCAGATCGCGTTACAGGCCCGATGCCCAAATTTACCGCGATTTCACGCCCGAAAACGGGTGTGAATTTTTGGTAAAATCGGCCCAATGGGTTGAACATCTCCTTCTGCACTGTAGGAATTCTATCTGCTGTGATTTCTTTTCTAGGCAAATTCAAAAGAAAGTGCCCTGGGCCTCAACTCTCAAGAGAAAGGACTTGGTCACCCCTCACTGCACTCACTAGAAATGATGGGGTAGTGGTATAATCACTGGACTAGTAATCCAGAGACACAGGATAATTTTCTGAGGGCCTGGGTTTGAATCCCACCACAGCAGACAGTGGAATTAAGAGAATACTGAGATACAGGCTATTAGACTAGACGGGATTGAGATTCATAAGGAGGAGGTGTTAGTAATTCTGGAAAGTGTAAAAAAATAGATAAGTCCCCTGGGCCGGATGGGATTTATCCTCGGATTCTTTGGAAAGCTAAGGAGAAGATTGCAGAATCTTTGGCTTTGGTCTTTGTCGGATGGTGATGGCTAGTATGAGGGGACATAGCTTTAAACTGAGGGGTGATAGATATAGGACAGATGTCAGTGGTAGGTTCTTTACTCAGTCAGTAGTAAGGGCATGGAATATTCGAAACTGAAGAGGAAAAGGAGAAAATCTTATATATCGCACCTCCCTGTTGTGTGAGATCCACAATGAGAATAAATAGACAGGGCATTTTTACAATTATGAATAGCTTTGATAGGGTTTGATGTTGAAAAAGACATAGCCCCTTATGGCTGAATCCAAATCTAGGAGTCATAAATCCAACAAGAGAAATGTCTTTGCCCAGAGAGCTGGTTAGAATATGGAACTCATACCATAGGGGGAAGTTGAGGTGAATAGTCTGGATATAAAAGAGGAAGTTAGATAAACACAAGGATGTAAGCCTCCAGCCAATAACCTTTGCAATTTTGTAATTTGTATTGTATTTCTGCTCTGCTGTTGTTTTAAACCTATAGTGAATATTTAAAGTCATAAGAATATAAGAAATAGAAGCAGGAGTAGGCTATCTAGCCCTTCGAGCCTGCCCCGCTATTCAATAAGTTCATGGCTGATCTGTTAGTGATTCAGTTCCACTTTCCCGCTTTCTCCCCATAACCCTTAATTCCCTTATTGATCAAAAATCTATCTATCTGTGACTTAAACACATTTAACGAGGTAGCCTCCACTGCTTCATTGGGCAGAGAATTCCAAAGATTCAGCACCCTCTGGGAGAAGAAGTTCCTCCTCAACTCTGTTCCAAATTGACTCCCCCATATTTTGAGGCTGTGGCTCCTAGTTCTTGTTTCCATTCGAAGTGGAAATAACCTCACTGCTTCTACCCTGTCTAGCCCCTTCATTATCTTATATGTCTCTATAAGATCCCCCCTCAGCCTTCTAAACTCCAATGAGTACAGGCCCAGTCTACTCAATCTCTCCTCATAAACTAACCACCTCATCTCCGGAATCAACCTGCTGAACCCCCTCTGTACCCCTTCCAAAGCTAATATGTCCTTTCGCAAATAAAGGGACCAAAATTGTATACAGTACTCTAGGTGCGGCCTCACCAGTGCCCTGTACAATTGCAGCAAGACCTCCCTGCTTTTATATTCTATTCCTCTCACGATGAAGGCCAACATTCCAATCGCCTTCTTGATTATCTGAGTTTTGCAAGTGCATGTTGTATTTAATCTCACTTGGTCGATATTGATCTTAATCCAGCTATGATTGTGCTTCGATTAACTCTTAGAACCATAGATCATTGAGTCTATAGAATCTTTACAGTGCAGAAGTGGCCATTCAGCCCATCAAACCTGCACTGACAACAATTCCACCCAGCCCCTATCTCCGTAATCCCATGTATTTACCCTGCAAATTCCCCTAACCTGCACGTCTTGGGATACTAAGGAGCAATGTAACATGGCTAATCCACTGAAACCAAACATCTTTGGACTGGGGGAGGAAACATATGCAGACATGGGGGGAAAATGTGCAAACTCCACATAGACAGTCACCCAAGGCTGGAATCAAACACAAGAACTAGGAGCAGGAGTCGGGCATCTGGTCCCTCGAGCTTGCTCTGCCATTCAATAAGATCATGGCTGATCTTTTCGTGGAATCAGTTCCATTTACCCGCCTGCTACCATAATCCTTAATTCCTTTTCTGTTCAAAAATTTATCTATCCTTGCCTTAAAAACAATCAATGAGGGAGCCTCAACTGCTTCACTGGGCAGGGAATTCCACAGATTCACAACCCTTTGGGTGAAGAAGTTCCTCTTCAACTCAGTCCTAAATCTGCTTCCCCTTATTTTGAGGCCATGCCCCCTAGTTCTAGTTTCACCGCCAGTGGAAACAACTTCCCTACTTCTATCTTATCTATTCCCTTCACAATCTTATACGTTTCTATAAGATCTCCCTTCATTCTTCTGAATTCCAAAGAGTATAGCCCAGTCTACTCAGTCTCTCCTCATAAGCCAACCCTCTCAACTCCGGAATCAACCTAGTGAATCTCCTCTGCACCCCCTCCAGTGCCAGGATATCCTTTCTCAAGTAAGGAGACCAAAACTGTACACAGTACTCCAGGTGTGGCCTCACCAGCACCTTATACAGCTGCAACATAACCTCGCTGTTTTTAAACTCCATCCCTCTGGCAATGAAGGACAAAATGGATGATCTCACATTTACCAACATTGTACTCCATCTGTCAAACCCTCTCCCACTCACTTAGACTATCTATATCCCTTTGCAGACTTTCAGTATCTGCAACTCATCTTAGTGTCACCTGTGAATTTTGACACACTACACTTGGTCCCCAACTCCAAATCATCGATGTAAATCATAAACAACTGCGGTCCCAACACTGACCCTGAGGCTCACCACTAGTCACTGATCACTAACCAGAAAATCACCCACTTACCCCCCACTCTTTGCTTTCTGTTAGTTAACCAATCCTCTATCCATGCTAATACATTACCCGTAACACCCTGCACCTTTATCTTATGCAGCAGTCTTTAGTGCGGCATCTTGTCAAATGCCATCTGGAAATCCAGATACACCACATCCACAGGTTCCCCACTGTCCATTGCACATGTAATGTTCTCAAAGAAATTCACCAGATTAATCAAACATGACCTGGCCTCATGAACCCATGCTGTGTCTTACCAGTGGTACAATTCATATCCAGATGTCTCGTTATTTCTTTCTTGATGATAGATTTAAACATTTTCCCTACTATAGAAGTTAAGCTAACCAGCCTATAGTTACCAGCCTTTTGTCTACCTCTTTTTTTAAACAGTGGAGTCACATTTGCTCCTTTCTAATCTGCGGGAACCACCCCAGAGACCAGTGAATTTTGGTAAATTATCATTAGTGCAATTGCTATTGCCCCCACCATCTCTTTTATACCCTGGGATACATTCCATCAGGGCCAGGAGACTTGTCTATATTAGCCCCATTAACTTGCCCAACACTACCTCTTTTGTGATAATGATAGTTTCTAGGTCCTCACCTGCCATCACCTTCCTGTTATCAATTTTTGGCATGTTATTTGTGTTTTCCACTGTGAAGACCGACACAAAATACCTGTTCAATGCCTCAGCCATTTTCTCATTTCCAGTTATTACATCCCCCTTCTCATCCTCTGAAGTTCTATTTTAGCCACTCTTTTTCGTTTTATATATTTGTAGAAACTCTTGCTATCTGTTTTTATATTCTGAGCTAGTTTACTCTCATAATCCATCTTACTTTTCCTTATAACATTTCTCGTGGCTTTCTGTTGACCTTTAAAGAACCTGGGTGGCGGGCACTGTGAGGCAGTAATGTAACCACTGTGAGGCAGTAATATTAACCACTGTGAGGCAGTAATGTAACCACTGTGAGGCAGTAATGCTAACCACTGTGAGGCAGTAATGCTAACCACTGTGAGGCAGTAATGTTAACCACTGTGAGGCAGTAATGCTAACCACTGTGAGGCAGTAATGTAACCACTGTGAGGCAGTAATGTTAACCACTGTGAGGCAGTAATGTTAACCACTGTGAGGCAGTAATGCTAACCACTGTGAGGCAGTAATGTTAACCACCGTGAGGCAGTAATGTTAACCACCGTGAGGCAGTAATGTTAACCACCGTGAGGCAGTAATGTTAACCACTGTGAGGCAGTAATGTTAACCACCGTGAGGCAGTAATGTTAACCACCGTGAGGCAGTAATGTTAATCACCGTGAGGCAGTAATGTTAACCACTGTGAGGCAGTAATGTTAATCACCGTGAGGCAGTAATGTTAACCACTGTGAGGCAGTAATGTTAATCACCGTGAGGCAGTAATGTTAACCACCGTGAGGCAGTAATGTTAATCACTGTGAGGCAGTAATGCTAACCACTGTGAGGCAGTAATGTTAACCACCGTGAGGCAGTAATGTTAACCACCGTGAGGCAGTAATGTTAACCACCGTGAGGCAGTAATGTTAACCACTGTGAGGCAGTAATGTTAACCACCGTGAGGCAGTAATGTAACCACTGTGAGGCAGTAATGTTAATCACTGTGAGGCAGTAATGCTAACCACTGTGAGGCAGTAATGTAACCACTGTGAGGCAGTAATGTTAATCACCGTGAGGCAGTAATGTTAACCACTGTGAGGCAGTAATGTTAATCACTGTGAGGCAGTAATGCTAACCACTGTGAGGCAGTAATGCTAACCACTGTGAGGCAGTAATGTAACCACTGTGAGGCAGTAATGTTAACCACCGTGAGGCAGTAATGTTAACCACCGTGAGGCAGTAATGTTAACCACCGTGAGGCAGTAATGTTAACCACCGTGAGGCAGTAATGTTAACCACCGTGAGGCAGTAATGTTAATCACCGTGAGGCAGTAATGTTAACCACTGTGAGGCAGTAATGTTAATCACTGTGAGGCAGTAATGCTAACCACTGTGAGGCAGTAATGTAACCACTGTGAGGCAGTAATGTTAACCACCGTGAGGCAGTAATGTTAATCACCGTGAGGCAGTAATGTTAACCACTGTGAGGCAGTAATGTTAATCACTGTGAGGCAGTAATGTTAATCACTGTGAGGCAGTAATGCTAACCACTGTGAGGCAGTAATGTTAATCACTGTGAGGCAGTAATGTTAATCACTGTGAGGCAGTAATGTTAACCACTGTGAGGCAGTAATGTTAACCACTGTGAGGCAGTAATGCTAACCACTGTGAGGCAGTAATGTTAACCACTGTGAGGCAGTAATGTTAATCACTGTGAGGCAGTAATGTTAACCACTGTGAGGCAGTAATGCTAACCACCGTGAGGCAGTAATGCTAACCACTGTGAGGCAGTAATGTTAACCACTGTGAGGCAGTAATGTTAACCACCGTGAGGCAGTAATGCTAACCACTGTGAGGCAGTAATGCTAACCACTGTGAGGCAGTAATGCTAACCACTGTGAGGCAGTAATGTTAACCACTGTGAGGCAGTAATGCTAACCACTGTGAGGCAGTAATGTTAACCACTGTGAGGCAGTAATGCTAACCACTGTGAGGCAGTAATGCTAACCACTGTGAGGCAGTAATGTTAATCACTGTGAGGCAGTAATGCTAACCACTGTGAGGCAGTAATGCTAACCACTGTGAGGCAGTAATGTTAACCACTGTGAGGCAGTAATGCTAACCACTGTGAGGCAGTAATGCTAACCACTGTGAGGCAGTAATGTTAATCACTGTGAGGCAGTAATGCTAACCACTGTGAGGCAGTAATGTAACCACTGTGAGACAGTAATGTTAATCACTGTGCCACCGTAATAATCATTACTGACCTACCTCCTTTCTCAGATGAAGTGCCAAGCTGTTGGTGTTTCAGAACATAAGAGCTAGGAACAGGTGTAGGCCCTCAAGCCTGCTCCATCATTTAATAAGAACATGGCTGATGATTTGTTTAGACTAAATCTTGTTTGCCATTAGAATACTAAAATAAGTTGCTTTTTGATTGTGATCAGAGGTACTGTTCTACTGCATTCTGTTACCCTTGGGACCACATAGCAAGTCACTGAGTAATCGTATGTGCTGTGGTCATCTGAAGCATTGGAAGATGCAGTTTGATTAAAATGAAATAATATTTTGATTGATGACAGATGGGGAGACACTTCCAATAGCAGTGTAAACAAGTTGCACATTATGAAGTCTGCATGGCCTTGCAATACAAGTGAAAAGAATAAATAAGATTGGAAAAACTGTACCAAGGCCCTGAAAGGCTGGAAAGGCAGCCAGAATTTGGCCTTAAAGGAGACGTTGCTTTTTTGAAGGGGTAACCAAGAAAATAGATGTCAGCAGTGCCGTTGATGTTGTCTACATGGACTTTAGCAAGGCCTTAGGCAGGTTGTTGCATAACATTAAATCTCACATGATCCAGGGTGAGGTAGCTAAATGGATACAAAATTGGCTTGACGACAGAAGCCAGAGGGTAGCTGTAGAAGTTGTTTTTCAAACTAGAGGCCTGTAATCAGCGGTGTGCCTCAGGGATCAGTGCTGGGTCCACTGTTATTTGTCATTTATATTAATGATTTGGATGAGAATATAACTTTATAAGACCCTTGTCAGGCCTCATTTGGAGTACTGTGCGCAGTTCTGGTCGCCTCACTATAGGAAAGACGTAGAAGCTATTGAAAGGGTACAGAGGAGATTTACAAGGATGTTGCCTGGACTGGGAGGCATGCCTTATGAAGTTAGGTTGAGGGAACTGGGTCTCTTTTCCCTGGAGAGACGTAGGTTGAGAGGCGACCTGATAGAGGTTTATAAAATGTTGAGAGGAATAGATAGGGTGGACTCTCAGAGGCTATTTCCCCGGGTTGAAATGGTCGCTACGAGAGGACACAGGTTTAAGGTGCGGGGAGGAAAGTACAGAAGTGATGTTAGGGGTAAGTTTTTCACTCAGAGGGTGGTGAGTGAATGGAATCGGCTGCCGTCAGTGGTGGTGGAGGCGAACTCGCTGGGGTCTTTTAAAAGACTTCTGAATGAGTATATGGGGTTTTATGGGATTGGGGGTTATAGATAGGTGTTGATGTGATCGGCGCAACTCGTGGGCCGAAGGGCCTGTTTGTGCTGTAGTGTTCTATGTTCTATGTTCTATAGGAGGCATGGTTAGTAAGTTTGCAGATGACAACAAGATTGGTGGCACAGTAGACAGTTAAGAAGGTTATCTCAGATTACAACGGGATCTTGGTCAATTTGGCCAGTGGGCTGACAAATGGCAGATGGAGTTTAATTTCGACAAATGCAAGGTGATGCATTTTGGTAGATTGAACCAGGGCAGGACTTACTCAGTTAATGGTAGGGCGATGGGGAGAGTTACAGAACAAAGAGACCTAGCGGGTACATGTTCATAGCTCCTTGAAAGTGGAGTCACAGGTGGACAGAGTGGTGAAGAAGGCATTTGGCATGCTTGGTTTCATCGGTCAGAACATTGAATACAGGAGTTGGGATGTCTTGTTGAGGCTGTACGAGACATTGGTAAGGCCACACTTGGAATACTGTGTACAGTCCTGGTCACCCTATTATAGAAAGGATATTATTAAACTAGAAAGAGTGCAGAAAATATTGACTGGGACTTGATGGTTTGAGTTATAAGGAGAGGCTGGATAGACTGGGACTTTTTTCTCTGCAGTGTAGGAGGCTGAGGGGTGATCTTATAAAATAATGAAGCGCATAGATCAGCTAGATAGTCAATATCTTTTCCAAAAGGTAGGGGAGACTAAAACCAGAGGGCATAGGTTTAAGGTGTCCAGAGGAGCAATTTTTTTCCACACAGAAGGTAGTATCTGGAACAACCTGCCAGAGGTAGTAGCAGAGGTGGGTACAATTTTGCCTTTTAAAAAGCATTTAGACAGTTACATGGGTAAGATGGGCATAGAGGCATATGGGCCAAATGGGGGCAATTGGGATTAGCTTTGGGGTTTTAAAAAAAGGGTGGCATGGACAAGTTGGGCGAAGGGCCTGTTTCCGTGCTGTAAACCTCTATGACTCTATGATTCAGTGCTGCAAACAGAGTCGAATAGTCACCACGGACAACGGGGAGGAAGGGCCAAGAACAGAGTGACTGGATAGGTGGATATGGACAAGTTGTTTTCTTTAGTGGAAAAGACTGGGATCAGAGGGCACAGCCTCATAGAAACAAAGAAACTAGAAGCAGGAGGAAGCCATTTGGCCCTTCGAGCCTGCTCCACCATCCATTTTGGTCATGGCTGATCATCAAATTCAATATCCTAATCCCCCATATCCCTCGATTCCCTCTAGCCCCAGGAGTTATGTCTAATTCCTTCTTGAAACAGACAACATTTTGGCCTCAGCTACTTTCTGTGGGAGTGAATTCCACACATTCACCACCCTCTGGGTGAAGAAATTTCTCCTCACCTCAGTCCCAAAAGGTTTACCCCTTATCCTCAAACTACTACCCCTAGTTCCGGACTTCCCCCACCATCGGGAACATTCTTTCTGAATCTACCCTGTCTAATCTTGCTAGAATTTTGTACGTTTCTATGAGATCCCCTCTTCACAGCCAACTCCTGGAGTTATTATAAATAGGTTCTTGATTGGTAAGAGGATCAAATGTTACTGGGAAAAGGTGGGAGAATGGGCTTGAGAAATTTATCAGTCATGATTGAATGGCGGAGCAGAATCGATGGGCCAAATGGCCTAATTCTGTTCCTATGTCTATGGATTGACTGAGGCGTCCACCCATTGAGATTACTCAGTGGCTTGGCAATGTATGCACCGAGACCAAATTGGGGGTTTTTGTTTAAACAAACATCTATCTGTCTTCTTTCCTTCAGAAATGAACAAAACCCTTCCCTTTCTTACTTATTATTCCCCTTTTATATAGTATCAATTATAAATGTCATATTAACATAGAACACTACAGCACAAACAGGCCCTTCGGTCCACAAGTTGAGCCGATCATATCCCTACCTACCAGGCCAGCTATAACCCTCAATCCCATTAAATCCCATATACTCATCCAGAAGTCTTTTAAAAGACCCCAGCGAGTTCGCCTCTACCACCACTGACGGCAGCCGATTCCACTCACTCACCACCCTCTGAGTGAATTATGTAACCATTATTTAAAAAAATTGTTATTTGAACACAACACTTGTCATCGTCATTCATTCCTGTAAAGTCTAGAGCATGGCTCCAAACCTAAGTGAGGCTCTGGAAGGAATTCTCACCGTTCTTTATAAGGAAGAAAGGAATAGAAAGCTGATGGAGTGAGATGCTGAGGAGTAGGAAGTGTGGAGCATTAACACCGGCAGCATTTTATTGGGCAGCTGGTAAGCCGTGCATTTGATATCATTCTGTGTCAGTCAGTCACGGAATCCCTCCAGTGTAGAAGGAGGCCTTTCAGCCCATCAAGTCTGCAATGACAACAATCCAACCCAGATCCTATCCCCACAACCCCATGTAGTCACCCCACTAATCCCCCTGACTCTCAGGGACAATTTAGCATGGCCAAACTACCTGATCCACACATCTTTGGAGGGTGCTAGGAAACTGGAGCACCCAGAGGTAACCTGTGCAGAGACAGGGTCCACACAGACAGTCACCTGAGGCTGGAACTGAGCCCGAGTCCCTGTCGCTATGAGGCAGCAGTGCTAACTACTGTGCCACCGTGCCGCCCCCTCCTGTTCCACAAATCGCTGCCTCACCCTCTCTGCTCCCGCGGCCTATACGAGGTGCACACTGTGCTCTGCGGCCTTACCTCAGGGGGCAGCCCTCCTTCATAAGCTGGCCAGCTGCAGGAGAAGGCAATGTGCCTGCCTGTGGCGTTCAGTGCCTTCGACATCATTGGATAACCTGTTATAAAAAACACAAAGTGCTGAGTTAAAAACCCATCACTCTGCAGCTTGGAGCTAATGGAAGGATGAGCAGCACCTGGGAAACCAGGCCCCAACACGGTGTTCACTCCTTCAGGAGAAAGAAAAAAACTCAGCAGACAAGAAAAGCAGCCCCCCCTGCCCTCACTCCCAGTACCCATATCAGGAATCAGAGAAACATTATATTTTATGCAAATTTGTTCACACTCAACTTCATCCAGTCACATTTCTGCATTGATATTTAATGTGCAAACTGCCTGAGTAAACATTTTAGGGCAGGATTTTCCAGCCCTTCCCACCAGTGGGATCCCTCCTCCCACCGGCTGGGCAGAAGAACCGTACAAAACACCGCAGACTTTGGTGGGACTGGAAGATCCTGCCAACTGCCAATGGAGAGCTGTCTCCACCACCGGGGTGAGGGCAGAAATTTCCAGCCTATGAAGTCAATGTAAACAGTAGCATGTCACACAGCATTTACAGGTAGTGGCCACTAGGTGGTGATCAGGAACAATTTCCTGTCCAATGAGACAAAGGGCAGGATTTTACAGCCCTGCTCGTCACTAAACTGTTAAATCCTTCCCAAGCTCAATGACCTTTCCATTGTCTGCCCCTCGCCTGCTCCAATTCCTGTGGCAGGTGGGGTGGTAAAATTCCAGCCAAGAAGCTTCTTCTGGATTCCGACTGAATTTGTTGGTGAAGATTTTATATTTATAGCTAGTTCTAATCTATCAACTTGCATTCCTGCAGCAACTTTCAGAATATCCCAAAGCGCTTTTCAGCCAAGCAAGTACTTTTGAAGTATAATCATTAAGGGGAGGCAGTGGGCAGTAATCCAGAGACTCAGGATAATGTTCTGGCGACCCGGGTCAGTGCACCCAGACAGGTAGTGCAGTGTGGCCACTAGGGAATTTTCACAGTAACTTCATTGCAGTGTTAATGTAAGCCTGTGACACTAATAAACTTTAAACCTTAAAAAAGTAGAATTGAATAAAAATCTGGAAATTAAAACTCTACCGATGACCATGAAACCAGTGCAGATTGTTGTAAAAACCCATCTGGTTCACGAATGTCCTTTAGGGAAGGAAATCTGCTGTCATGACCCGGTCTGGCCTACATGTGACTCCAGAGCCACAGCAATGTGGTTGACTCTTAGCTGCCCTCAGGGACAGAGAATAAATGCTGGCCTAGTTACATCCCATGAACAAATTTAAAAAAAACTGTTACCTGTAGGGAATGTCCTTTAATTTGTGCACAGCAAGCTCCCACAAACCGCAAACTAATAATGCCCAGACAAGCTGTTTTATTTTCCAACATTGGCTGAGGGATAAATATTGGCCCAGGGCATCATGGAGAACTTCTCTGTTCTTGCTTGAAATAGCACCAGAGAATCTTTCACATCCAGAGGCCAGACAGAGCCTCAGTTTAATGTCTCGTCTGCAATTCTGTCAATCCAACACACCCTTAGTGTCTGGAAAATGGGCTCAAGCCTCTGGAGCTTGGAAGCGATGACCCCCAGACTCTGAAGAAGGAACGCTAGCTATTGATTTTTTTTTCACCAGCAGAATTTTTTTTGTATATAAACTTTATTCCAATCCAATCCAATCCATTCCAATCGAATCAAATCCAATTCAGAGTCCCAACAAGTTGGGACATTCCTGATCCAAGCTGACAAGATGTGGGAATGCCGGCGTTGGACTGGCGTAAACACAGTAAAAAGTCTGACAACACCAGGTTTTAGTCCAACCGATTTATTTGATAATACTCACAAGCTATCGAGGGGACTGCCTCTTCGTCAGGTCACCTGACGAAGAGGCAGTCCCCTCGAAAGCTTGTGAGTATTATCAAATAAATTGGTTGGACTAAAACCTGGTGTTGTCAGACTTTTTACCAAGCTGACAAGACAGGGCTCCCACCCCAGCCCCGATCCACACGACCCAAGCCGACCAGAGCAGGCACAGCCACACCCGCCACCCACTCCCCCCCCCCCCAACACGGCCTGATCCCACCCACATCCCAGCCAAAAGGCCGAGACGCCGCTCCAAAAACCTGCCTCAAATGAAGCCAAAATGCAACGCAATGACCCCAACCAAGCGCAGCATGCCGAATGCTAGCTATTGATGCTGGGACAGAGAATAATGATCAGGCTGGGTGAAAGCAGCATTCCTGACTGTCTGGCTCTTAACATCCAATAACGATTAAAGATAAAGTCACCAGATGACCAATGGGCTGCTCTCCCCAATGAGGGAGAGAGCTCACTGGTGGTGATTTTAACCTGAGGACACCTCAGGCAAGGGGCAAAGAGAATAACCCTCAGCCGGTAAGGGAATTAAATCCACTCTGTGGCATCGCTCTGCATCACGAGCCAGCCATCCAGCCAACTGAGCTGAACCAATCCCACAATGACTGAAGCAAGGAGGGTCAGTAACCAGAGGACACAGATTTAAGATGCACCCCTGTGTAATGGCCAAAAAGAGCCCATTAGAGAGGAGGAGAAATTTACTCACGTAGGGAGCTG
This sequence comes from Carcharhinus amblyrhynchos, assembly GCF_965287045.1. Classification (NCBI taxonomy): domain Eukaryota; kingdom Metazoa; phylum Chordata; class Chondrichthyes; order Carcharhiniformes; family Carcharhinidae; genus Carcharhinus; species Carcharhinus amblyrhynchos. The sequence goes on from NC_137358.1 coordinate 19,207,854, forward strand.
TGATGATCTAAATGTGCTGCCTGAACAGATTGTATAATAACTTTACTAGATTAAAAATTTAAAATTACTAGAGAGGCGGTGCTCGACAGACTGGAGGGGCTGATTGTGGACAAGTCCCCAGGACCGGATGGAATGCATCCGAGGGTTCTGAAAGAAATGGCGGAGGTGATAGTGGATGCCTTGGTGGTTATTTTCCAAACGTCGCTGGATTCCGGGGAAGTGCCGGATGATTGGAAAACGGCTAATGTTACGCCGTTGTTTAAGAAGGGTGCCAGGCAAAAGGCGGGGAATTATAGGCCGGTTAGTTTAACATCTGTGGTAGGTAAAATGTTAGAATCTGTCATTAAGGAGGAAATTGCGAGGCATCTTGAAGGGAATTGCTTGATAGAGCAGACGCAGCACGGTTTCATTAAAGGGAAGTCGTGTCTGACAAATTTACTAGAGTTCTATGAGGATGTGTCTAGGGCGGTGGATAGAGGAGAGCCGGTGGATGTGGTCTTTCTAGATTTTCAGAAAGCGTTTGACAAAGTGCCTCACAAGAGGTTATTGCAGAAGGTCGAGGGACATGGAGTTGGGGGTAGGGTGTTAGCGTGGATAGAGGATTGGTTGTCAAATAGGAGGCAGAGAGTGGGGGTCAACGGGTGCTATTCGGATTGGCGGATGGTGACTAGTGGAGTGCCCCAGGGGTCGGTGCTGGGGCCTCAGCTATTTACCATTTATATAGATGATCTGGAGGAGGGAACCGAGTGTAGGGTGTCGAAATTTGCTGATGACACCAAGATTGGGGAACGGCAAATTGTGCGGAGGGTGTGGAGAGTCTGCAGAAGGATCTAGATAGGCTGGGCAAATGGGCCAGGAAATGGCAAATGGAATTTAATGTTGGCAAGTGTGAGGTGGTCCACTTTGGTAGGAAAAATGGTAGGAAGGACTATTACTTACGAGGCGAAAAACTGCAGCAGGCGACGGTGCAGAGGGACCTCGGGGTCCTTGTGCATGAGTCGCAAAAACCCAGCTTGCAGGTGCAGCAGGTGGTCAGGAAGGCGAATGGGATGCTGGCCTTCATAGCGAAGGGGATTGAATATAAAAGTAGGGAGGTCTTGCTGCAGCTGTATAGGGCATTGGTGAGGCCGCAACTGGAGTACTGTGTGCATTTTTGGGCGCCGCACCTGCGCAAAGATATTTTGGCCTTGGAGGGAGTGCAGAGGAGGTTTACTAGGCTGATACCGGAGTTGAGGGGGTTGAGCTATGAGGAGAGGCTGAATAAACTGGGCTTGTACTCGTTAGAGTTTAGAAGAATGAGAGGAGATCTCATTGAGACGTATAAGATGATGAATGGGATGGATAGGATAGAGGTGGAAAGACTCTTCCCGCTCAAAAAAGACAATAGGACTAGGGGGCACAGCCTCAAGATAAAAGGGGGGCGGTTTAGAACGGAGTTGAGGAGGAACTTCTTCACTCAAAGGGTGGTGAATCTCTGGAATTCTCTGCCCGTTGAAGTGGTGGAGGCTGCCTCGCTAAATATTTTTAAGATGCGGGTTGATGGGTTTTTGATAGGAGAGGGGATTAAGGGTTATGGGGAGAGGGTGGGAAAGTGGAACTGAGCAGCGACAGATCAGCCATGATCTTATTGAATGGCGGGGCAGGCTCGAAGGGCTGGATGGCCTACTCCAGCTCCTATTTCTTATGTTCTTATGTTCTTTAGAAAGAGAGTTGGAAGGGAAACTTTCTCAGGTTATGGGGATGAGCGGGGGTGGGGTAGGACCAATTGGATAGATCTACTGAAGAGCTGCTACAGGCATGATGGACTGAATGGCCTCACTTTGTGCCGTATGACCATCCTGCCATGAGTTGGGAATCCTAACCTCAGCAGTGATTCTCTGATCTTGTGGAGCCAAACTCCTTCGATAATGTGACTGAACACATTGACGAAGGAAGTGCCGTGGACGTAGTGTACATGGACTTCAGCAAGGCGTTTGATAAGGTCCCCCATGCAAGACTTCTTGAGAAGGTGAGAGGGCATGGGATCCAAGGGCCTTTGGCCTTGTGGATCCAGAACTGGCTTGCCTGCAGAAGGCAGAGAGTGGTTGTGGATGGGGCTTTTTCTGAATGGAGGTCAGTCACCAGCGGAGTGCCTCAAGGATCTGTTCTGGGACCCTTGTTGTTTGTCATTTTCATAAATGACCTGGATGAGGAAGTGGAGGGATGGGTAAGTAAGTTCGCTGATGACACGAAGGTCGGTGGTGTTGTGGATGATCTGGAAGGATGGCAAAAGTTGCAGCAGGACATAGATAGGATGCAGGACTGGGCGGAGAAGTGGCAGATGGACTTCAACGCGGATAAATGTGTTGTCGTCCATTTTGGCAGAACCAACGGGATGAACGAGTACACTATTAAGGGCAGAAGTCTGAGTAGTGTTGAGGAGCAGAAGGATCTTGGGGTCCGGGTCCACAGGACTCTTAAATCGGCCTCGCAGGTGGAGGAGGTGGTCAAGAAGGCGTATGGTGTACTGGCCTTCATTAATCGAGGGATTGAGTTTAGGAGTCGGGAGGTAATGCTGGAACTTTATAAGACCCTTGTCAGGCCTCATTTGGAGTATTGTGCGCAGTTCTGGTCGCCTCACTATAGGAAAGATGTAGAAGCTATTGAAAGGGTGCAGAGGAGATTTACAAGGATGTTGCCTGGACTGGGAGGCATGCCTTATGAAGTTAGGTTGAGGGAGCTGGGACTCTTTTCCCTGGAGAGACGAAGGTTGAGAGGCGACCTGATAGAAGTTTACAAAATGTTGAGAGGAATAGATAGGGTGGACTCTCAGAGGCTATTTCCCCGGTTTGAAATGGTCGCTACGAGAGGACACAGATTTAAGGTGCGGGGAGGGAGGTTCAGAAGTGATGTTAGGGGTAAGTTTTTCACTCAGAGGGTGGTGAGTGAATGGAATCGGCTGCCGTCAGTGGTGGTGGAGGCGAACTCGCTGGGGTCTTTTAAAAGACTTCTGGATGAGTATATGGGGTTTAATGAGATTGAGGGTTATAGATAGGTCTGTAGGTTGGTAGGTGATGTGGTCGGCGCAACTTGTGGGCCGAAGGGCCTGTTTGTGCTGTAGTGTTCTATGTTCTATGTTCCTCGGCAGGAAGGCTCAGGGAATGTTTACTCTCTCAGCGTGGGCCTGGTTTGGCCGGTGACTCCCGCACTCACCCATAGCCTTGGTGGAGGAGTTGGAATAGCAGCCATCAAACTTCAACATGTCCACACCCCAAGAGGCAAAGGTGCGAGCGTCCAACTCAATTTGGTCCAGTGTGGTGCCTGGATATCCACCACAGGTATAGGTGCCCAGATCTCCATAAATGCCAAGCTTCAAGCCTTTTGAATGGACCTGTGAAACAAGATGCAGAGAAACACCTCTTTTTTTTGTTGGACAAGGCTATTAAAGGGTTACAGAACCATAGAATCATAGAAAAAAACTACAGCACAAACAGGCCTGTCGGCCCACAAGTTGTGCCGACCTTATCTCTACCTCCTAGGCTTACCTATAACCCTCAATCCTATGAAGTCCCATGTACTCATCCAGAAGTCTCTTAAAAGACCCTATTGAATTTGCCTCCACCTCCACCGACGGCAGCCGATTCCACTCACCCACCATCCTCTGAGTGAAAAACTTACCCTGACATCTCCTCTGTACCTACTCCCCAGCACCTTAAACCTGTGTCCTCTTGTGGCAGCCATTTCAGCCCTGGGGAAAAGCCTCTGAGAATCCACCTTATCAATCCCTCTCATCATCTTATACACCTCTATCAGCTCCCCTCTCATCCTTTGTCTCTCTAAGGAGAAAAGATCAAGCTTTCTCAACCTATCCTCATAAGGCATGCCACCCAATCCAGGCAACATCCTTGTATATCTCCTCTGCACCCTCTCAATGGATTCCACATCCTTCCTGCAATGGGACGACCAGCACTGAGCACAGTAATCCAAGTGGGGTCCGACAAGGGTCCTATAAAGTTGCAGCATTATATTCTGATTCCTAAACTCAATTCCTTGATTGATGAAGGCCAGTACGCCATACGCCTTCTTGACTACATCCTCTACCTGCGAAGCTGATTTGAGAGTCCTATGAACCCGGACCCCAAGATCCTTCTGATCTTCCACACTGCTACCCTTAATATTATATTCTTTCATCCCATTTGACCTGCCACAATGTACCACTACACACTTATCCAGGTTGAAGTCCATGTGCCACTTCTCTGCCTAGTCTTGCATCCTATCAATGTCTCGCTGCAACTTCTGACATTCCTCCAAACTATCCACAACACCACCAACCTTTGTGTCGTCCGCAAACTTACCAACCCATCCCTCCACTTCCTCATCCAGATCATTTATGAAAATCACAAACAGCAAGGGTCCCAGAACAGATCCCTGGGGCACTCCAATGGTGGCCGACCTCCAGGCAGAAAAAGACCCATCCACAACCACTCTCTGCCTTCTGCAGGCAAGCCAGTTCTGGATCCACAAAGCAACGTCTCCTTGGATCCCATGCCCCCTCACTTTCTCAAGAAGTCTTGCATGGGGGAACCTTATCGAACGTCTTGCTGAAGTCCATATAAACCACATCCACCGCTCTTCCTTCATCAACGTGTTTAGTCACAGTTTCAAAAAACTCAACCAGGCTCGTAATACATGATCTGCCTTTAACAAAGCCGTGCTGACTACTTCTGATCATACTATACTTCTCTAAATGTTCATAAATCCTGTCTCTCAGGATCCTTTCCATCAACTTACCAACCACTGAGGTTAGACTCACTGGTCAATAATTTCCTGGGCTATCCTGTTCCCTTTCTTGAATATAGGAACCACATCCGCAATCCTCCAATCCTCCAGAACCTCTCCCGTCTTCATTGATGACACAAAGATCATCGCCAGAGGCTCTGCAATCTCTTCCCCCGCCTCCCACAGTAACCAGAAGTACATCCCATCCGGTCCCGGCAACTTATCTATCTTGATGCTATTCAAAAGCTCCAACACATCCTCTTTCTTAATGTCCACACACTCAAGCTTTTCAGTCCGCCACAAGACTGCACTACAACCACCAAGATCCTTTTCCACCGTGAATACCGAAGTAAAGTATTCATTGAGCACCTCTGCTATTTCTACCGGTTCTATACAAACTTTCCCACCTTCACATTTTATAGGTCCTATTCCTTCACATCTCATCCTTTTACTCTTCACATATTTGTAGAATGCCTTCGGGTTTTCCTTAATCTTACCTGCCAAGGCCTTCTCATGACCCCTTCTGGCTCTCCTTATTTCCTTAAGTTCCTTCGTACAAGCCGTATACTCCTTTAGATCCTTAACATTGCCTAGCTCCCTGACCCTTTTATACACTTTTCTTTTCTTTTTGATTAGATTCGTTACAACTTTCATGCACCACGGTTCCTGTAACCTATCATAGCCTCCTGTCTCATCGGAACGTTGTCGCGCAGAACTCTAGACAAACATTCCTTGAAAATCTGCCACCTTACTTCGGTACATTTCCCCGAGAATACCTCCTTCCAATTTAAGCCTCTAATTTCCTTCCTGATGGCTTCATATTTCCCCTTCCTCCAGATAAACACTTTCCTAGCTTGCCTGATCCTATCCCTCTCCAATGCTAGTGTAAAGGAGATAGAGTTATGATCACTATCCCCAAAATGCTCTCCCACTGAGAGATCTGACACCTGTCCTGGTTCATTAGCCAGCACCAGATCGAGTACAGCCTCTCCTCTCGTTGGCTTATCCACGTACTGTGTCAGGAAATCCTCCTGAACGCACCTAACAAACTCCTCCCCATCTAAACCCTGACCCTAGGGAGATTCCAATCGATATTTGGGAAGTTAACATCTCCCATCACGACAACCCTTATTATTACACCTTTCCAGGATCTGTTTCCCTATCTGCTCCTCAACATCCCTGTTACTATTGGGCGGCCTATAGAAAACATCCAGTAAAGTTAAAGTTATTGACCCCTTCCTGTTCCTAACCTCCACCCAGAGACTCCGTAGTCAGTCCCTCCATGGTATTCCTCACACACACACACACACACACACACACACACACACTATCACATCAAGGCAGAGCTGTGACACAGAGCATTCGTGACTCATTTGTTTATTTATTAGTGTCACAAGTAAGGCTTACATTAACACTGCAATGAAGTTACTGCGACAATCTCCTCGGCGCCACACTCCGGCGCCATTTGGGTACACCGAGGGAGAACTTAGCATGGCCAATGCACTTAACCAGCACATCTTTTGGACTGTAAGTGGTAACTGGAGTGCCCAAAGGAAACCCATGAAAACACAGGGGGAATGTGCAGACTCCACAGAGACAGCGACCTGAGTTGGGAATCGAACCCGGGTCCCTGGCGCATGTGGCAGCGGTGCTAACCACTGTGCCACATGTTGCCACCATTTCAGCAGGGTCAAAGGACTGAATGGGCTCCTCCTGCTCTGGGGTCTATCTCCAGCCATCTTATTTTCTCCGGCCATTATATCCGCCTCTACTACAATCTCTGACAGCTTGTCCCAGACACTCACCACACTCTGTGTGAAATTTTGTCATTCATCTTAAATCAGTATCCTCTGGTTCTCAAACCTTCTGTCAAGGGGAACAGTTTCTCTCCATTTACCCTGACCAAGCAACACAATACTTCTCATTAACTCTTTTCTTAATCTTCTCTTGTCCAAGGAGAACAATCCCAACTCCCCCAACCAAGTCCCTCATTCCTGGGTCCAATCTAGGAAAGCTTCTCTGCATCCTCTCTAAAACCTTCCCCATCCTCCCAAAGTATGGTGCCCATGCAGAGTTGGGTGCAATGGGCAGCTGGAGAGCACAATGGTTAGCACCTCTGCCTCACTGCGCCAGGGACGTGGGTTCGATTCCCAACTCAGGTCAGTGTCTCTGTGTAGTCTGTACATTCCCCCCGTGTTTTCATGGGTTTCCTCTGGGCGCTCCAATTTCCTCCCACAGTCCAAAAGCTGTGCTGGTTAGGTGCATTGGCCATGCTAAATTCTCCCTCGGTGTACCCAACAGTGTACCACACTGCCACTTTTTAGGAAGGCTCGCTGAACCACAAGCCAAACAGGCGTTGGCGAGGTCAGCGGAGGGAGCTTTATCCCTGGAAACAAAGACCCCGGGGACCCAACTCTCACCTACCAAGAGTTGTCAGCCAATCAGAACCAGGTGGCTATGGGCTACGCCGCGAGGACAGACAATGGAGTCCCCAGATTGTGCAGTGACCCAGGCCACAGGCAAGTCATGTGGGAGTGGGGTCAACAGCCAAGGAAATTAGGGGTGGGTGGGGGTGTGGGAAATGGGTGTGGTGGCTCTCAGCAGGGCGTTCATTTTTAAATGTTGCAAGGCATCATAACTGGAGTGTTATTGAGTCAAGGACTGCCTATAATTTGGGTGGAAACAAAAAGAAAGTAGGATTGATGTACACCATATTATCACTTAAGTACACACCTTAGCAGCCACTGTGCGCGGCACAGTGGTTAGCACTGCTGCCTCACAGAGCCAAGGACCCGGGTTCAATTCCCAGCTTGGGCCACTGTCTATGCGGAGTTTGCATGTTCTCTCCGTGTGCTCTGGTTTCTTCCCACAGTCCAAAGATGTGGAGGTTAAGTGGATTGGCCATGCTAAATTGCCCGTTTGTGTCTAAGATGCTGTGTCAGAGAGTTAGTGCAGACTTAATGGGCTGAATGGCCTCCACCTGTGCTGTAGGGATTCCATTATTAATAGCCACATGGAGCAATGATGATGAAAGACCCACTTTGTTGCTGCACGTTCTGTGTGATTCTGCAAAAGCAGGTCAGGCTGAACCATTATAAATAATCAGTTAGGCCCCAGCTGGGGTGCCGTGTCCAATTCTGGGTGTCACACACTGGGGAAGCCCTGAAGAAGGGGGTGTAGAGGAAAATGTAGCAGGGATGATGGACTACAGTTCTGTGGAGAGAAAAGAGAAGCCGACACCGTGTTTCGCACAGTAGGGAACATCGCGAGGGAAAATTACACAGATTGTTCAAAACCACGAGACACGGTTTCCTTTAGGAAGAGGGTCAGTAACTAGAGGAAGCAGATTTACTAGTCCTTGGCAAAATGAGAATTATTTTACCATGAAACCACTGTCGATTATCGGAAAAACCCACCTGGTTCACGAATGTCCTTTAGCGAAGGAAATCTGCCGTCCTTACCCAGTCTGGCCTACATGTGACTCTACAGCCACTGCAAATTTGGTTGAATCTCAACTGCCCTCAGGCAACTAGGGACAGGCAATAAATGCTGGCCAGCCAGCGACAGCCACGTCCCACAAATAAACTTGCCTGGTATGGTGGGGAGGTCCTATGAGGAGAGACTGAGGGATCTAGGGTTGTTTTCGTTGGAAAGAAGGCGGCTAAGAAGGGAATCTTATTGAAACATATAAGATGATTAGAGGTTTAGATAGGGTGGATAGTGATAGCCTTTTTCCTCGGATGGAGAAAGCTAGCACGAGGGGGCATGGCTTTAAATTAAGGGGGGGTAGCTACAGGACGGATGTCAGGGGTAGGTTCTTTACCCAGAGGGTGGTGAGGGATTGGAATGCCCTGCCTGCTGCAGTTGTAAATGCGTCTAGTTTGGGGGCGTTTAAGAGATCTCTGGATAGGTTTATGGACAAAAAGGGATTGGTATAGGCTAGTGGGTCATTGTTTTTGTAACTGGTCGGCGCAACATCGTGGGCCGAAGGGCCTGTTCTGCGCTGTAATGTTCTATGTTCTATGTTCTATAAAAGAAACGTGCACATATACACAGACGCACACACTCCGAGGGGACAGGGAGGGAGAAACAAAGAGGCACAGGAGAAGAGTAAAATCTTGACTCACGTATTGAGCCAAAGCTTTAATTCCACTAGGGAATCGTTGGGGATCAGCAACCAGCTGTCCCTGCGAATCCCTCTGCAATGCTGCCCAACAGTCATCTATGTTCACGTACTCGTAACCAAGCTCCTTCCAACCGTCCTCTGCCAAACGGTCAGCCATGTCCATAAACAGGCGTTCACTGTTTGCAAAAAGGACAGAGTTAGATTTCTTGCCCATCAGTTTCAGCGTGAGGCACTGCCTGCAGAAGGCCCAGCCCAAGGCCCAGGCCTTAGCTCAAATCCCAGGCCCCAGAGCAGCGAGGCCCAGCCCCAGCTCACAGAGCCATATGCGAGGCCCAAGCTGCCAAACCACTGTCCCCAGGTAGAGGCCAGAGTTGGAATGTTTGTTTACAAGTGTAACTGAGGTGTCAATGTGGTTCAATGGGTTCAATTACCACTCCAGAGACCCGAGGGCCTAATCCATAATGATTGCAGGAAGATTCCCAGCTTGGAGGCCTGAGGTGATAGTTAAGGCAGAGATTGTAGTGGGAAGCTCCCTAAACTGGTAATCTGGCCTTCAGACCCATAGCAACGTGGTTAACTCATAATTGAACTCTGGAACATTTATCCCAGTGAGAGTCAGAGTGTGTGGGACCCGTACCCCAGTGAGAGTCAGTGTGTGTGGGACCCGTACCCCGCTGAGAGTCAGTGTGTGTGAGAGCCGTACCCCAGTGAGAGTCAGTGTGTGTGGGACCTGTACCCCAGTGAGAGTCAGTGTGAGTGGGACCCGTACATCAGTGAGAGTCAGTGTGTGTGGGACCCGTACCCCAGTGAGAGTCAGTGTGTGTGGGACCCGTACCCCAGTGAGAGTCAGAGTGTGTGGGACCCGTACCCCAGTGAGAGTCAGTGTGTGTGGGACCCGTACCCCAGTGAGAGTCAGTGTGTGTGGGACCCGTACCCCAGTGAGAGTCAGTGTGTGTGGGAGCCGTACCCCAGTGAGAGTCAGTGTGTGTGGGACCCGTACCCCAGTGAGAGTCAGTGTGTGTGGGACCTGTACCCCAGTGAGAGTCAGTGTGTGTGTGGGACCTGTACCCCAGTGAGAGTCAGTGTGTGTGGGAGCCGTACCCCAGTGAGAGTCAGAGTGTGTGGGACCCGTACCCCAGTGAGAGTCAGTGTGTGTGTGGGACCCGTACCCCAGTGAGAGTCAGTGTGTGTGTGGGAGCCGTACCCCAGTGAGGGTCAGTGTGTTTGTGGGACCCGTACCCCAGTGAGAGTCAGTGTGTGTGTGGGACCCATACCCCAGTGAGAGTCAGAGTGTGTGGGACCCGTACCCCAGTGAGAGTCAGTGTGTGTGGGACCCCAGTGGGAGTCAGTGTGTGTGGGAGCCGTACCCCAGTGAGAGTCAGTGTGTGTGGGACCCGTACCCCAGTGAGAGTCAGTGTGTGTGGACCCGTACCCCAGTGAGAGTCAGTGTGTGTGGGACCCGTACCCCAGTGAGAGTCAGTGTGTGTGTGGGACCTGTACCCCAGTGAGAGTCTTATCTTGGATTATTCTGGCTGGTTGTGGCTGATAAGACGGTGGGATATTTGCGGGGCGAATGGGGCTGAATTTAACTCCCTGTCCAGTTTTCAGTTTGATGTTTGTGAGGACTTTCTGCTGTGAGGTTCAGGTTCCGATCTCACCTGATGCAGTTTTCAGGATCAGTGCTGCAGTCAACATTGCAGCGGAAGCGTTCCCATGCCAACCATCCCATAGGCGGGGTCCTCATTAAGCCGTTATCCAATGAAAGCCCGCAGGTGGCAAGCACCAAGGTGAGGGACACGACCTGCATGCCCATGTCTGCCAACGAAAATCACCAACTGGATTCAACAACCTGTAACATCAGCAATAGAAAACACACAGTCAGACAGGCACAGGAGAGAACAGCACAGAAAGCAGCCATTTGGCCCATCCTGCCTGTGACAGCTCTTTGAAAGGACGACCAATTAGCCCACTCCTGCTCTGTCCCCGTCAAGTGGAGAATTCTGTTTCGGTGCCGGATTACTTTAGAAATACTTTAAAATAATTGTGTTTAATAGATTTTGCAAAGATAACTGAAACTCAGATTTAAAGCATAATAAAATTTATTTCCAAAACTAGTTTTGTTACAAAACTCGCAAACAATACAAAGAACAAAAGACCTACATTAGACAAATACAATACTTTGGCCGAAGGGGAATCTGGGGATGCGATAGCATTTCAAGTTTTCTCTGTGGATCTCGAGTTTTGTACCAAAAACTTGGACAATTAAAAAATTTGGATATCTGAGATGCAGCCCAGCACCTAACATGATCAAATTTAAAATTTAACTTGTCAATCTACTCATGACAACATTCTCAAATCAAAATATAATCTGACACGTTAAATAATGGTTTGTCATTCATCTGTTCAACTATCAGGAGTATACTCAATAAAAGTGGCTTCCTTGTTGCTTAGCAATACAAAACCATACTTTTAACTTACTCAGCGTTTTACGAGGAGGCTGGGACCAGTTTTTCTCGCTGGATGCGGATACAAACATCTGGCAGAATTCCCAGCCCAAACTCCTTGTTCTCAAATATAAATTTACATAATTTGTTCTTTTAAACAATGGACGGTTTCATACTGTCTCATGTTCAAGTTACATTGTAATAGAATTTTCACTTTTTTAAGTCAATTCTCTGATACAAGGAAACTTTGGGCTTATAATCAGTTACTGGGAAATTTAACAGCTAACTTCTAATGCCCTTATTAGTTTTTGCACTTTATTTTCAAAACCTTATATTAAAATATTAGCTGCTTAGTTCCCTACGATGGGTATTATGATTAAATTCCCTTCATCACCCTGTAATCCAGTAAATCTTCACCTCTTTAAAGTATTTATCCAATTCCCTTTTGAAAGTTAACATTGAAGCTGTTTTCTTTGCGTCGTTCCAGATCACAACAACTTGCTTTGAAATAATTCTCTTCATAACACATCTGATCCTTCCGTCCATGCCATTCAATCCTTGGCCTCTAATCCACTCTGTCAATACCCTCAGGATTTTGTATGTGATTAATTTTTAACCTGCAGCCCCAGTGACCTAATAGATGAGGCAGAAAGGGTGAGGCTATTTTTGGAGCAGCACAGTGGTTAGCACTGCTGCCCCACAGTACCAGGGACACAGGTTCGAGGCCGGAGCCTTGGGTGACTGATTGTGTGAAGCTTTCATGTTCTCCCCGTCTCTGCATGGGTTTCCTCCAAGTGCTCTGGTTTCCTCCTACAGTCCAAAGTTGTGCAGCTTAGGTG